>NC_090821.1:46079981-46416231 GCF_000390325.3 Nicotiana tomentosiformis
CGGAAGGTCCAGCTCAGCAGAGAAGTCAGACTACGACTTCAGCACCAGTTACTTCACCAACCGCCCAGCCATCTAGAGGGAGAGGCCGATCAGGTGGCAGTCAAGCCCGATTCTATGCTATTCCTACAATACCAGATGTTGTTGCTTCAGACGCAATGATCATAGATATTGTCTTAGTATGCCATAGGGATGCCTCTGTATTATTTGACCTTGGTTCCACTTATTCGTATGTATCATCATATTTTTCTCATTATCTGGATATGTCCCGTGAGTCCTTAGTATCATCTGTTCATGTATCTACGCCGGTGGGCGACACTATTATTGTGGACCGTGTATATCGGTCGTGTGTAGTGATTATTGAGGGATTGGAAGCTAGAGTTGATCTCTCATTGCTTAGTATGGTTGATTTCAACATGATCCTGGATATGGGTTGGTTGTCTCCATGTCATGCTATTCTGGATTGTCACACTAAGATCGTGATTTTGGCGATGTTGGGGTTGGGAAGGATGGAGTGGAGAGGTTCTCTAGACTATTTTTCCAGCAGAGTGATTTCATACTTGAAGGCCCAACGGATGGTTGGGAAGGGTTGTTTATCTTATTTGGCCTTTGTGAGGGATGTTGGTGCTGATACTCCTACTATTGATTCTATTCCGGTGGTGCGAGATTTTTTGGATGTGTTTCCTGCAGACCTACCGGTCATGCCACCTGACAGGGATGTTGACTTTGGTATTGACTTGGTGCCGGGCACTCAGCCCATTTCTATTCCTCTGTATCGTATGGCACCGGCTGAGTTGAAGGAATTGAAAGAGAAGCTTCAGGAACTTCTTGACAAAGGGTTTATTAGTCCTAGTGTGTCGCCTTGGGGTGCACCGATTCTGTTTGTGAAGAAGAAGGATGGTACTATGCGGATATGCATTGATTATAGGCAGTTGAAAAAAGTTACAATCAAGAACAAGTATCCTTTTCCGCGCATTGATGATCTATTTGATCAGCTTCAGGGAGTGAGGGTGTTCTCTAAGATTAACTTGAGGTCTGGGTATCACCAGTTGAAGATTCTAGACTCGGATATTCTAAAGACAACCTTCAGGACCCGTTATAGTCATTATGAATTCCTTGTGATGTCTTTTGGGCTGACCAACGCCCCAGCAACATTAATGCATCTGATGAACAATGTATTTCAGCCTTATCTCGACTCGCTTGTCATAGTATTCATTGATGACATCCTGGTATACTCTCGTAGCTAGGAGGAGCATGCCGAGAATTTGAGGATTGTGTTGCAGAGGTTGAGGGAGGAGAAGCTTTATGCCAAGTTCTCCAAGTGATAGTTTTGGCTTAGTTCGGTGGCATTCTTGGGGCATGTGGTATCCAGTGAGGGGATTCAGGTGGATCCGAAGAAGATTGAGGCGGTTCAGAGTTGGCCCAGACCGTCCTCAGCTACAAAGATCCAGAGCTTTCTCGGCTCGGCCGATTATTATCGTCGCTTCGTGGAGGGTTTCTCATCTATTGCATCGCCCTTGAACAAATTGACCCAAAAGGGTGCTACTTTCAGGTGGTCAGATGAGTGTGAGGAAAGATTTCATAAGCTCAAGACTGTCTTGACCATAGCTCCAGTTCTAGTTTTGCCTTTAGTTTTAGGCCGTTATACAGTGTATTGTGATGCTTCTCGGATTGGTGTTGGGTGTGCCTTGATGCAGGAGGGTAGAGTGATTGCTTATGCTTCGCGTCAATTGAAGCCCCATGAGAAGAACTACCATGTTCATCACTTGGAGTTTGCTGCCATCATTCATGCATTGAAGATTTGGAGGCACTATCTCTATGGTGTGTCTTGTGAGGTATTTACGGATCACCGGAGTCTCCAGCACTTGTTCAAACAAAAGGATCTAAATTTGAGGCAGTGTAGATGGTTGGAGCAGCTAAAGGACAATGATATTACTATTCTGTATCATCCCGGGAAGGCCAACATGGTGGCCGATGCCTTGAGTAGAAAGGCAGTGAGTATGGGTAGCCTTAGATTTATTGATGTTGGTAAGACACCTCTTGCAGTTGATGTTTAGGACGTGGCCAACCAGTTCATGAGATTAGATGTTTCGGATCCCAGTCGGGTTCTAGCTTGTGTGGTTTCTCGGTCTTCCTTATATGATCACATCAGAGAGCACTAGTATGATGATCCTCATTTGCTTGTCCTTAAGGACACGGATCAACACGGTGATGCCAGAGACATTACTATTGGGGATGATAAGGTGTTGAGGATGCAAGGTCGGATTTGTGTGCCTAATGTAGATGGTCTACGTGAGTTGATTCTCGAGGATGCCCACAGTTTGCGGTATTCCATTCATCCAGGTGCCGCGAAGATGTATCAGGACTTGAGACAGTATTATTGGTGGAGGAGAATGAAGAAGGATATAGTAGGATTTGTAGCTCGGTGCCTTAACTGTTAGAAGGTGAAGTATGAGCATCAGAGACCGAGTGGATTGCTTCAGAGGCTAAGATTCCAGAGTGGAAATGGGAGAGGATCACCATGGATTTTGTAGTTGGGTTCCAACGGACTTCGAGGAAGTTCGATGCTATTTGGGTGATTATGGATCGGCTGTCCAAGTCTGCGCACTTCATTCCAGTTGGGACGACTAATTCTTCAGAGCGGTTGGCTGAGATTTACATTCGCGAGATTGTTCGCCTTCACGATGTGCCAATGTCCATCATTTCATATCGGGGCACGTAGTTTACATCGTAGTTTTGGAGGGCCGTGCAGCGAGAGTTGGGCACCCAGGTTGAGTTGAGTATGGCATTTCACCCTTAGATGGACGGATAGTCCGAGCGCACTATTCAGATATTGGAGGACATGCTACGCGCTTGTGTCATTGATTTCGAGGGTTTATGGGATCCGTTTCTACCGCTCGCGAAGTTTTCCTACAACAATAACTACCAGTCGTGCATTCAGATGGCCCCGTATAAGGCTTTGTATGGGAGATGGTGTAGATCTCCAATGGTTTGGTTTGATCTAGGTGAGGCTAGGCTATTGGGTACTGACTTGGTTCAGGATTCTTTGGACAAGGATAAATTGATTCAAGATCGGTTTCGCACGGCGCAGCCTAGACAGAAGAGTTACGCCGACCGGAAGGTTTGTGACGTTGCTTTCATGATTGGGGAGAAGGTACTGCTCACGGTTTCACCCATGAAGGGTGTTATGAGGTTTGGAAGAAGGGAAAGTTGAGCCCTCGGTATATTGGGCCTTTTGAGGTACTTCAGAGGATTGGAGAGGTGGCTTACAAGCTTGCCTTGCCACCTAGTGTGCATCTAGTGTTTCATATTCCTATGCTCCGAAAGTATGTCGGTGATCCGTCTCATGTTTTGGATTTCAGCACAGTTCAGGTAGATGGTGATTGGACTTATGATGTGGAGCCGGTGGCCATTTTGGATCGGCAGATTCGAAAGTTGAGGTCAAAGGACATAGCTTCAGTGAAGGTGCAGTGGAGAGGTCAGCCAGTTGAAGAGGCTACTTCAGAGACCGAGCGGGAGATGCAGAGCAGTTATCTACACCTATTTGAGACTCTAGGTACGTTTCTAGACCGGTTCGAGGACGAACGTTTGTTTAAGAGGGAGAGGATGTAACGACCCGGTCGATTTTTTTGAGAGTTGTAGCTCGTTTCCCCATTTTTTGCTCATTTTATGCTTTACAGCTGTTATGTGACTTGTCGGGGTAGTTGGTTCAGGTCCGGAGGGATTTCGGAATGAATTGAGGCACTTAGTCTCAAAGTTGGAAGCTTAAGTTGAAAAGGTTGATCGGATGTTGACTTATCTGTAAACAACTCCGGAATAGAGTTTTGATGGTTTTGTTAGCTCCGTCGGGTGATTTTAGACTTGGTAGTGTGTCTGAATTGTGATTTGAAGGTTCGTAGTTGAATTAGGCTTGAAATGACGAAAGTTGTAAATTTGGAAGTTTGACCGAGAGTATACTTTGTGGTTACCGGGCTAGGATTGGAGTTCCGGGAGTTGGGGTAGGTCCGTGGTATCATTTGTGACTTGTGTGCAATATCTGGGGTCAATTGGACGTGATTTGATGGGTTTCAGCGTCTTTTATAGAAGTTGGAATTTTCTTAGTTTCAATAGGCTTGAATTGGGGTGCGATTCATATTTTTGATTTTGTTTGAGGTGATTTGGGGTCTCGACTAAGTTCGTATCATATTTTAGGACTTGTTAGTATAATTGGTTGAGGTCCCGGGGGCCTCAAGTTGATTTCGGATGGTTAACGAATCGAAAATGGGACTTAGTACATTGCTGGAGCTGGGACTCTTCTGGTGTGATCAAACCTACGAGGGGATGGCCACAGATGCGATGCCACAGATGCGGCTAGTTATGTGCAGGTGCGGAGCTAGGCTGTCCTGGGGCAGGGCATAGGTGCGAGGGGGTAACCGCATCTGCGAGCCCGCACGTGCGAGCAAGGCTCTGCAGATGCGAAGTTGAGGGGCGAGGTCTGTTTCCACAGAAGCGGATGGTGGGTTGGAGAAGCGTCTCCGCAGGTGCGGAACCTAGAGTGCAGATGCAGGCCCTGGGGGTTTAAGTGATTTCCGCATAAGCGGAGGATTTTACTGCAAAAGCGGTTCCGTGAGTGTGGTCATTTGGCCGTAGCTGCGAAAAGCCTAGGCAGTGTCTTATAAAAGAGGATTCCTAGATTTTCACCATTTTTAACATTTCAAGTTCGGGATACTGCGATTCTTGAGAGGATGTTCGGGGGATTTCTTAAGGTAAATCACTTGTGGTCTAATTTATTCAATAATTGTGTTTCTCCGTTGATTTTTCCACCTACTTTGTGTGTATTTAAGGTGGAATTTGGGAGTTTTGAAGGTAGGGATTTGGAGAATTTGATTTGGGGATTTGGGTGGCGATTTGGTATCAGATTTTGGTAAATTTGGTGTGGTTGGACTCGCGGTTGAATGAGCTTTCAGGTTTTGTGACTTTTATCGCGTTTCAAGACGTGGGACCGGGGACCGACTTTTGAGTCGACATTTGACTTTTGATTAATAACTTAGTATTTCCTTATGAAATTGATTCCTTTTGCCCATGTTGATTGTATCGCATTGTTGGAGTAGAGATTTGCCCGGTTTAAGGTAATTAACACTTCTAAACTTGATCCTGAGAGTTCGAAACCCCGAATTATGTGTTATATGATTGGTGTTGAGGTGATGCGCATGCCAAGTGACGGGTGTGTGGGCACGCACCGTAAGAATTGTGACTCGGTCGATTCCATGGAACTGTATAATGGATTTATCTTGTTGATATCCGTATTTTCATCATGTGATAAGTAATTGAGCTGCCAGTCATGCTAGAAATCATGTTTGGGCTATATGTTGGTACTGTTGGGAACCATAGTGATCGTTCTTGCTGTCAACTTATTGATTACATTGAAATTTTGTACTCAGTCATATTTATTCATTGCATATTATATCTCAATCTCCGTTTCTATTTATTGTTATATCATATCATCATTTTTGGGCTAGTTTCACGACATTGTGAGCCCAAGAGAGAGAGAGAGACTAGAGAGATTGATGAATAAGTAAGGCCGAGGGCCTGATTGAGAGTGACAGTTATGGGATCGGGTTGCACCCCGCAGCATGTTTTATTGATTTATGCCTGGATCTGGCTTATTATAGCGCTTGGGCTGAATGAGCCCCTCCGGAGTCTGTACACACCCTCAGTGAGCGCAGTTGATTATATTGAGGGATGGATCTTCCCTGGACATGAATCTTATCCGAAATATTTATATTTGGGGATGGATCTTCCCCGAGCTGGACTGGCCTTATCAAGTACTGAGTGACTGACCGTCAATTGACGTATATATATGGGATGGATCTTCCTTCGGCTTGATTGGCCATATATAGTACTGAGTGATTGAGTATTCTGAGAGTGTGAGTACACAAGGCTTTTAGTGTGGTGCATCGCATACAACAAGTGCATTGGCATGTAGATGTAGAGAGGTCATTCTCCTCATATCATTCAGAATTGATCTATTTTACTTGAATTGAGTTTAACTGTTCAACTTGAAAACATGCCTACATTTCTGTATTGTTATTTCTATATTGAACTGTACCTGTTGAGTTCGTCATTACCTTTCAGTCCAAAGGTTAGATTTATTACTTATTGAGTTGGTTGTACTCACGCTACACCCTGCACCTCGTGTGCAGATCCAGGTGCTTCCGGTCACTGCAGTTGCTAGTTTTGGAGTCCGAATTTTTGGAGACTATCGAGGTAGCTGCTTGGCGTTCGCAGACCTTGACTCTTCCTCCTTATCTTTCGTTTTATGTTTCAGTTTTATTACCTATACGGTGTATTAGATTATGTCTTTATGTAGATACTCATGTACTCAGTGACGCCCCGATTTTTGGGAGAGATTTTGTTTTGAATTATGATTTCGTACTCTGTTTTTAAAAAGGTATTCTTTAATTTTAACTGCTTACGTATCTTTCAAAGCTTTAGAGTGTTGGAAATAGCATAGTCGGCTTGCCTAGCACCATGATAGGCGTCATCACAACAGGTTGAATTTGGGTCGTGACAGTTTTAGAAGAAATTAACGAAGAACTAACATAATAAGTACAAGCGAAAAATTGGTAAGAAATTATTAAAAAGTATTTTATAATACTATTAGTAAACAAATAAATTGGGGAAATTACATGTTTGGTTCAGTCGCGTTGGCACTTTCTTTTTCTTTTCATTTTTTAACGACCACCTTTTATGAGGGGAAGAAAATAAAGGTTGAACGAAAAAAGAGGGAAAAAAAAAAAAAAAGAAGAGGAAAACAGAATTGCTGAATTATACTTTTTTCATTCCTTTAGTTCTGCGATGTAAGAATGGGTGTTAATCGCTCGACACGGCCTATTATTTTAAAAACAATTGTACTATATTAATTTTTTTGATTACTATATTGTGTGGATAGAAACTAAAGTTTTTAAAAACGTTCCAATTACCTCAGTTCTTCTTCGGTATTAGTATAGGTCAATTAATTTTCGTTGTCTTTTATTTTAAAAAACAAATCACATAAAAGTTGCACTATTGTTAGGATATCTCATTTGTTATGTAAAATTAACAAGTTTTACAATAATACATAAACTATAGATTAAAGTATTATATATTTGGTTGAGTACAATTTTTACGACCTTCATAGCTCAAGCACGATTTTGATATACATGGCACAGATTGTAATAATGCAGGCTATGCACCTATCTTTACACACAAAAAAGGGATTATTTCGTATATATACGAAATTTTTTAAAGTTATTTACCCGATTTTAGTTAGATTTTTCTATTTATAAAAAGTAACTTAAGTCTTTTTTACAAAATATATACAAATGCAGTCAAAAGTTGCAATTATATACAATTTGATCAAATATAATTTTTTGTTATATAGATTCCGGTCAAAAGCTTCAATATACATACAATATATACAACTTGTATTTAATTTTTGTGTATAATCCCATCAAAAAACTATAATTCACATATAACTTATATCTAATTATGTTAGTTGTATATTTTATATGCCGTTTGTATAACCGACATATAAAATATAAATAATTTATTTATATATTCTTTTTCGGGTTTCAATCTTAAATTTTAACCAAAACTAACTTGAAACTTCACCAAATTTTTTCAAAATTGAGATATAAGCTCCAACGGATATTCTCATTCATTTGCACCAACACCAAATTCAATCAATAATAATCTCACAAAATTTGTTTTTTAAATGCAACACTTCGAAGTATTTTAATAGCAGTTTTTAATAGATTAACATGATTTCCAATTCAATCTTCTCGCTTTTATTTTAGAAGCTAAAAGAAAAAGTTTGAAGAATTAACCTAAATAGTCGCTCACCTAATCTCTTAAACTATAAATAGCCGGCAGATGTATATGAAAAATTCAAGTTCTCTTGCTGCCACCATAAAACAATTCTTTCCGGTCTTCTTATCCGGTAAAAACCTCTATTTAGGAGATGAAATTTTGAACAGAAATCACGTTAGCGAGGAAAACACATGTTTCTGAGTAAAAAAAAATGGTATTCTGATGCACAATTATAAATTTCCAATATAGTATAGTTAGGTAAACATTCCTACCAAAAATAGTATTGTTCAATTTAGTCTAGTTAATATTGTTTTTCAATATGGATCACTATTAAAGTGGGGCAAAATTCAGGCCCAAAAGGATCAACAATTTGCCTTTATAATGCGCTATATATTTATAAAACTGAAGAAATTTTAGTTTTTTTGAAACAACAAAAATATCTCAATCCCAAGAGTTTAAATTTGTGCAACCCAAATGGAAGCTAAAAACGATGAAGCCTCTATAATTAGATGTTAGACCCCATCAATTTTTCGTGTGTTTGCCTTTTTATATTTTGAATCCGTGCTTCCGCCATTACCCACAATTAATACTCAAATTTTATCTACATCGAGCAAATATTCAATGTTGATAAGCCCTAACTTGCCGCAAGGACTCATCACTACAATCATTATTAGGCTTCCAGTTAAGTCCATCTAACAATTGAAGTTTGTGTCAAAAAGATTGTCTTGGTTTAATCTCTAGCCCTGAATTTGTCAACACCCATCTTAATTTTACTGCTAAGGATATACCCGCCATAGATTGTTAGTAAGATTAGAGAAAAATCTTAAATGTTATTCTATTAGCTCTTTGTTTTATGGTTTCTGTTGCTGAGACATTTGACTTGGAATTTCTTATAAAAATCCCCGTTGAAATTATGGGTTATGTCAATAGGTTGGTTTGTCTTTGTTTTTGCAAAGTGTCTATTCGCTTGGTTTTATGAAATTCATCAACTAGAAAGTTCAAGCAGGTGTCGAATTTTATGCCTACATAGATATATGAGTGTTGGTTTTGGATATGATGAGGTTTAATTTGTGCAACCCAAATGGAAGCTAAAAAAGTTAAAGCCTCTATAATTAGATATTGAATCCCAATCAGTTTTTCGTGTGTTTACCTTTTAATATCTTGAATCCGTGACTCCGCCATTTCCCATAAATAATACTCAAATCTATCTATATCGAGCAAAGATTCAATGTTGATGAGTCTTAGCTTGCCGCAAGGACTCATCACTACAATCATTAAAAGGCTTCCAGTTAAGTCCATCTTACAATTGAAGTTTGTTTCAAAAGATCGGCTTGGTTTAATCTCTAGCCATGAATTTGTCAACACCCATCTTAGTTTTACTGCTAAGGATTAACCCGCGCCATAGATTGTTAGTAAGGTTAGAGAAAAATCTTAAAGATTATTCTATTAGCTCTTTGTTTTATGTTTTTGTTGCTGAGGCATTTGACTTGGAATTTCTCATAAAAATCCCCATTGAAATTGCGGGTTCTATCAATGGGTTGTTTTGTCTTTATCTTTGCAAAGTGTATATTCGCTTGGTTTTATGAAATCCATCAACTACAAAGTTCAAGCAAGCGCCGAATTTTATGCCTACACAGACATATGAGTGTTGGTTCGTGTATAGTTTTGGATATGATGAGGTTCATGATAATTATAAAATAATGAGTATATTTTATAACATCAATAATGGCAAAGAGTGATTCTTGTAGAAGATTTAATGATTTTCAAGGCAGGATTCTGTTCGGTCTTTCAGTTAAGGTGATGAATGGAAAGCTCGAATGTGTGTCACGGTCCAAAATTTCAATCAAAGGACCTAACTCCGCCTGCTAGGCAATCAAACACTTAACAATAATAAAAGAATCAAGACAATTATATTGCATAATATCATATATATATATATATATATATATATATATATATATATATAAGAGCAAAAGCTCTGTAATACATAACAATTTTAAAACCAAAACAATTGTGATAAATATTGTTTACCCTCAAAATTGAATAACAATTAAATTTGTACGTGGTTCTAAGGATACGTGATTTAACTTGATACAAAATGATAAATCAGATTGAAATTGAAATAAACAATGGGAAAGTAAATGCAAACCGCACAAGTTGAACAGTCTTAGCCTTAGAAGGTTAGCCGCCCTCGAGCCAAAAGTGCTTTTATCGATATCAGAACAGAATGACAAGAGAATAATAATAAGTAAAACTAATAATATATTCAATAAATTATCTGACCCCCTTTGTATAGTAGAGGTGACCTACTTTAGGTACAATTCTATATAAGGTAAATAATCTCTTAATTTGCTGATTGTCGGTTCCTTATTGATACGTGCTGAGATTCCCACCGTAATATCCGACCGATCGCGGATATTTCGGTCTTCAATTAGTTATCCCAACAATGTCTCTCCAAGCTCGTTCAATGCTACGGTCGACATCGGACTCACCGACCTCGGGTCCTAGATCGGTGGGACTCGAGGTCGATCTTCATTCCTTAGTTGCCACGTTACAAACCTAACCTACCAAGTCGTAGGCGAGCTCGATTTCGACCGTATACAGATAGTCCCCTCATTGTTCGGAGAGTAGATAATGAGAAACGATATGAACTTTCGATCCTGACTTCGATATTTTGTGACAGAAACGACAAAATGATCAAAACGTATTGTCAATCAAGTCTTAATGGCATTAAATGCTCGTCAGTTCCCGGCCGGCCATTCCCAGCTGCGAACAGTCGCTGGAAAGTTATAAATACCCCCTCATTAGTTCATTCAAACTTTTACTTTCAAACCTTCTGACTTCGTACCTTTAGAAATTTCAACACTTCAAAGCATTAAATTTCTAGCTATTCTGAAATCCCTTTATAAGAACTTCAGCTCTATTTTTATCCCAAACCATCAATCTTAATCTTTTAACTCCCTCTCTTTTCTTCATTTATCAAAGAAATGGCGAAAACTTCAAAATTTATTCCCCAAAAAGAAACTCCCTCTGCCTCGCAACCGGCTGTAGAGGAAAATGTTTTGTCTGCTGCTATCGAGTAACCGGCACCGAAACCTCATCTGAAAATGTTCATCCCCGGAGGGTGCCTGACCGGTGCTGATTTCAATACCGAGAAACCCTCCTCGGTACTGGGTCGGTGTGAGCCCATCTCGAGATATATTTGCTCGATCACCGAGGACGTCCTTTCCGACGTCAAGAAAGATTGCAACTGGGCTAATAAGCACGTAGTGGTCCCCAAGCCTGAGGAAGCCATCACTACCCACGTGGAGGGATTTTTAAGTGTTTACACTTATCCCTTCACGTTGGGTCCCTTGGACCCGGTCATTATTGCCTTCTGTAAAAGGTACAAGGTAACCCTTGGTCAAATTCACCCTTCTTTTTGGAGGATAGTAATTCTCCTCCGTTTTTTCGTAAGCAAGATCGAGGGGTATCAGTTCACCCTCGACTATCTCATGCGCTTATATAGTCCCCAACTTTATCGAGGGGGACTAATCAAGCTTGCTCGTCTGGCCAGTAAGGCCCCGTTCTCGAGCATCAATGAAGATCGGGATCGAGGCTGGTTAGGCCGCTTTGTCCGAGTGAAGACCTCGGATTTGATTCCAGCCGAGCATATGCCATTTTCTGAGAAGTGAAACATGACACGTAAGTATAATCTTTGCTTTCAAGATTTTGTTCATCGCTCTTCCTTTTCCTCCTTTCTCATCGATGTTCTATGGTGGTGCAGCTGTTGCTCGGATGCCGGATGCAGTTCCTCAACTCAAGGAATGGGTCGAGGGCATTACTACAAAAAGGCCCTATTCCGAGCATTCGTGGCGCGAGCTTTCGAAGGGCCGATGGGAGGCCCGTTCCCATGGTGAGATTTTTCTTAAGTGGCATTTGATTTCCCTTCTACGCTATTGAGTTCTTTCTCATTTTATTTCTTTTGGAAGGTTTATCAAAAGATGTCGCAATGAGGCCTCCATTCGGTGATGATGATACCCTTACCGAACCATCTGCTCTGAGGTAGGATAAAGAGAAGAAAAGAAAAAGGGCTCCGAGTTCTCCTAGCTCTAAGAAGAAGAAGCAAAGGAAAAGATTGGCGCGTAAACCCATGGAAAGCACCAGTGCTCGAGTACTGTCTCCGTACACACTCTATCGATTGAGGGATGAGTCTGAGGGGGAAGGAGAAGCCTTCGATCTGGTGGCCAGCATGCCGCCGCAGCTTGAAGGGCAAGGGGCCTCCGAGCTAGAGGGAGACGAGGCCGATCTTCATCAAGTCGGGGAGGCCGAGGAAGAGGCTGGAACTGAAGCTTCCCGAGATGCGGGCAAAGCCCTGCAGGAAGCACTTGGCCCGATAGAGATTGCCGAGTTGCCCTCGTTCACAAAGTCGATGTTCAACGAGGCCCAATGTGCAAGAAAATGCCCTATCGTGGGGGCCCATAGAGCGAACGACCCCTTCCACGGTTTTTTTGACAGCATAGATTAGGCGGCCATGGAAGATGCCACTGGATATGGTGATTTAGAGATACCGAGGAATAGCTCACCCTCTAAAGCAAGCGGGCCTTCCTCGAGCCCGAAATTGGTCGATCAATTCCCTGCCCCAAGTACTAATCATAATCGAAAGAGATCCATTGTTATCTCCCTTTTGGAGGATGCCCGAGTCCTCTCCGCCCCCGTAGAGCTGACCAATTATCTTTGGTGTTTGATGACCGAGGATGATCAAGCCAAGATGAACAAGATGTATGCACCCTGCCTTTTCAATGAAGCAAAACAGGCGCTGAACTGGGTAACTTCATGCTTTCCTAAGTGATTTTTTTGATTTACACTTAGATTATTTCGTCGATAACTTAGTGTTTTTCTTCGTGATCGTAGGCCTCAGTGCTTCATCACGAGACCTTTTTAAGGTACCGCGATGAGCTGAAACAACTCGAAGCAGAAGTTTGTGAGCTCACTGAGAAGAGAGGCGCCTTTAAACTTCTTAGCGAGCAGTTCGAAGGGGAGGTTAAGAACCTCCGTGCCGAGCTGGAAGTTGCTCGGAAGGAACATACCGATTTCATCGAGCAGGTAAATGTTTTTGAGGTTAGTGACGATGAATTTGATTTGGTGACTGATGGTCAAAATTCGCAAGTCCAGCAAAAACTCGATCGGATTGACCAGCTTCGAGCTGAAATGGATATAGTCAAAGCTGAGACCGATGAATGGAGAGGCCGAATGGATTGTCTAGCCTCAGAAAAAGAGGCTGCTTGGGCACAACTAACTTCGGCTGAAATCCAACTTAGAGCGGCAAAGGAGAGGGCTGAGATTCAGACCAAATAGGTTGAGGAGCTCCAATCCTGGTTAGGCTCCGTTGTCTCAGATCGAGAAAGTCTGGACAAGGAGCTTAAAATGGCCAAGTCAGAGGTCGTTGTGGTCAAAGCCGAAGCTGATGAAATGGTGGCCCAGTACAAGGCCGATGCCGAGGCAGCTTAGGACCTTGTAAAAAATATAGTTGAGCATATAAAGTGGCAATCCCGAAGGGAGGCCCTCAAGGAAGTTCACGCTCGGGGTTTTGATTTATCGGCTGAGATCGAGAATGCCAAGGTGTTCGAAGTCGAGGCCAGGAAGCTGGCCTATCCCGAGGATAAAGATTTCGAGGAGTCTGAAGGTTTGGGCGAGTCCGAGGGTAGCGAAGACCCCGAAGGTGTTGATGTGGCCCCCGACGAAGACTATTCCACTTAGGCCCTTTTAAGATGTTTTTATTTTTTTCTTTTTGTATTACCTTTTTGTTGAGGTCGTTCGGCCTTTGTAAAAATTTGCATCGGGGCTGTTTGGACCTTGTAAAAAGAATTTTTGATATGTATATAAGGCTTTTTCCCTTCAACAACTTTTGAATTTTCCCTTTGCTTTATTACTTATCTTTGCAAAGATCGAAATGCCTTAGCATAAAATAGTTAGGTTATCTTTGGAAGTTCGTACAAACCTTGCCTTCAACATTATTTCTTTTTAAGACATCGTAGGGGTTTGGTATTACCAGAAACTGTTTCCCAAAGTAGTTTAGATTATAGTTTGCCGAGGGTAGACTTTAGAACCGGTTATGAAATTTTGAAGGCCTTATTTTTTATTACGGGTCTCGGACGTCTCCGAGCCATTTTAGTATGGCCGTAGCCTTTTTAGTTAGGGTGTTACCCAATGGGTTTGGCACCTCGGGTTATCTGGACTTTCCTTAGATAACGATCCCCAAACGGGGTTAGTCGTAGATTTGTGGAGTTCGGGAAATGCCAAAATAAGCTTCGTGCCCTCGGGTTTTGATATCTCAGAATGGTCGTAGCCTTTTAATTCGGGCAACGCTATATAGGCTTCGTGCCCTCGGGTTTCTATATCCCGGAATGGCCGTAGCCTTTTAATTCGGGCAATGCCAAATAGGCTTTGTGCCCCCGGGGTTCGATAATCCGAGCCGTCCGAGTTTGATTTCGGACTGTAGCCTCCGATTGGGAGTGATCGTTTGAACCCAGATAAAGGCGACCCTTAGGATCGATACCTTTAGGGTATCGAATGTTAGAAATTCCTTAAGATAAAAAGAGAAATTCTTAAAGGACAAGATATTTATCCGCAAGGTAGAAACTTTTATTCTTGTGCGTGATAGTTACACACATGTACAAGTTTTGTGCCAGGGCTCGAGTAGTCTATGCGGGCACGGTTCATGTGACTGTTTGGCCCTTAGAGTAAATCCTATCGATCGAGTCGTGACCGTTTAATCATGAAGTTCCTTCCTTGCTAATGTCGTTAACCGAGGATGATCCCCCCTAGTGATTGGGGCCTATCGAAGATATGCCTCAAATACTGTTTTGTTCTTCGATACCGGTTCATAACCGGCCTTCAATTCTAAGTTAGCACGATTTACTTGTTGCCTCGTTAAAAACCTTGCCGAAAAACCCATTTGGGACAAAACCGATTCAAGGGAAAAAGAGTGCAATGCGTTCCTTCAGGCCTAAAGGTTGTATCGTTCTTTAATGATTCCCTACAAGTGTTAGTTCGGAATGTAAATAAATAAAAGGAAATGAATGGAGTCGTACCTTAGCAGTAGTATCGCTTCAACTGAGCTATGTTCCATCTATTCGGTAGTTGATCACCGTTCATCGTTCCGAGTTTGTATGATCCTTTATCGATGATCTCAATAATCTGATAAGGGTCTTACCAGTTCGGACTCAACTTCCCTTCATTCGGGTTTCAGGTGTTTTGTGTAACCTTCCTTAGTACCATGTCCCCGACAGTGAAGTGTCGAAGGTTAGCCCGTCGATTGTAATACCTTTCGATCCGCTGCTTTTGGGCAGCCAATCAGACAAGGGCTACCTCGCGCCTTTCATCCAGTAAACTTAGGTTCACGTTCATAGCCTCGTCGTTTGATTCCTTGGTTGCATATCGGAACCTGAGACTTGGTTCTCCGACTTTGACCGGTATTAAAGCTTCGGTGCCATAGACCAATAAGAACGGGGTGGCCTTGGTACTGGACTTCGAGGTCATTCGGTATGCCCATAAAACTTCGGGCAGGATTTCCTTCCATCTTTCTTTGGCGTCAGTTAACCTCTTTCTGAGGTTTTGGTGTATGGTTTTGTTGGTCGATTCTTCTTGCCCGTTCCTACTGGGGTGGTAGGGTGTTAATAGTATCCTTTTGATCTTTTGATCCTCGAGAAACTTGCTACCTTACTGCCGATGAACTGTATCCCGTTATCACATACGATCTCGGCTGGCATTCCGAATCGGCATATGATATGACTCCAAATGAAGTCGATGACTTCTTTCTCCCTGACCTTTTCGTATGCCTGGGCTTCCACCCACTTAGAAAAATAGTCAGTCATAAATAATATGAAATGAACCTTACCAGGAGCCCATGGAAGGGGGCCAACAATATCCATTCCCCACTTCATAAATGGCCATGGTGACAAAACCGAATGCAGAAACTCCCTGGGCTGATAAATCATCAGAGTTTGTCTTTGATATTCATCACATTTTCATACGAACTCCTTCGCGTCTTTTTCCATATCGATGCAGTAATAACCAGCTCTGATTATTTTTTTAACCAACGATTCGGCGCCTGAATGATTTCCGCATGTACCTTCGTGGATTAACCCTCAAAACGTACTCAGTATCTCCTGGCCCTAGACATATTGTGAATGTTCCATCGAATGCTTTTCTGAACAGGATTCCGTCTTCGGACAGGCTAAATCGGGCAGCCTTTGTACGCAAGGCCTTCGATTCTTTTGGATCCGATGACAGTTTCCCGGTCCTGAGATATTCTACGTATTTATTTCTCCAGTCCCAAGTTAGGCTCATCGAGTTGATCTCGTCATGGCCTTCTTCCACCACCGATCTCATAAGCTGTACGACTACCCCCGAATTGAACTCGTCGTCTTCGAACGATGACCCTAAGTTAGCGAAGGCATCGGCCTCACTGTTTTGATCTTGAGGTACGTGTTGCAAAGTCCATTCTTTGAACCGATGTAATATTACCTGCAACTTGTCCAAGTATCTTTGCATTCATTCTTCTCTTACCTCGAATGTTCCATTAACTTGGTTTACCACAAAGAGGGAGTAGCACTTGGCTTCGATCATTTATGCCCCCAAGCTTTTGGCTAGTTCAAGGCCTGCAATCATGGCCTCATATTCGGCCTCATTGTTAGTCAATTTCACAGTCTTAATAGATTGTTTAACTACATCGCCTGTTGGTGGCTTCAATACGATGCCAAGTTTGGACCCTTTTGTGTTTGAGGCGTCGTCTGTAAAGAGGGTCTAGATTCCTGAGGAGGTCCTTGAGTTAATTAATAATTAGGGCTGGCGTTAAGTCGGCCACAAAGTCTGCCAAGATTTGAGACTTAATGGCAGTCTGAGGTCGGTATTCAATATCGTACCCACTTATTTCCACGGCCCATTTGGCCAACCGGCCTGAGACCTCGGGCTTATTCATAACGTTCCTCAACGGGTAAGTAGTTACGACACATATGGGGTGACACTAGAAGTGTGGTTTTAGCTTCTTAGAGGTCCTTAGCAAAGCGAACGCCAGTTTTTCTAGGTGAGGGTACCTAGTTTCGGCCTCACATACGGTCCTGCTAACACAGTAAATTGGAAATTGCGTACCTTGCTCTTCCCGGACCAGGACTCCACTTACCGCTATCTCTGAAACTGCTACGTACAAGTATAGTTCTTCGTCTGCCTTCGGTGTGTGAAGCAGCGGTGGGCTCGATAAGTACCGTTTGAGTTCCTCAAAGCTCGTTGGCATTCCGGAGTCCATGAAAAGTTATTCTTCTTCTTCAATAGTGCAAAGAATTGGTGGCTCTTATTGGACGACCTCGAAATGAATCGTCCCAGGGCGGCTATACATTCGGTTAGTCTTTGCACGGCCTTCACGTTGTCCACGATCGTGATATCTTCAATGGATTTGATTTTGTCAGGGTTGATTTTGATTCCCTGGTTGGATACCATGAATCCGAGGAATTTACCCGACCCAACTCCAAACGCACATTTTTTCGGGTTCAGCTTCATATTGTATTGCTTCAATATGTTGAAGGTTTCCTGCAAAATGTTTCAAATGGTCCTATGCTCACAGGGACTTAACCAACATGTCATCAATGTAAACTTCCATTGATTTTCCTATTTATTCCTCCAACATCCGGTTTACTAGGCGTTGATAAGTAGCACCGGTATTTTTTAATCCGAATGGCATCACGTTATAGCAGTACGTGTCGTACTTTGTGATGAAAGAGGTTTTTTCCTGATCATCCGGGTCCATCCGTATTTGGTTGTACCCAAAATAGGCATTGAGAACACTTAGGATCTCGTGGCCGGCCATGGCATCGATCATGCGATCGATTTTGGGCAGATGAAAAGAGTCCTTGGGACACGCCTTGTTCGAATCCTTATACTCTACACACATTCTTAATTTGTTTCATTTTTTAGGGACTACCACTGTGTTTGCTATCCAATCCGGGTATTTAACGTCCCGAATGGACCCTATTTTAAGGAGTTTAGATACCTCGTCCTTGATGAAACCATGTTTGACCTCGGACTGGGACCTCCTCTTCTGTTTGACCGGATGGAATTTGGGGTCTAGGATTAGCTTATGAGTGGTTATCTCCGGTGGGATCCCTGTCATATCAAGATAGGACCAAGCGAAACAATCTTCATTAGTTATATGAAATTGAATAAGTTTTTTCCGGAGCTCGGTGCTTAACCCCGTGCCAAGGTATACCTTTCGATCGGGCAAGTGTTCTCTCATTATGACATGTTCCAGCTCCTCGACCATCGATTTAGGGCGTCGGAATCATCAGGGGCTATAAAAGATCTAGGAACCCCATAATCATCATCCTCGCCTTCCTCTCGTTTGTCCGAATCTGCCGAGACTGGTATCAGTGATTGCTATTTAGCCCCGTTTTTTACCATCTGGTTTGGATCCTTCGATGTTGAGATTGAAGGTGCCGGCATCACCTCCTTGACCGCGAACATTTCCTTGGAAGCCGGTTGTTTACCATAGACTAATTTGACTCCGCTAGGTGTTGGGAATTTTAGTGCCTAGTGCAGTGTCGAGGGCACTGACCTCATGTTGTGGATCCATGGCCTTCTGAATAAAGCATTGTACCTCATGTCTCCTTCGATCACATAAAATGTAGTTTCCTGGATGGTCCCAATGGTGTTTACTGGTAACGTTATCTCGCCCTTAGTGGTTTCACACGCCATGTTGAACCCGTTTAGAACTCGGACTGTAGGCAGGATTTGGTCTAGTAGACCGAGTTGCTCCACGACCCTCGATCGGATGATATTGGCAGAGCTACCTGGGTCAATTAACACACGTTTAACTCGGGATTTATTTATAAGTACAGCAATTACCAGTGCATCATTGTGGGGCTGCACGATTCCTTCCGCTTCCTCGTCGTTGAAAGACAAAGTTCCTTCTGGTATGTAATCTCGAGTCCGTTTCTCCCTTGTGATGGATACTTTGGTGCATTTCAACATCGGCCCTTAAGGGACATCGACCCCACCAATGATCATGTTAATGACGTGTTGAGGTTCTTCTTTTTTGGTCTATTTGTTAGAATCCCTATTCCTGAAATGATTCGTGGCTCGGTCACTCAGGAATTCTCAAAGATGCCCGTTGTTGAATAGTCGGGCTACTTCCTCTCTCAACTATCGGCAATCCTCCTTTCTGTGACCGTGAGTGCCGTGATATTTACATAACTGGTTAGGAGCCCATTGGGTTGGATCGAATTGTAGAGGTCGAGGCCATTTGGTATCTTTGATGCGTCCGATAGTTGATACAATGGCGGCAGCATCAATATTAAAGTTGTATTCCGATAACCTCGGTGCTTTTTTAGGCCCGACGGGCCTATCGAAGTTGTTTTTGCTCATAAGTCCCCGGTTGCTATAACCTCTGTCGCTTCTCCTTTCGTTTCTTATAGAGTTCCGCCCGGACCCGCTGCTTCTTCGGTCTCCATTATACGGCTGGTACCGATCCCTGTTTGGTCTTGGTTCACGATCGATATCTCTCTTGACTCTGTCAATATTTCTGACGGGATAAACAGACCTCGAAGGGGCCCTGAGTTGATCATCTTCAACTCTGATCTTCGATTGATACCGGTTATGCACGTCGGCCCAAGTAACGGCCGGATTTTCTACCAGGTTTTGTTTCAACTGTTGTGAACCCACCGAGCTTCGGATATTGAGTCCCTGAGTAAAAGCTTGAACAACCCAATCATTAGCAACCGGCGGTAGGTCCATCCTTTCCATCTGAAATCGGGATACGAACTCTGTGAGCATCTCGTTTTCTTTCTGTTTTACTTTAAAAAGGTCTAACCTCCTGGTCTCGACTTTGATGGCACCAGCGTGTGCTTTCACGAAAGAATCTGCAAGTATAGCAAATGATTCAATAGAATTAGAAGGTAAGTTGTGATACCATATCATAGCTCTCTTTGATAGGGTCTCTCCAAATATTTTCAGCACAACAGACTCGATCTCATCGTCCTCCAAGTCGTTCCCTTTGATGGCACTAGTATAAGAGGTTAATGCTCATTTGGGTCGGTCATTCCGTTATATTTATGTATCTCGAGCATACGGAATTGCTTAGGGATAGGCTTCAAAGCCGCGCTCGGAGTAAAAGGTTTTTGCACAAACTTCTTGGAATCCAGACCTTTCAATATCGGTGGTGCTCCCGGGATCTTGTCTACCCTGGAATCGTAGGTTTCCACCTTTTTGTCATTAGCTTCGATTTTCTTCTCCCCTGATTATATCCGTTTTTTCAATTCTTCGAGCATCTTTATGATCTCGGGGTTATCCCTCGATTCATGTTCATTCGACCTTTCTGCGACCGGTTCATCCCTGCGGGTGACTTCCCGGGGTAGATCGGGTTCAACTCTACTCGGTGAACGACTTTGGTTCTATAACTGAGCTATCGCCGCCTGTTGAGCCTGCAACATTTCAAAGATCACCCGTAAACCTATCTCGTCCCCTCCAATGTTTTGTATATTTTGAGTTGCCAATCGGGCTCCACCACAGACGCTATTCTCGGGGTCAGTTGGCAAGTTTGCATCGATAGCCACATGTCAATTAGCGTCAATTGGGTCTGCGACCGGAATTTCGATGGGATCAAAGGCGGTACCTCGTTACCGGGTGCTATGTTGTTATTTTCACCGTGGTAACCGGACTCGTTGTCAATATGTAGGGGTGCTGATTGAGAGTTCGACATTTTGTGTTTTAACCTGAAATCAGAGACACTTCAAAGAGCAAGCGTAAAGTAGTGTGTGTTATGGAGATTTGTATCAAATAACCACTATTATTCTTAGCCCTGCGGTGGGAGCCAAACTGTTTACCCTCAAAAGCGGATAACAATTACATTTATACGTGATTTTAAGGATACGTGATCTAGCTTGATACAAAATGATAAATCATATTGAAATTAAAATAAACGATGGGAAAATAAATGCAAGCCGCACAAGTTGAACAGTCTTAGCCTTAGAAGGTTAGCCGCCCTCGAGCCAAAAGTGCTTTTATCGATATCAGAATAGAATGACAAGAGAATAATAAGAACTAAAAATAACAATATATTCAATGAATTATCAGACCCCCCTTATATAGTATAGGAGTCATACTTTAGGTACAATTCTATAGAAGGTAAAAAATCTCTTAATTTGCTAATTGTCGGTTCCTTATTGATATGTGCCGAGATTCCTGCCGCAATATACGACTGGACACGGATATTTCGGTCTTCAGTTAGTTATCCCAACAATGTCTCTTCAAGCTCGTTTGAGGCTAAGGTCGACATCAGACTCACCGCTAGTCGAAGGCAGGCGTACCGACTTCGTGTCCTAGATCAGTGGGACTCGAGGTCGATCTTAATTCCTTAGTTGCCACGTTCCAAACCTAATCTACCAAATCGTAGGCGAGCTCGATTTCGACCATATATAAACACCTTCCAAGACTGGTGTCACTGAGTACATGAGCTTTTAAGAGTACTAAAGATAAGATCTCAAATAAAGTATAATATTGTTTGATGCAATTAAACTGTAATAAAGATAACGAAGATGACTCCAGAATCTGCAAACTAGTGTGCAGAACTACCTCGGATCTCCCAGATGTCCAAGCTAGTCACCTCTCTGAATGCCGCAAGGACCCACGCCAGAACCCGCACAAGAAATGCTGAAGTGTAGTATGAGTACAACTGATCTAATGTACTCAGTAAGTATCGAGCCTAACCTCAACGAGGTAGTGACAAGGCTATAACAAGATACTTACTTTAAACCTGTGCAAGTAATAAGCAGAAAGCAATAGCAATAGAGAGACGAATAAAATATAAGATCAAATAATAGACTAAATAACAAAGTTCACAAAAGTAACAACACGGCATAGACTTATGATGCAAGCACCACAAAGGAGGGACAACAAATAATAAATAAGCTCAGGACATCATATACATTACGGCGTGCAATCCGATCCAACCAATATACCGTTGTGGTATGCAACGCGATTCAATTTTAATGCCTTTTTTTGCATGAAACTCGATCCAACCAAATACCGTTGCGGCACAACTCAATCCAATCTCAATACCAAACCACATGGAAACACCAAACAAGCAACAAACGCGACAAGGAGCATTACATAATATTGTACGGAAAACGAGTTAGCATAATATACCAAGGAAATGATGAACATGAGCGAAAAATCAATATTTCATGTGGATTGGGTCCGACTTTATGAAATATAAACAGTTTGTCTGATTTGGTTCCATTCTCTGTTTAGCTTCACTTGCTCGAAAGGAAAAAGTATAATCGAATGAGATTAAATTCAGTGTATCATTGATGAATATGGAGAAGTGGAATGGAGTATGAGCTGCGATTTGATAAATTAGTGTAAGGTAGTTGGCTATTAGTGTAAGGTGGTCACATTGTAATGAACAATCATAGACTAGGTTGAATATGTATGTCAATTTCAAACTTAGGTTCAAAGACAAAAAATTGAAAGACTTGATGTGGGCTGCAGCAAGATCATACACAATTATAGATTTTGAAACAATATGGAATTAATCAAGAAAGAAAATATAGAAGCCCATCGATGGTTATCAAAAATTGGGGCCAACTAGTGGAGTAAGTCAACCTTTTCAATATTTTAAGCAACAACATCTATGAAATATTTAACCACTGGATTCAAGAATCTAGAGACCAACCAATACTAATAATGTTGGGGATCATTCGAAGAAAGATGATGGGTAGGTTGCAAGAAATATGTGAATGGATTACAAAGTATGATAGGTTAGTTTGTCCAAGGATCATGGAGAAGATTGAAGAAATCAAACAACAAACTTTAGATTGTGAAGGAAATGGAATTTGGGAGGTTATGAAGGGTTGGAAATATACGTGTGTTTACCCAAAAAATCGGATAACGTTAAATTTAAATATGGTTCTAAGGGTATGCAAATTTCTTTGATATAAATGACAATACAGGTATTTTGCTGTGTAAATGGAAAATGATGGAAAGGAAGACTGAAAAATATTAGAAGAACAAGTACAACCAAATCTTGACCTCTCCCTATTGCGGTCTATCTCTCCTTTTATAGTAGACGGTCACTACTTTATTAGTAACAATATAAAATAATACATATAGTAGAGAATCCATGATGGTTTGTCTCTCCCTCGATTCTCGCCAAGATTCTCTCCCTTGGTGCGGTTGTAAAGGCTCTTGTCTTGCGAGCTCGGCACTGACTCGAGCTTGGTGCCAGATCGAATCCCCGATCTTAATTCGAGCTCGGTTCTGCCTTGGAGCATCGATATTCGGGGCCCGCGTCGGTCGTTGTTACCCCGTAGTCCGATCCCGATGCGGGTTCGATAATGATATCGAGTTTTGCGGTTGGTTGGTCTCATGGCTCGAAGCTCGACGTCTCTTCTTCAGAATTCGTCCGAGCTCGCCATGCGGATACCCTTCGATTGAAACGTTATTGTCTCGACCGGTCTTTATGACTGAGAATTGGTTTTGACCGTATACAGATAGTCCCCTCGTTTCTCGGAAAGGATGCGGCGAGGAACGATATGATTTCCCTGCGGCTCGATCAAATTTATGCCGACGTTTCTATCGAACCCGATCTCGACGTATGCGATGGCTGTCCCATCGGCTTGGTTTTACCGAGGCATTTATTGTGTGTCAGAAGATGGTCGGCCGCCGCTGATACCGAACCGTCGGGCCTTAGTCTATAAATAATCTTTCCACACAACTTTTACCATTTTTGTGCCTTCTCTTCCCCCAGACTTTCTTATTTATCCTCTCTACTTTTCTGCTACGGGGCCGTTCATACCATAATTTTGGTGTTGTCCACTTCTTCCCTTGCACTCTTTTCTTTCAAATCAATGGCGAAAACTTCCAAAACTGTACCTCAGAAGAAAAAACCTCTTCTTCACGGCTATCTTATGACAAGGCGCCGGTGGAGCCGTCAGTTCATGACTATGTTCCTGGCCCGTGCATTTTGAAAACCGATTTTAAGGTGGAGAACCCTTCTTCCGTTCCCGGTCGATGTGAACACGTATCGATGTATACATGCTCTATAACGGAGGATCACCTCGAGGTCGTCCGAAAGGACTGCAACTAGGGTTCCGAGGTCGTGCTGCAAATTCCGTCTTCCGACGAGGATGTTACCACTTACGTGGAGGGATTTTTAAGTGTTTATACTTATCCCTTCACACTGGGACCCGTCGACCCGGTGATTATTGATTTCTGCAAAAGGTATCAAGTCATCCTTGGCCAAATCCATCCCTCTTTATGGCGTATAGTGATCCTATTGTGCTTCTTCTCTACCAAAGCCGGAGGGTTGGATTTTTCTCTGAACCACCTCATCCGGCCGTATCGGCCTCAGATCTTTCGAGGACTAATCATACTTCATCGTCGGGCATCGAAAGCATTGATGTCGAGCATCGATGAAGACAAGGATCGAGGTTGGATGGGTCGTTATATCCGAGTGAGGACCCGTGATATCATTCCGGAGGAGAGGATGTCGTTCCCTGAGGAATGGAATTTTGACCGTAAGTAATTTTTGTTCGCTTTTCCTGTGCTTTTTCAATTTTTTCTAATGTCCTTCCCTGATGTTCAGCTACCCCTTGGATGCCACAAGCGGTGCCCGACCTCGAGGACTGGGTTCGAAAGTTGGCCTCGACCTCCTCTTATGCCGAGCGCGCTTGGCGTGATTTGGCAAAAGGCAGATGGGAGGCCAATAACCATGGTGAGGTTTGCCTCTTGTTTCCTTTGAAGTATTCTTTGCGTTCTATTTGTTACCGATTTCCTTTTGTGCAGGTGTAACCAGGGATGCCGTTTTGAGGCCTTCGAGCGGCGAGGAAAAAAACAAGTCTCTGGTCCCTAAACAGGGGAAGATAAGAAGCGAAAAGCTTCCTTTCGGCCAGGGGACCC
This sequence comes from Nicotiana tomentosiformis, assembly GCF_000390325.3. Classification (NCBI taxonomy): domain Eukaryota; kingdom Viridiplantae; phylum Streptophyta; class Magnoliopsida; order Solanales; family Solanaceae; genus Nicotiana; species Nicotiana tomentosiformis. The sequence goes on from NC_090821.1 coordinate 46,104,738, forward strand.
CAAGCCCAAAACTCGCAGGGTGAAGAGAAAAACAATTGCCCTTTCGATTGACTCGGTCCAGCGACTGAGAGATGATGAAGAAGAAAATAGCTCCTCGGCTTGGTAGTTCGGTCTACGGAGGCCATCAAGGTTGCCAGAGCTACCGAGCCGATGGCGGCTGTACCTGTCAGGGTTGTTCCCGAAGACCAGAATCTCGACCGAAATACTCTGAGCAATTTGCTCGGGGCTATGACAATGGGTGATTCGCCTTCTCTTCCATCTTTTTGTGAGGAGGCGCTGATGGAAGCTCGAGAATTGAAGACTCCTGATATCGGCGCAGGCTCTGGTGCAGGGGATCCTTTCGGGGATTGTTTTACTGGAGTCGATGACGGTTCCGATATCGGTGACGCTTCTTTTTTATTGGAGGAGGCTCAGCGTTTCATTACTCGGGTAATGATTCTCCCATACTTCGTTTATTTGTTCTTTTCCATACTTGACTTTGTGTTTCTTACTGTGCAGGCCATTGGTAGGTTTCGAGTCGATTTTAGCCATTGTGAGGCCGAGCTCCGGAAGGCCTCAGGTGAGAGAGATGCCCTGCGGCTTCTTTGCAGCCAAAAGGACGAGGCTATAAAGGACCTCCAAGCGGATTTGGCTAAGGTCCGTGAAGAAGGGGTCGAGCTTGATAAGCAGGTGAGCCTCGTTCTGTTAAAGTATAGGTCTGACTCAACCGTGGAAGTTAACCCTTCGTTGTCTCAGTTGCAGCAAAAGATCGAAAGATCGGGTTACTTCGAGAAGAAGTCGATCAAATCCGAGCTGAATGCAATCGGTGGAAGGAGACCCTCGACCGCCTGGCAGCGGAAAAAGAAACCATCTTAACAAAATTATTATCGGCCGACGTTCAACTTCGAAGTGTCAAGCAAAAGGGGTTGGTTCAAGCTAAGAAGGTCGAGGAGCTTGAAACACGACTTGCCGAGGCTAAGGCGGAGGTTGAGTCGTCGAAAGTCTTGGCGGATAAGTCCATTGCTGTATATCGGGCTATTGCTGAGGCTGCTCAGATGGAGGCCCGGGAAGCGACGAAGACCGCCGATACTCGAGCTCATTGGATTGCCGAACTTGCTAAGTGTAGGTCTCGGAGGGAGACCCTCGAGGAGATTCACGCTTGAGGTTTCGACCTTGCCGAAGAGGTAAAAAAGGCAAGAGAGCTCGAAGCGGAAGCTAAAGCCTTGGCTTCTGACGATGATGATGATGATGGTAGCAAAAGCGAATCCGAGGACAGGGAAGAGCTCAACTCGGAAGCTTAGTTTCTAATTCTTGATGTTTGTACATTAACCTCGTAGGCAAATTTTGTATATACATGTGTAATCAGGTCGACTTGTTTTTGTTTTGTGAAGACTTTTAATCGTATGTTAACCTTGTAGTTTCTTTGATCGATCATATTTGTAGCCCCTGGGTTTGCTTGTTGAGTCGATGATTCAAACTTTTGAAGGAACATAATCCGTAGGTGTAATGTAATGGTTGAGTTAATGTAAATTCAGAGTAAAAGTAGCTTATTAGCCGTCGAGTGAATGTTTTGAACTTAAAATATTGTAGCCCGTAGGCGTAATGGTCGAGTGAGTGCTTGCTCGAACTCGGAATAACAGCAGCCCGTAGGCTTAATAATCGAGTGAATGTTTCGAACTTGAGATCACATGGCCCGTAGGCTTAATATTCGAGTGATTATTTCGAACTTGGAATGAAAGTAGCCCGTAAGCTTAATGGTCGGGTGAGAGCTTGCTCGAACTCGGAATAACAGCAGCCCGTAGGCTTAATAATCGAGTGAATATTTTGAACTCGAGATAATATGGCCCGTAGGCTTAATTGTGCGCTTTGCTCGAACTCAGAATAACAGTAGCCCGTAGGCTTAATGGTCGAGTGAATATTTCGAACTCGAGATAACAGTAGCCCGTAGGATTAATAATCGAGTGAATGTTTCGAACTCGAGATAATATGGCCCGTAGGCTTAATTGTCGAGTGAGCGCTTGCTCGAACTCGGAATAACAGTAGCCCGTAGGCTTAATGGTCGAGTGAATGTTTCGAACTCGAGATAACAGTATCCCGTAGGCTTAATAATCGAGTGAATGTTTTGAACTCGAGATAATATGGCCCGTAGGCTTAATTGTCGAGTGAGCGCTTGCTCAAACACGGAATAACAGTAGCCCGTAGGCTTAATAGTCGAGTGAATGTTTCGAACTCGAGATAATAGTAGCCCGTAGGCTTAATATTCGAGTAAATGTTTCGAACTCGGAATATAAGTAGCCCATAGGCTTGATTGTTGAGTGAATCTTAATTCTGGTTGAGCAATAAATCTCAAGTCATTGCACATGGGTTTATGTTTGGGCCAATCTATATGAGCATGATTCATTTTGACCATTTGGCTCTTACAGTTTTTCCTGTTGTTGTGAGATGAGCTTTCTTGTATCTGAACTCGATGTATTTGAGGGACCTGATGCCCCCCTGGTATTCGAGGTCTGTCGTAAAGAGGCCTCAGATATTTGTTGAAAGTGCAGCACGATCGATAGTTGCCTCATTAAAAACCTTGCCGAAAAAATCCATTTGGGAGAAAACCGGTCTAAGGGAAAAAGAGTGCAACGCATGCTCTTGATTGGAAGATCTTCTTCAGCTCTCGCTCGGACTTCTGCATGGATTAGTTAGATGAATATGGAAAGGCCGTGCCTTAACAGTAGTACCATTTTAGATGTGATACATTCCAATTGCTTGATAGGTGTTTGCCGTTTATGATGTCAAGCCTGTATGATCCTTTTCCAACATTCTCGAGCACTTGGTATGGTCCTTCCCAATTTGGTCCCAATTTTCCTTCATTCGGATTCCGAGTATTGATGGTGACCTTTCTTAACACTAAGTCCCCGAGCTTAAAATGGTGGAGTTTAGCTCTTCGATTATTGTACCTTTCGATTCGTTGCTTTTGGGCGGCCAGTCGGATGAGGGCAGCTTCTCTCCTTCGTCCGATAATTCAAGGCTCGTGTTCATGGCCTTATTATTTGATTCTTCTGTCATGAATCGAAATCTGGTACTAGGTTCCCCGACTTGGTATCAATACTTCGGAACCATATACTAAGGAGAACGGGGTCGCCCCCGTACTGGATCTTGACGTTGTTCGGTATGCCCAAAGGACTTCGGGCAGGATTTCTCTCCATTTTCCTTTCGCGACGTTCAATCTCTTCTTCAGGTTTTGAAGAATAGTCTTGTTCGTTGATTCAGCTTGACCGTTCCCACTGGGGTGGTATGGTGTTGATAATATCCTTCTTATTTTGTGATCTTCGAGGAATTTTGTGATTTTGCCGCCAACGAATTGTTTTCCATTGTCGCATACTATTTCGGCGGGTATCCCGAATCGGCATATGATATGATCCCAAATAAAGTCTATGACTTCTTTCTCTCTTATTCTCTCGAACGCCTGCGCTTCAACCCACTTAGAAAAATAGTCAGTCATAAATAAAATAAATTTGGCTTTACCTGGGGTTGACGGCAGAGGGCCGACGATGTCCATCCCCCATTTCATGAATGGCCACGGGGATAGGACCGAGTGAAGTTGCACCCCGGCTTGATGGATCATTGGCGCAAACCTCTGACATTTATCACATTTACGAACAAACTCTTTCGCATCTTTGCCCATATCGATCCAATAATACCCCGCTCTGATCACTTTTCGGACTAATGCGTCGGCGCCGGAGTGATTGCCACAAGTGGCCTCGTGTACTTCCTGGAGAATATAATCGGTATCTCCCGGACCCACACACACCGCCATCGGTCCATCGAATGTTCTTTGATATAGTGTTCCGTCCGCAGCCAACGTAAATCGAGCAGCTTTAGTCCGTATGGCCCTGGAATCTATAGGGTCTGAAGGGAGCTCTCCATTTTTTAAGTACTCAATATACTTGTTTCTCCAATCCCAGGTTAAGCTAGTAGAATTTATTTCGGTGTGCCCTTCTTCGATTACTGATCTTGAAGTTGGACGACAGTCCCCGAGCTCAACCTGATCCTGCAGGCCGAGCTGTTCTATGACCCTCGATCTGATAATATTGGCCGAGCTACCTGGATCAATCAACACACGCTTAATCTTAGTTTTATTCATGAGTACGGATATTACCAGCGCGTCGTTATGGGGTTGGATGATTTCCTCTGTATCTTCATCACTGAAGGATAAAGTCCCTGCGGGTGCATGATCTTGGGTCCGAGATCGCTTCACAATTGTCGTTTTAGCGTGTTTAAGCATCGGTCCCAGGGGGCATCGACGCCACCGACGATTATGTGAATGACGTGTTGCGGTTCTTCTGGCTCGCTTCGCTTACCGAATTCCTTGTCTCTAAAATGGTTCTTCGCCCTATCGCTCAGAAATTCCCGAAGGTGCCCTTTATGAAATAAGCGGGCCACTTCCTCTCTTAGTTTCCTGCAATCTTCCGTTTTGTGACCATGGGTGCCATGGTATTCGCATATTTGATTGGGATTCCTTTGGATAGGATCGATTTGCATGGGTCGAGGCCATCTGGTGTCTTTGATGCGTCCGATGGCCGATACGATGGCGGATGTACCAATGTTGAAATTATACTATGATAGCCGAGGGATTTCTATAGGATCCGTATATTTATCGAAGCCGCTCTTGCTCATAAGTCCCCGAGAATTTTGCCCCGATCAATCCTTCGGTTGTTCCGAACCGTGTCACGTGCCGAACTGCTATTCATCCGATCTGTGCCGTACGGTTGGTATCGATCTCTGTTCGACCTTTGCACTATGTTGGCTTCCCTTTGATTTTTAGTGGTTGTATGGTTCTGTCGTGCGGGCCCATATGGAACTCCCAATTGATCGTCTTCGACCCTGATTTTTGATTGGTACCGGTTGTGTACATCTGCCAAAGTTATTGCAGGGTACTCGATCAAATTTTGTTTCAGCCGACGTGACGCTGTCGAGCTTAGCCCGTTCAGTTCTTGGGTGAAAGCTTGTACGGCCTAATCGTCTGTGACCGGTGGCAAGTTCATACGATCTATTTGAAATCGGGATACGAATTCCCTCAGCATCTCGTTACCCCTTTGCTTTACTTTGAAGAGGTTTGATTTTCTTGTTTCAACCTTTATGGCACCAGTATGTGCTTTTACGAACGAGTCCGCTAACATGGCAAAAGAATCAATGGAATTCGGCGGTAAGTTGTGACACCAGATCATCGCTCCTTTTGTGATGGTCTCTCCGAACTTTTTCAACAACACGGATTCGATTTCATCATCCTCCAAATCGTTGCCTTTAATGGCACATGTGTAGGAGGTGACGTGTTCGTTAGGATCGGTCGTACCGTTATATTTGGGAATTTCGGGCATACGAAATTTTTTGGGGATTGGTTTTGGGGCCGCGCTCGAGGGAAAAGGCTTTTGTATGAATTTTTTCGAATCGAGCCCTTTTATCATTGTCGGAGCCCCCGGAATTTGATCGACCCTAGCATTATACGTTTCTATTTTTTTGTCGTTGGCTTCGACTTGCTTCGTGAGTTCCTCGAGCAATTTAGCAATTTCAGGAGCAGTCCCCCATTCCCGCTACGGCGGGTTCCGTTCTGGGTGTGACTTCCCGAAGAAACGGATTGGAGTTCGGCCCGCTTTGCTTATGGGTTCGGCTCTGCAACTGAGCTATTGCTGCTTGTTGGGCCTGCAACATTTCAAAAATCATACGCAAGCTGACCCCGATTTCCCCCGTGTTGTAGGTGTCTCGGGCTATAGATCGAGCACCGCCTTAAACGCTCCTCTCTAGTTCAGAACGCTGATTCGCTTCTAGAGCTATTTGCGAATTAATATCCAGTGGTACTTCGGCTCGAATTTCGGGTTTTTCGATTCGAGCCTTGTTACCGTTGTAAGGTAGCCTTCCGCCCCCGGGTACCAAGTTGTTGGTTTCATCTTGAAGGCAGGCTTCGAGGTCGATAGGTAGAGCCATGGCTGATTCGAAGTTGTAAGCTGGAGCATATTGTAGATTTATATCAGACAATCACCGTTACCCTTAGCCCCATGGTGGGTGCCAAACTGTTTACCCGAAAAATTGGATAACGTTAAATTTAAATATGGTTCTAAGGGTATGCAAATTTCTTTGATATAAATGACAATACATGTATTTTGCTGTGTAAATGGAAAATGATGGAAGGGAAGACTGAAAAATATTAGAAGAACAAGTACAATCAAATTTTGACCTCTCCCTATTGCGGTCTATCTCTCCTTTTATAGTAGACGGTCACTACTTTATTAGTAACAACATAAAATAATACATATAGTGGAGAATCCATGATGATTTGTCTCTCCCTCGATTCTCGGCAAGATTCTCTCCCTTGGTGCGGTAGTAACGGCTCTTGTCTTGCGAGCTCGGCACTGACTCGAGCTTGGTGCCAGATCAAATCCCCGATCTTAATTCGAGCTTGGTTCTGCCTTGGAGCATCGATATTCGGGGCCCGCGTCGGTCGTCGTTACCCCGTAGTCCGATCCCGATGCGGGTTCGATAATGATATCGAATTTTGCGGTTGATTGGTCTCATGGCTCGAAGCTCGACGTCTCTACTTCGGAATTCGTCCGAGCTCGCCATGCGGATACCCTTCGATTGAAACGTTATTGTCTCGACCGGTCTTTATGACTGAGAATCGGTTTTGACCGTACACAACATGACAAAACTCAAATAAAAGGTATGCACTTGTAGAGAATGGAATGTGATAGGTATACCATATAGGCATGGAGTTAGCACCATAATGACTGCTAGTCGTGAACCAGAAGACTTTGTACATCCATTTTACCATGTTTCGACATTAAAGAAAGCTTATTCTGGGATAATTCCTATACCATATCAATTGCATTAGGACACTGCACCTGGTGATCCTATTCTATCACCTGAAGCTTCAGATAACAAACCCGAAAGACAAAAAAAAAAGGGGGGAAAAAAGGTATAGTTAAACCAACAAATCCCAAGAAGGTAAGGAAGTTTTACTATCCTCATGAATGCAGCAACTCTCATGAGATTGGACATAATAAAACAACATGCAAAAATTCTAGCAAGCCAATGCAAAAAAGAATTGTTCAGGTATTTTTCTTGATGAGCTTAAGCTTTTCATTTTTCCTCTTTATTGATGATTTTAAGTTAGCTTGTCACAACACATTCTCTTTTATATTTGATTTGGTTTTTCTTGGTGTTCAATAGAACAATGGAAGAGGAGGTAATGGTGTAAATGAGCTTAATAAGCTGCTCGCTAATCCTAAAAGTAGGGAAAGAGGAATTGGAAGAGCTATAAATAATACTCCCTCTGTTTTAATTTATGTGAACCCATTTGACTGGGCACGAAGTTTAAAAAAAGAGAGAAGACTTTTGAACTTGTGGTGTAAAATGATGCACATATATTTTGTGTGGCTATAAATCATTGCATAATGGTAAATTGTTTCCAAATAAGGAAAAAAATCATTCTTTTTGGCACGGACTAAAAAATAAATAGGTCCACGTAAATTGAAACGGAGAGAGTACAGGTTATGACAGAGCATCAGCTAGAGGTAGGGGAGAAACTACCTTGCAGTCTATGAACGGTAGAGGTAGGGGAGCAACTAGCTTGCAGTCCGTGAGCGGTAGAGCCAGGGCAGAGGAAGAGCGAGAGGAATGGGAAAGCAAAATAGACATGGTCCATATTGCGGCATAGGGAATTGGAATGGTATTGAAATGTCAAATACGAACAAATTCTTACTGGCCTCACATGTAATAATAGGATATTTTTCATATCATATGTTAATAACAAATGTTGTATTAATTTTTCTTCCCTAATTTAAATTTTTGGTTTCAAGGTACAACCACCGAGACAAAGTCACATTGCTTCTTCAGCTACACAAATGAGAACATCTCAATTGCACAGGCAGTCAATAACTTTTGGAGATTTATATTCTCAACTCAAGCTTCAGCGACTGGATGAGTTGTGCAAAATAGTGTAGGAAACTCATCTAGTGAGTGGGATAGCGTCCTTGACTTTGCATCTAGGATGCTCATTGATTAACAGTCCAAATTGTGATGGATCGCCTAGTTTTCTCAATTCCTGTGACAATTGAAGTTCTTTGGTGCTTATATTTAATCAAGACATGTCTGCGTTGGAATAAATGAATTTTCATAGTCATGATATTTTTCTTATATATTCTGTGAGTTATTGAGTTCATGCCAATATATTCATTATTGTCATCTAACAATTGAAGTTCAATGATACTTATATTTATTTAGTGGTAGAGAATGAAAAATATTCCAGTATGTTCATGGATTGTGAGGTGGTGCCTTATAGAACGGTGTAAGGCCATGTAGAGGCCAACACGTTCTATTGACGAGATATAATGTGAGGAACAAAGAGATAGGACTGCATTTTTGGAAGGTTCTTGTGATATAAAGTGCAAATTTAGGTGTTCAAAAGCAGGATGGCATGACATATGCTAGAAGTATTGTGGGATATGTTTGTGAGTATATGAAAATACCAATTTAGTATTCTCAAAATTCCTTTATCAGCAGCAAACCAAAGCAAGGTATAATGATAAAGAAATATTTTATTATTGACTGTATATTTAAACCAATTTCAGACTGTCTTCCTTGGAAAGGGTTCAGGAAATAAAATTCTTTATTTATGTAAAAACGTACTTGAGAGAAGTTCTAACAAGTGTTCGCTCTTCGATGAGAGATACAAAATGATGAGGTTATACAATTTTCTTAAGGGGGAGCTGAGATGCCCTTGAAATTTATTTGATCTTTTGATTACCGGGGTTGTCGTTGCAAGTACATGGGTGAATTGTAACTAACTTAAAAACTTAGTCGACTCAGAAATGAATTAGTCGACTTCACTTTATCAGCAAGTTTGATTGGCAATGAAAATAAATTGTGAGGAATTTAAAAGCTGAGAACACATAAATTTTATACTAGTTCAGTACTGGTGTGGTACCTACATCCAGTTCCCTTAGGTCACAAGAGTTCTCCTAAATGTTCAATAGTTTGTTACAGCAGTAGTAGATTTTGGATCGTTTACCACCAACGCTTTTTAGCAACAATGTTTTTCAAACTTGTCACAACTGTTGTTTGGTTTCCTAAGAACTCAGGAATACAATATTTGTGCTAAGAACTAGAAAGGTATACAAAATAGTGGTAAGTTGCGTAATCGAATTCTTGAGTCTGCCAGTCTTCTTATACGAGAGTCTTGAGTAGCCATTGCAGATTGACCCTTGATTGAGGCACAAAATATTCTAAGAGTTTTGACCCAAGGGGTGCTTCAGAATCCTCAAGAAATGGGTTGGATTCATTAACTTCCTTCCTTTTCGCATTCACAATCAAGGGAGTGATTTGTGATTTGACTTGATCGATCAATCCTCAGAATCTTCAGATTTCAAATCTATCCTTGAAGTAAAGACTGTCTTCCTATAGCGACTGCACTTGATCTTGTATCCTTTTTTATGGCCTTGACATCCTTTGATTTAGCATTGTCCTTGCTACATTTGATCTTGTTTCCTTTCTGATATCCTCGACATCTTGACTTCCTTTGATGGAGTATTGTCCTCCTAATTTTCTGCAATCAAATAGATACAATTAAATTTGTATTATTGTCATTATTAAAACTTAGGTGTAACAATCTCCCCCTTTTTGATGATGACAATCAAAAAGACTAAACAGAGCACACTTCCCTTTCATGTACTGGAATGTTGCTCCCCCTGGGTTGTTGCTCTACACTTCCCTATACTGATGTGCTGCTCTCCTTGAGTTGTTGCTCTGCTTTACTCTCATGTTTCTCCCCCTTTGACATCGATCAAAAAGAAAGAAGCAAGTGCATACAGAACAAACACAACAAAGTAGATAATGAACATAGTAGTTAGGGTAGCAGATATTATGCCTTCAACAGAGGAACATAGTGATGGTTCTTACAGACCAAAGCAAAAGCAATTAACAAAACAAAACAAATAAAGAGCAAAAGAGATTGTTTTAAATACGCACACAACTGCCTTAGTTCCTCCCCAGAAAGTATTTCACGATATTGATCACTTTGGTGCAGAAAGAGTCATAGGAGGTTTCAACTTCTTTGGTGATTTTGTCCATTTTCTCTGTTATAGAGTTGAATGCCCTGATTCCTTGCCTCCTTGTGGCTCCCATGTTCATCCTGAGCTTAGCCACATCTGTACCTGTTTCTTTAGTGACTTTCCTAATCTTGTCCACTTGTTCTTTCATTGCAATGAGCATAGTTTTTACCCCATCCAGTCCTTGCTGAATCTACTGTAGGTTGTTGGTAGCAGTCGACTGAGGCTTAGTTGGTTCAGTGGTTGGCTCAATCTGTACTGGAGTGCTTTCAATCTTGGCACGTCTGACCCATCCATTGTCACTTAAGGTGTAACCCATCATAGCAAAGGTTGTCTTATCATAGGTGCTTGAAATGTACTTGGGGGAAAAAGGTGATAGATCAACCTTCATGACCTTAAGAATATGTGAGATGAGCAAGCCATAAGGTAAGCAAGTAGCAGAAGAAGATATGTCCCTGATACTTTCAAGCATATACTGACGAATTCACATAAACCAGTCAAGACTTTTATTGTTCATAAGGTAGTAAAGAACAAAGATATCCCTAGTAGTCAAAGTGCTGAGAGACCTAGTCCTAGGAAGGAGAGTAGTAGCAATCATGTGGGTTAACACATGGTGTTCAAACTTAGAATTTTTAGGACCAATGTCAGGTGGGTTTTCAGACAAAAAACCTTTTGCCTCTTCTAAAGTAACTTCAATGTCTTTTGGCCAGGAGTTTTGCACAAAAACATCATATCCATGAAACTTAGCAGAAAAAAGCTTCTCAAATTGATAAGAATCAAGAAAAATATGAGTACCTAGGACCATTGACTCCAAATCATCTTTGTCATTAACGAACAAAATTGCATAAAATATCCTCATAGGTTCTTCATACAGAGAATTTCCAACAATATCAAACAGAGGAGAAAGACGTTGAAAATCAAAGATAGAAATCACATCACAGTGCATATCTTTCATAGGAGAGAGACTTATAGAGCATCCATAAGCCATAGATTTATACTTATAATACTCAAACCTCGATTTCTCACTTGTCCGTAGAAGTTCAGTTTATCCTCTGGCCAGAAATCTATGCTTTCCACTTTCCATTTCTTATATGCAGGCCTTTTGGGGGTTTGATCCATAGGTATTTTTCTTGCCTTTTTCTGGCTTATAGGAACATCCTCCGATGAGTCACTACTTTCATTATCAGTTTTGAGAAGGTCTGAGTCAAGAGATGATTCAAGGTCGACGGTTTCTTCAAGGTTTTGGGATTTTTCAAATCGACTGCTTCGTCTCGTGGCAGTGAAAGATGAGAGGTTTCTCTTAGCCATGGTAAAAGAGTTAGTGAGAAGTGATTGAGAATGAGAGAAGAAGAGGGTACTTAATTAGGATCTTGGTATATTGAAGGGTTGCATCGGTTAGAGGAAAGGGTAGGTTCAGATTGAAGTGACACTTCCGAGGAGTTGCTTCGGTAACACCAATGTAAGAGTAATAATTGCACTCATATCAAATTAATAAACCCATCAATTAAGCTAACTAAAAAGGAAGTAAAATATTTTGCAAAGATACAAAAGATATTTTACTCGATAGACATAATTCCAATCTGTTTACGCGGTAGACAAAATCGTTCTTCCAAAAGGGCTTTTGTAAAATATCACCAAGTTGGGACTTAGTGCTAATGAACTTTAACAAAATATCACCTTTTGTAACATGATCCCAAATAAAATGATTCTTAATTTCTATATGTTTTGCCCTAGAATGATGCACAAAATAGTTTGACAGACATAGCTCTTGTGCTATCACAAAAAGTAGGAGTAGAAGTAAGAGTTAAATCATAATCGAGAAGTTGATGCATAATCCAAAGAATTTGTGTACAGCAACTTCCAATAGCTAAATACTCTACAACAATAGTTGACAAGGTAAAACAATTTTGCTTCTTGCTATGCCAGGAAATTAGAGCATTCCCCAGTAATTGGCATGTGCCACTAGTTGTTTTCATGTCAGTCTTATCACCTACAAAATATGCATATGAAAAATCTTTTAAATCAAAATTGTTAGAATGAGCATACCATAATCCTAATTCAGTGGTCCCATGAGGTATCTAATAATGCGTTTAAATGTAGTCAAATGATATTCTTTTGGAGCCGACTAAAATCTGGCACACTTACAAACACTGAACATTATATCTGATCGACTAGCCGTGAGATATAGTAGAGATCCAATCATTTCTCTAGATGAGTGTTGGTGTTGTTTTGTGTCCCACAGTTGGTGTTATTTTGTATTATGTTACATCGTTGGCTTACATATATGTTGTTAAGATGTGTTTCTGGGGCTCCCTGACAGGTGGATAGGCCTAGTTACAAGGGGAACTCTGGCGAAATGTTTGGAAATTTATGGGAGTTAGTCAAATTTGTGGCTTCTCAAATGTGGTATGAAACAAACTGAGTTGCATAAGATGCTAATGACGGATGTTTACCCTCATTCGAGGACAAATAATCCTAAACGGGGGAGAATGTAACACCTCGGAAAATTTTGAAGTGCTTAAGTGTAAAGCCCGGTAAAATTTACAAAAGAAAATAATGTTTCGTGGTGCCGAATTGGGCTTACGTGTTAGAGGATTTTATAAATTCTTCGCGGAGAGCCTGCGAGCCGCGGCTCGGACTTTTTGGGTTGAACAATGTACCAGAAAATAAAGAAAAATATTTGGCAATGAAATGCATTTCTGCGGTCCAATTATGCGACCGCAGAATCACTCTGCGGACCGCATTATGGCCGCAGAGTGAGGCAGTTAATTGGGCCAGTTGGAAGCAATTATGCGGTTGACTATGCGACCGCATAACTGTTATGCGGTGCACTATGCGACCGCATAACAGTTATGCGGACCGCATAGTGACCGCAGACACAGGCAAATTTTTGGTCATTTTGGACACCAATTATGCGACCGATATGCGGTCCGCATAATCATTATGTGGTCGCATATGCGACCGCAGAACCTGTTTCGGAGCTTCATTTTTGAGTTTTTAAAACCCGACCCTATTTCGTTAAATACACTCTTTGGGCCATTTTTGAGCTATAATCTGATATTTTAGAGTGTGAGAGAGTGCCCTAGAGTGAGAAGGTGTTCTTCAATTATTATTTTTCAATTCTTGCTCAAGTTTTGGAAGATTAAGAAGGGAAGCTCATTAGGTCTTCATCCTAGAGGTAAGATTCTACACCCTAAACCCTAATTTCAAAATTATCTAAAAATGGGTAATTAGCAAGATAATTTTTGGGCATGAGAGTTGTTTATTTTACATGCATGTAATATCAAGGGGTGTAGGATGATTGTTGAACTAAGCATGGTAAAGATTGGGTTGTGGGATGATGGAATCCTCCATAAAAGGACCTTGAAACCTTATGCATACCTAGTGTTTGATAAAATGCTCAAATGAGCTAGAACCATGATCATCTTCCTAATCTTGATTCAATTTGTTATATTTCTAAAATAGATTGAAATTGCTAAGATCCGGAATATTTAGAGTGTAAGGAAGCTCAAGTGAGGTATGTTGGATAAACCCTTCTTTAAGAATTGGAATTCCTATTATCCTTGTAAGTTCCGAGATGTTGATTACAAATCGAATGTTCCGATAAGTTTTGTGATGAAGATATATGTTCAATTCATGTTTCAAATGCTCTTATAATATTGCATTATAAATTGAGGAGGTGTATGGATTTTGTATCCACATGATATAATTTCAAGTCGTGAATTATGTGAAAGTTATTATGCCAAGTTGTGTAGAGATTTTGATTGTGATACACCTCCACCCGCATATATTGGGGTGAGACGGTATGACCGCTTTGTATGGGGATTATGGTATAGAGATGGTGATTGTGATACACCTCTACCCGCATACATTAGGGTGAGGCGGTACGACCTCTTTGTGTATAGTTTTGATATTGTTGTGGAACCACCACCCGCATACATTGGGGTGAGGCGGCATAGCCGCTTTGTGTTGGTATTGGTATCGTTGATACATTCCCACCCGCATACATTGGGGTGAGGCGGCATGGCCGCTTTTTTATGAAGATGGTTACAGAGGATCCCATCCTAAATCCTATAAATGTTATCGATAGCTCTTAATAAGCTTGCTCTGGTTTAAACGGTTAGATATATCATGCTATTGTCGCCCTGATTCATCATATTCATATTGTATTTCTAAATTCTTAAATTGGTGTTTGGTTTTCATACTAGTGCTATTCGACGGTACTAACGTACCTTTTGTCGGGGGTGCTGCATCTTTAAATAGATGCAGGTGGTTCCACAGCAGGAGATATTGATCAGTGATAGCAGTACACCTTCTTCCCAGCTGACTTGGTGAGCCCCACTTCATCCCGGGGTCATGTATCTTTTGTTCTTTGTATATTCTGTTTGAGGTATAGCCGGGGCCTTGTTGCCGGCATTATCATTGTACTCTTATTTATCAATAAAGGCTCCGTAGACATAGTGTGGGTTGTGTATTGGTGCTGGAAAAGACAAACTATGCTATATTGTGGTTATATTACTTGTCCATTTGAGACTTTAAAAACAGTGAAACTTATGGTAAGAAATTGGTAATTGCAGACATGACCACTTTATTGTTTGATTAAGGAAAACATATATTCTCTTTATTCATGAATGAGTTTGGGTAGAAGGAATCTAACAGGCTTGCTCGGTTGGGTTCACTCGGTTGAGCGCCGGTCGCGCTCCTCGGATTTGGGGCGTGACATGCGGCGTGCAGCCCGATCCTATAATTATCCTCACAATCATGCCCTTGGCCTCACTTAGTCATCAATCTCTCCAGTCTCTCGGGCTCACAATATCATGAAACTAGCCCAAAATGATGATATGATGTATCAATAAATAACAGCAGAGACTAAGATATGATATGCAATGAATGGATATGACTAAGTATGAAATTACAGTTTAAATATATAATTCGACAGTAGAAATGACCTCAGTGGGTCCCAATAATACCAAAATTTACCTAAGCATAATTTCTAACATGGGTCACAACTCAGTTTCTCTAACACATAAAAATACATAGAAGAATACAAGTTAGTTGACTAAACAGCTCTATGGAATCAGCTGAGTCTCAATTTCTATGGTGCATGCCCACACGCCCGTCACCTAGCATGTGCGTCACATCCAAACAATTCACATAACACGTACAATCAGGGTTCATACCCTCAGCTCCAAGATTAGAGATGTTACTTACCTCGAACAAGTCGAATCCAATGTCGAGCAAGCTAAACAATGCTCCAGAAATTCAATTCTGCGCGTATCAACTTCCAAATGGCTCGAATCTTGTCACAATTAATTCGATTCAGTCAACACAAATTATAGGATTTAATTCCATATCAAAATACTAATTTTCTCCCAAAAAATCTGAAATTACACTAAAAAATCGCATGTGGGGCCCACATTTTGGAACCCGACAAAAGTTACAAAATATGAACGCCCATTCAACCACGAGTCCAACCATACCAATTTTACCAAATTCCGACATCAACTCGACCCTCAAATCCTCCAATTAAACCAAGAGGGTTTTCTAAATTTTCCAACTTAATTCACCAATTAAATGTTAAAAACAACGATAGATTCGGGTAATTTGACCAGTATTAGGTTAAGAACACTTAGTCCATTATTTTTCTTGAAAATCTCCCAAAAATCGCCTCTTCCCGAGCTCCAATTCGTCAAAAATGGAAAATGAACAATCCCTCGATATTAAATATTTCTTTTGCCGAGTTTTTCTGCCTCGTTTCTTATGTCAAATAATCGTGAAACTCTCTTTTGATGCCTCCAATGGATTCCTTGTAAAATTTTAGTTAAGTTAGGCTTTTGAGTCACCCAATTTGGTCTTAAAATGAGGATATATGATGTTTTGAAAATTTAAATGAAGTTTGTAAATTTAAGGGGAAAAAAAAATAATATTTTCGTAATTAATTTATACAAAAAAATCAGCAACGAAAGAATTTTTTGTTTTAGCACCCAAAACTCATTCGGAACCTCCCGGACACAAACCATATATGTGTTCAATCATAAAATATGCTACGAACCTGCTCACGCACTCAAAATATTGAAAAGTGGTCATCTTGACCCGATATTGACCATGGTCAAATTCCAAATCTTTAACTTAACTAGTTTCTCAACCAGTGATCCAAAACACACCCAATTCCCTCGGGACCCCATTCAATCATACCAACAAGTCTTAAAACATGATACGAACTTAGTCAAAACCTCAAATCAGATCAAACAATGCTAAAATCACAAATCATACCCCAATTCAAGCTTAACGAAACTAAAAAATGACAACTTCTACATTCGATGCCGAAACCTATCAAATCAAGTCCGATTGACCTCAACTTTGCGCACAAGTCATAAATGACATAACGGACCTATGAATATTTTCAGAACTGGATTCCGACCCTGATATCAAAAAGTCAACTCCCCGGTCAAACTTCCAAACTTAAATTTCTATTTTAACCATTTCAAGCCTAATTTAACTACTGACTTCCAAATAATTTTCCGAACACGCTCCTAAGTCCAAGATCACCATACAGAGCTATTGAAATCATGAAAAATCCGTTCCAAGGTCAAATTCACAAAAGTCAAACTTGGTCAACTCTTCCAACTTAAAGCTTCCTAGTTGAGAATCCTTCTTCCAAATAAATTCTGAATAACCTGAAAACCAAAACTGACAATTCTCACATGTCATAATACATCATACGGAGCTACTCATGCCCTCAAACTACCAAGCGAAGTGTAAATTCTCAAAACGACCGGTCGGGTCGTTACATCCTCCCCCACTTAAACATACGTTCGTCCTCGAACGTAGCCAGAGTTGTTCTTAAGCCGTCAGATAACCGTGTAACCTTACCATGTACATACCCGGGGGTGATCCCATGTCACCCTATTCCATATAGGCCCGACAACACAACATACTGAAGATCATTACTTCAACCTTAGCCCGTAATCCCCAAAATCCAATTTGCAACATCTGAAATTTCCTACAAAACCTGAATCTCGCATCTACACACTGTCTAAGTCTGAACAAGTTGCACAAAGCCATAACCATAACCCGAGACACAATAACATTATATACCACATAACTCAAATACTCATAGAAATAACTCCTGACCGCAATAGTTGCTCGATAACTAACTCGACATCGGTAACAAACCTCATATCAACTATAATCTTGTTCTGAACCTTTGTACACTGCCGATGATGAAAGAAACACGCATAAACTCTTAACCACTCATCAGATCAACAAGTTATGAAGCTTTCTTTTGTCCAACGGGAACTAAAGCCAAGTCCTAAGCCGATTTCGATGTTATTCTTCCAAACATACCGTAATCAAATCTGATAGTATCCATTCTTGGTCCAATGACCTTATCTCATCAAACATAACTATTCTGCTGACATGCCATAACAATACAACCTAAAGTCACAACCGAGCAATCTGTGCACCAACAAGCAATAATTCGAATGTACTCAATTGGGGAAAATGACTCAAATGAGAGAACCATCCCGCAAGCTCAACAAGTATCACCACAACGCAATGCTATGAACCCATCACACATAGTAGGACCAAGACACAGGAAACTAACACAAAGGATTAAATCCCAACATAGCCCCTCTGCAATGCGTGACCATCCAAACACCGGTCCATATGATATACCTCAAGCCACAATGCTCAAAATCAACAACTACACACAATTCGACATCAAGTACACGAAGTGCATGACCATAACCATGGAGAAGCCAATAACACAATATACCACAGCCCTGACATAATATACCACAGCCCGGAAAGACCATAACCAAGGCGCAATCAACCATTACACACCCCAATCACCATCTCGCTCGAATTTCGCTATAAGTCCCAAACAGAACCGCATCATATGTGCATATAACCAAAGAATCACAACCCCTCATAGCATGGAAGATTAACACATAGAACATATCAGATACGAATAAAATCAAATCTAACCGAATGGCACATCCTTCAACAATAGCAGTTCGGAGTTAACAAATCTGACCCGGTGTAGAATACACATCCTCATTGGGCCTACTAATGGACCCCAAATCAACTCTGGTCACCCACAAATAGATAAATAGCCCTCCGAAAGTCCACCATGATTGAATCATAACATATACTATCACCTGGCTAGCTTTGGCCACAACTTCACAGTCCACAACCACGAAACAATCTGCTCCTGAGAACTCCCAGTCTTACAAATCCATAGAACACACGAATCACCATATCTAATCCCAACTCCACCGCCCAAATGTCTAACATATCTCTCATACACGATCATCCCACGAGGAATACTTTTATAATTCTTCTGTACCACATAGAAAAATCTGAATATCAACAGTTGATCAACCAGGCGAGCATCGCAATACCAATGAAGCATCCGTAAGTCAAAACACAATGCACCTTCTAACATGCGCACCCTTCTCACGCAATACCAATTAGTAATAGCATTCATCTAGACATCTGAAACCGTCTATGTTGTCTAAGAATTCATGACCTTCCCTTCAAAATTGAACCGTGACCTTGCACATGGAAATCTCAATTTTTATCCATATACAAGTCCGGAGAAATCCTCAATTGCAATAGAACATTCTTGAGAGTCACCCACTTTGCTCAAATCCAAATTTCACCGCCCGAACTGGGCGAACTGTCTATGCTCAATTAGCATAACGACACCCCAAAGAAGTAACCCTGCCTTAATGCAACCGAGCAAATTCATACACCGTGCACACTACATCTGTCACGAATAGCAACTCAACTCATTCCATAATTTCCATATACACATGAAGTATAACATAACCCGTATCTAGAAATTCCTTTACTCGAGTCATCCTCGATCTCAACCTCTGCAAGTCATAACTAAACCACAAGTATGCCTCAGACCCAAACTAAAATTTAACATATAACCATGAAATTAAAATGCCAACAGCATGCTCCCCCACTTGGCTCAAAGCCATAGATTATACAACAACAACAACTACCCTAGGGTAGAGAGGCTGTTCCGATAGACCCTCGGCTCCATCCCTCCAAGAACTCCCCACTTTGCTCTTGGGGTGACTCGAACTCACAACCTCTTGGTTGGAAGTGGAGGGTGCTTACCACTAGTCAACCCACTCAAAGCCATAGATTATGATATTCAATAACTGACAATACCCATTCTGTATTACTTCCATGATACTATAGTGAGATTCAACTAAATTCTTCACAAGATCATGCAACACCAACCATAAAATACCTAAGTTATCCGCTAAGCTCGCATTTATTTCTCTTGACAGTCAAGTCAACTTTCTCAACCAGATTCAAATTCAAATCTCAACACATACACCCCATTGGTAGAAAGGAAACTCTCCGCTCAACATTATAAGGAGCACACCTCCGTAGATTACTCTGCACAAGATAGCCCACATGCTTAGCCTAAAATTGGCATCTTGATATACCCTTTCGTAACCACAATCACTACGCGATCACATAACCTCCCTAAGTCTGAACTCATTAAAAAGACGCGAAAATCTACTTCGCTCCACAATTAAACAGCATGAAAGATCCTTCAACACATTCATACTCGAGACTATACATCAAATCAAGACAGACACCAAGCACCCAATGGCCCTTATTTTTTTTTACATCTCAAGCAAACTATTCTCGTCACAATCAAACCATCTGAACACATTCCGTAGTCACATCATGCTCATCATATAGCTATTCAACCGCTCATCGAGTCATAAATTCCACTCATAAGGACACTACCGGACCTATGAGTCCAAATCTACAAGTTCACATAACTGAAGCTACCGAGCCTAATCTGCGGTCTAAACCTGGTCTCATGTCCTCCAGACTGGCCAATTACGAAAATACAGAATACACATCTCGAACCTCGTTCATGGAATCACAAGCCGGTGATGCACATCTAATATCGAGCGCTCACATGCACACACAATGAGTGGAAGGAATTCAAAGAGTTATGTTTCAAGCTGAATAAATTCCGCATGATAATGAAAGAAAGATGAAAAATTATCCTAAATGCCCTGTAGCCTCTCGAAGAGAGGTATGGACGTCATCATACTAATCCACAAAAATCTACTAGACACTTGCTCATGACTTGTAAACCTCTGAACCTAGAGCTCTGATACTAACTTGTCACGACCCAAAATCCAACTAGTCGTGATGGCACCTAAACCCAACCCGCTAGGTAAGCCAACTAATAACTATCCAATTCCAATAATATTTAATTGACTCTAATACACTCCCCAAAGACAGGTAGTACAAATCATGAGCTTTTAAGATTAGAATTTACAAAGCTGGTATGATATAAATAAATCATCTGTTCAAAATGTACATAAACAGATTTATATAAATCTAAGGCTACCATGAACAAGAGGCAGCTATGACCGAAACACAGGTACATCTTCAAATCCAGCTCCCGTCGATCACAGCAACATCAGCATCCAATATCTGCACGCAAGGTGCAGAAGTGTAGTATGAGTACAACCAACCCCATGTACTCAATAAATAACAAACCTAACCTTAGGTTGAAAGTAGTGACGAGCTGGAACAAAGGTTAGGGTCCAACACCAATAGCCAACAACAGTTCATAACAACATAATAGAAGTAATAAAAGAAGTAGCTCAAAGATAAAATGCTCAGCTCGTTCACAGTTCCAGAAAAATAGGCCTGCTTTTCAAGTATATCAGTGAAAACCTAAATCTTTTACCGAAATCACCAAAATATGAGTACATTTTGTAAGACTGTGATTTTTCCCAAAAACCTTTCAACAACAGATAGGATGTTTCATTTTCAAATGGTATGAGGAAAATACATCTCTATGGCTACATGTCAATGAGTATGTGAAGTCATGAATGATGCAATATCGTACGGCATGAGGAAAAATGCATCTCTATGCCTGTATGTCAAGTGTGCATGTCAATGCGATGCAACTCAGTAATAAAATCATATGCATACTCTCAGAGTATCAATTCACTCTCCTACTCAGTCCTCACAGTCACTCAATCCTCCCAATCGCTCGGCACTCGCACTAAGTAGGTACCTGCGCTCACACGTGTACAGACTCCGGAGGGGCTCCTTCAGACCAAGCGCTATAATCTCCACGGACAACTCACGTGCTATAGTATCAATATATGGATCTACACGGACAACTCACGTGCTGCACGGACAACTCACGTGCTATAGTATCAATATCTGGATCCGCACGAACAACTCACGTGCTATAATAAGCCAATCTGGCCTGTTGCGGCGTGCAGCCCGATCCCATAATTATCCTCATAATTATGCCATCGTCCTCACTCAGTCATCAATCTCTCCAGTCTCTCGGGCTCACAATGTCATGAAACTAGCCCAAAATAATGATATGATGTATCAATAAATAATAGAAGAGACTGAGATGTGATATGCAATGAATAGATATGACTGAGTATGAAATTACAGTTTAAACATATAATTCGACAGTAGAAATGACCTCAGTGGGTCCTAATAATACCGATATTAGCCTAATCATGATTTCTAATATGAGTCACAGCTCAGTTTCTCTAACACATAAAAATACATAGAAGAATACAAGTTAATTGACTAAACAGCTTTACGGAATCAACTAAGTCTCAATTTCTACGGTGCACGGCCACACGCCCGTCACCTAGCATGTGCGTCACCTCCAAACAATTCACATAACACGTATAATCAGGGTTCATACCCTCAGCTCCAAGATTAGAGATGTTACTTACCTCGAACAAGCCAAATCCAATGTCGAGCAAGCTAAACAATGCTCCAGAAATTCCATTCTACACGTAGCAACTTTCGAATGGCTCGAATCTAGTCACAATTAATTCGATTCAGTCAACACAAATTATAGGATTTAATTACATATGAAAATACTAATTTACTCCCAAAAATTCCAAAATTACACTCAAACATTGCCCGTGGGGGCCCACATCTTGGAACCCGACAAAAGTTAGAAAATATGAACGCACATTCAACCACGAGTCCAACCATACCAATTTTACTAAATTCCGACATCAACTCGACCCTCAAATCCTCAAATTAAACGAAGAGGGTTTTCTAAATTTTCCAACTTAATTCACCAATTAAATGTTAAAAATAACCATGGATTAGGGTAATTTGACCAATATTGAGTTAAGAACACTTACCCTATTATTTTCCTTGAAACTCTCTCAAAAATCGCCTCTTCCCGAGCTCCAATTCGTCAAAAATAGAAAATGAACAAACCCTAGATATTAAATATTTTTTTTGCCCAGCAGTTCTGCCTCGTTTCGTTTGCCAAACAATCTCGAAACTTTCTTTTGATGACTCCAATGGATTCCTTGTGAAATTTCAGTCAAGTTAGGCTTTTGAGTCACCCAATTTGGTCTTAAAATGAGGGATATATAATGTTTTCAAAATTTAAATGAGGTATGTAAATTTAAGGGAAAAACAATGACATTTTCGCAATTATTTTATACCAGAAAATCAGCAACGAAAGATTTTTTCGTTTTAGCACCCAAAACTCATTCGGAAACTTCCGGACACAAACCATATATGCGTTTCAATCATAAAATATGCTACAAACCTACTCGCACACTCAAAATACTAAAAAGAGGTCATCTTGACCCGATATTGACCATGGTCAAACTCCAAATCTTTAACTTAACTAGTTTCTCAACCACTGATCAAAAGCACACTCGATCCCCTCGGGACCCCATTCAATCATACCAACAAGTCTTAAAATATGATACAAACTTAGTCGAAACCTCAAATCACATCAAACAATGCTAAAACCACGAATCATACCCCAATTCAAGCTTACCGAAACTAAGAAATGCCAACTTCTACATTCGATGCCGAAACCTATCAAGTGTCACGCCCCAAAACCGAGGAGCGCGGCTGGCGCTCAATCGAGTGAACCTGACCTAGAAATCCTGTTAGATTTCCTTTTACCCAAACTCATCCACGAATGGAGATAATACGTATTTTCATTTATTAGACAAAAAGGTGTTCATATCTACAATACCAATTCATTACCAATAGTTTCATCATTTTTTAAAGTCTCAAATGGACAAGTAATACAACTACAACATAACATATTTGACTTTCCGAGCACCAATACACAACCCACATTATGTCTACGGGGCCTCTAAAGATAAAGAAGAGTGCAATGATAATGCCGGCAACAAGGTCGCGGCTATACATCAAACAGAATATACAAAGTACAAAATATGCATGACCCCGGGATGAA
This sequence comes from Nicotiana tomentosiformis, assembly GCF_000390325.3. Lineage (NCBI taxonomy): Eukaryota > Viridiplantae > Streptophyta > Magnoliopsida > Solanales > Solanaceae > Nicotiana > Nicotiana tomentosiformis. The sequence continues at coordinate 46,128,084 of NC_090821.1, forward strand.
GTGGGGCTCACCAAGTCAGCTGGGAAGAAGGTGTACTGCTATCACTGATCAATATCTCCTGTTGTGGAACTACCTGCATCCATTTAAAGATGCAGCGCCCCCGGCAAAAGGGATGTTAGTACTGTTGAATAGCACTAGTATGTATAACTAAACACGCTCTCAATAGAATGAAAAATAATACAAACAAGATTATCATAATATCAATGAAAGCCTTAATCAACATCAAACCTCAATTTAGGATCAAGACAGTGTTCAAATTAATTTCCATATCTCACATTGGGAGATTTTTAGTATCGATATACCATTGTCCACAATACCATTATTTACAAAACCAGTACCACCGTACTCTTAGCACGGAGTCCGATCACGACCCGATCTAGGCTATCTCATTAGAGACATCAACCACAATTACTCTTAATATCAATACCACCATCTTTAACATGGAGTCCGATCACGACCCAATCAGCTAGGTTTTCCATTAGGGACATCGACCACAATCACAGTTTCAATTACAATTTCCAGCACAATCACCACCATGTGTGCGGCATAGTGTCCGATTACGACCCGACCAGCTAGGGTGTCTTATTCGAGACATCAACCTTTTTATATCAATCATCGCATTTCATATTACTTTCACATCGTTTCATTTCATTGGCACGAATGGCCATAATTTATAAGATCATTCTTGGCACGCTGGCCATATTTAGTATTTCATGCTCACCTTTCCCCTTTCTAACATCAACATCATCATAAACAACAACAACAACAATTCAAATCAAGGCATGTAGTACACATGTGAGCAATTAAGAGTCTAAGGCACATAGAGATTCTTCACAAAATTTGACATAATAGCCTTCGTTTGAATTTAACTTGAAGTTGAACATTTCCAATGCACAACCCATATTTTTAACACATCCTCAATTGATAACATAATATAAATAAAGCATTTGGAATACTTGTTGAACATATATCTTTCAACCCAATCTTACTCGGAATAGCCAATTTTATAATGAACCACCCGGGACTTACATAATTCACATGAATATCGTGGAATCCAACTCTATGAGAAGAGTTTAGCCAACATACCTCAATTGAGCTTTCTTAAACTCTAAAATGTTCCGGAATTCTTAGCAACTTTAATCTATTTTTGAAATATAACAAATTGAGCCAAAATTAGAAAGATGATCATGGTTGTAGCTCATTTGATCATTTTATCAAACACTAGGTGTGCATAAGGTTTCAAGGTCATTTCATGGAGGATTCCATCATCCCACAACCCAATCTTTACCATGCTTAGTTCAACAATCTTCCTACACCCCTTGATATCACATGTATGTAAAATAAACAACTCTTATGCCCTAAACATTTCTTGTTATTTACCCATTTTCAGATAATTTCGAAATTGAGGGTTAGGGTGTAGAATCTTACCTCTAGGATGAAAACCTAGTGAGTTTCCCTTCTTAATCTTCCAAAACTTGAGCAAGAATTAAAGAACAATTATTGAAGAATACCTTCTCACTCTACAACACTCTCTCTCACTCTAAAATGTTAGATTATAGCTCAAAAATGTCCCAAAGAGTGTATTTAACGAAGTAGGGTCGGGTTTTAAAAACTCAAAAATGGAGCTCTGGAACAAGGTCTGCGATCGCATATGCGATCACATAATCAATATGCAGACCGCATATCGGTCGCATAATTGCTGACCAAAACGACCAAAAATCTGTCTGTGTATGCGGTCACTATGCGGTCGCATAGTCGACCGCATAATTGCTTCTAGACTAACCCTCTCCTGCCTCATTTCTGCGGCCATTATGCGGCCCGCAGAGTGATTCTGCAGTCGCATAATAGACCGCAAAAACACACTTTTCTGCCAAAAAGTTTTTTTTACTTTCCGGTGTATTGTTCAACCCACAAACTTCCACCCCCACCTCGCAAACTCGTCGCGAAGAATTTCTACAATCCACAAACACGTGAGCCTAGTCTGGCACCATGAAATATTATTTTTCCTTTGCAAAATTTTACGGGGCCTTACATTCTCCCCCATTTAGAATCATTCGTCCTCGAATGAGGGTCAAAATCTGTTATTAGCATCTTATGCAACTCAGTTTTTCATACCACACATCAGCAACCCCAAATTTGACTTAACTCCCTAAATTTCAAAAAACAATCGCCAAAGTTTCCCTTGTAACTAGGCCTATCCACCTGTCAGAGAGCCCCAGAAACACATCCTAACAACATATACATAATCCAACGATGTAACATAATACAAAACAACACCAACTGTGGCCTCATAAGCAATATATTTCCAAAAAGTAACACCCTTAACGCCAATTGTTCAAATGATACAAAATTCATTGAAAGTAAGTCTTAGAATTTTCCTAGATCACAACTTTATAAATAAATGTTCATTCAAACAAATAAGGATACTTTTTCTTCATTTCTTTCTCGGCCTCCCAAGTAGCCTCTTCAACCTGTCGGTTTCGCCATAACACTTTTACGGAGGCAATTTCTTTATTTCTCAATTTTCGGACTTGCCGATCAATAATGGAAATCAAAATCTCTTCGTAAGTCAATTTCTCATTTACCTCAATAGTCTCAACCGGAACAATTAGTGTTGGATCTCCAACTACTTTCTTCAACATAGACGCATGAGACACCGGGTGTACTAATGACATCTCAGGTGGTAGCTCAAGCTTGTACGCTACCTCACCGATCCTCTGAATGATTTTGTACGGTCCAACATACCTTGGACTCAATTTCCCTTTCTTACCAAATCGCATTACCCCTTTCATGGGGGAAACTTTCAAGAATACCCAATCATCTTCTTTGAACTCCAAATCCCTACGACGAACATCCGAATAGAATTTCTGACGATTCTGAGCAGTCTTCAACTGCTCCATAATTTTTTCCATGGCCTGATGCACGAGGTTTGTCCCTATCAACTCTACCTCTCCAATTTCGAACCACCCAATGGGAGATCTACATCTCCTACCATATAAACCCTCGAACGGTGCCATATGAATGCTAGCATGATAGCTATTATTGTATGCAAATTCTATGAGTGGCAAATGATCATCCCAACTACCTTTGAAGTCTAGAACACAAGCACACAACATATCCTCAAGCATTTCAATATTCCGCTCTGCCTGCCCGTCAGTCTGTGGGTGAAAGGTTGTACTAAGATTCACCTGAGTACCCAAACCTTGCTGAAATTTCTTCCAAAAATTAGCAGTGAATTGTGCTCCCCGATCAGAAATGATGGAAACTGAGGTGCCATGCAACCTGACTATTTCTTAGATATACAACTGAGAATACTGCTCCGCTGTGTCGGTAGACTTAACCGGCAAAAAGTGTGCTGATTTGGTGAGTCGATCCACAATCACCCAAATTGAGTCAAATTTGCACGGAGTGCGCGGTAATCCTACCACAAAGTCCATATTAATCATTTCCCATTTCCACATTGGAATTTCTATGTTCTGTGCCAACCCACCGGGCCTTTGGTGTTCGGCCTTCACTGGCTAACAATTCGGACATCTTGCCACAAAGTCCGCCACATTCCTCTTCATATCATTCCACTAATAGACTTCCTTAAGATCATGATATATTTTTGTAGAACCTGGGTGCACCGAATACCTAGAAGTGTGAGCTTCAGTCAAAATTCTTTCACGGAGACCATCCACATTTGGAACACATAGTCGCCCTTGGTACCTTAGTGTACCATCATCCATGCCAAGAGAAAAGGCCATGGTCTTATATTTATGAATCCCCTCTTTCAATTGGGCCAACAATGGATTGTTGTATTGTTTCTCTTTGACTTCCACAACAAGCGATGATTCAGCCCTATTTTGCACAATTACCCATCCTTCACTAGAGTCCGCAAGAAGAACTCCCAAACTAACCAATCGGTGAACTTCTTTGGCTAATGGCCTTTGATATGCCTCCAAGTGTGCTAAGCTACCCATAGATTTTCGGCTAAGAGCATCTGCCACAACATTAGCCTTCCCCAGATGGTATAAAATATCAATGTCATAATCCTTGAGTAATTCAAGCCATCTTCTCTGCCTCAGATTCAATTTCTTCTGTTTGAAAATATATTGAAGGCTCTTATGGTCCGTGAATATATCCACATGGACCCCATATAAATAATGACGCTAAATTTTCAATGCAAATACCACCGCCGCAAGTTCTAAATCATGTGTTGGATAGTTCTTTTCATGATTCTTTAGTTGCGTAGAAGCATAAGCTATCACCTTTCCATGTTGTATTAATACACATCCAAGCCCAATTCTTGAAGCATCACAATATACCACAAATCCATCTATACCCTCTGGTAGAGTCAATATCGGTGTCGTAGGCAATCTTGCTTTAAATTCTTGAAAACTCTTTTCACAAGCATCTGACCATTGGAATTTAATTGCCTGATGCATCAATTTAGTCAATGGAGAGGAAAGAGTAGAAAACCCCTCCATAAACTTTCTGTAATATCCAGGTAAGCCTAAGAAACAGCGAATCTATGTTGGAGTTGTAGGCCTCGGCCAATTCTTCACAGCTGAAATTTTCTGAGGATCAACCTTAATCCCCTCACTAGAGACAATATGACCCAAGAATGTGACCGATTCAAGCCAAAATTCACACTTTGAAAACTTTGCATATAATTGGTGCTGATGTAGGGTTTACAGAACTACCCTGAGATGATCGGCATGGTCTTCTCGACTTCGTGAATATACAAGAATATCGTCAATAAACACTATCACAAAAGAGTCAAGGAATGGCTTAAAAACTCGATTCATAAGATCCATGAATGTTGTTGGGGCATTTGTTAGCCCAAAAGACATCACCAAAAATTCAAAGTGCCCATATCGGGTTCTAAAAGCTGTTTTTGGAATATCCCACTCCCTGATCTTCAATTGGTGATACCCGGATCTTAAATCAATCTTGGAGAAGTACCTGGCACCTTGAAATTGATCAAACAAGTCATATATCCTTGGCAGTGGGTACTTATTCTTGATTGTGACCTTATTAAGCTGCCGATAGTCAATATACATTTTCAGTGACCCATCTTTCTTTCTTACAAAAAGGACCGGTGCGCCCCAAGGCGACACACTCGACTGGATAAAACCCTTTTCTAACAAATCTCTTAATTGTTCTTTTAGCTTCTTTAATTCTGTCGGTGCCATTCTGTAGGGTGGAATAGATATAGGATGTGTGTCTGGCATCACATCAATCCCAAAATCAATCTCCCTGTCTGGTGGGATCCCAGGGAGTTCATGCGGAAAGACTCCCGAAAATGCATTCACAACAGGCACATACTCAAGTGTAGGTGCCTCAGCATCAGTGTCCGTAACCCAGACCAAATGGTAAATACATCCTTGTTGATCATTTTCGTGGCCTTAAGGTAAGAAATAAACCTACCCTTCGGCACTACATCATCACCCTTCCACTCAATAAGTGGCTCATTTGGAAATTCGAACCTAACAGTTCTAGTTCGGCAATCAAGCTTGGAAAAACATGAATAAAGCCAATCCATCCCCATTATCGCATCAAAATCGACCATTCTCAATTCAATAAGATTGGCCACGATGTCTCGACCATGCAACGTGACAACACAATCCCTATAGACCCGCGCGGCCAAAATAGACTCACCAATCGGAGTAGATATAGAGAATGACTTATAAAGTTGTTCTGGTTCTATCCCAAATTCCATAGCAACATAAGGTGTGACATATGACAAAGTGGAACCGGGATCAATAAGAGCATATACATCATGAGATTGGACAGTCAATATACCTGTGACAACATCTGGAGAAGCCTCTGAATTCTGGTGACCCCTCATAGCATAGAAATGGTCAGATCCTCTCGAACTCTATGCTCCACCCCTAGCTGCACCACGCCCTGCGGGTATTGGAGTGCCTCGAGCGGGAGGATGTGCTGCGAATGTAGTAGCTACAGAACTGGCTGGCTGTGCCATGCCCCTACCCGCACCCTGGCGGGACGAACGACACTCCCTCTGAATGTGACCCCTCAATCCGCATCCGTTGCATATGGGTAAGTCCATGTAGCATATTTCTATGTGCATCTTTCGACAACGAGGGCATGGGGGCCTCCTCTGCTGCTGGAATCTACCATCATGATGACCCTTCTGAACAGAGCCTTTGTTGCCCTAACTATGCCTGAAACAGCTCCACTGCTGCTGCTGACTAGGCCCTAATGGCGGTGCACTAACCGAAGACTGAGCAAAGGATTGGGATGGCCCTGACGTCCCTCCCCTGAATGTTGACTTTCCACTACCAGAAGAACCACCAAAGTTGCCCCCAGACTGGGCCTTATTACTACCCTCTCGCTCCATTTTGTTCCTTAATTTGCGGGTCTTTGTGGCTTGAGTGAATGCCACCATCTTTCCATATTTCATATTAGAATTCAAGGCTGCTGTAGTGGCCTCATTAATTACCAAGGGACTAAGTCCCTACACAAAGCAGCGCACTCTAGCCTCCATAGGGGGCAGCATGTAAATAACATACTTAGACAGGTACGCGAATCTCATATGGTAATCTCACATACTCAGGCTATCTTGCCTCAAGTTCTCAAACTCAGTAGCACGGGCTGCCTTAGTCTCGGCAGGCAAGAAATGATCAATGAAGGAATCGGAAAACTCACCCCACCTCGCCGGAGGGCTCCCTTCTTCACGGGACTCCTCCCATAGTTCAAACCAAGAATATCCACCTCTTTCAGGCGGTAGGAGGCCAATTCCACTGCCTCTATCTCAGTAGCACGCATAACTCGGAGAGTCATGTTCATCTCATCAATAAAGTCCTGGGGATCTTCCTCTGGGTTAGTACCCGTGAACACTGGAGGATCCAACTGGAGAAACCTGTTCACCCTGGAACTAGTAGAATCCCCTGGCTGACTGGAAGAAGTGGGTGCAACATTTGATCTTTGGGCCTGGGATGCCACTATTTGAGCCAACATCTGTATGGCTCCCCTAAGATCAACATCAGAAACACCAGAATCGGAAGCTGGAACTGGAGGTGGAACTGGTATATCTGTTGGATGGACCGTTGCACCTTCAGTAGGTGTAGGGACAGGTTCGGTCTGATCAGTTGTATTAGAATCAGGCAGTGTAGTTATTGGAGGAATATTCTCACTCCTCGGGTGCTCACCTGCATCATCAATAATAGGATGAACTGTCACTCTTGGAGTGCCATTGGCTCTTTGGCTAGTTGTTGCTTCCTTCTTAGGTGCCATGTGCTGAAAATTAGAGCAACTCAGGAGTTAAAGGAGGAACAATCTTACAACCAGCTTTATCGCACGATCAAGAACATGAAAGAAGGGTATTATTCCTAAATGCCCATGTAGCATCCTAATTATAGATGTGGTCGACAACACACCGATAATAAGGACTCTACTAGACACGGCTCCGAGACATCCTAGGACACTTTAAAACCTTAGACTCTGATACCAAGTTTGTCACGCCCCAAAAATGAGGAGTGCAACCGGCGCTCAACCGAGTAAACCCGACCGAGCAAGCCTGTTAGATTTCCTTCTACCCAAACTCATTCACGAATGGAGATAATACGTATTTTCATTAATTAGAGAAAAAGGTGTTCATATCTACAACACCAATTTATTACCAATAGTTTCATCATTTTTTAAAGTATCAAATGGACAAGTAATACAACCACAACATAATATATTTGACTTTTCCAGCACCAATACACAACCCACATTATGTCTACGAAGCCTCTATAGATAAAGAAGAGTACAATGATAATGTCGGCAACAAGGCCCCAGCTATACCTCAAACAGAATACACAAAGTACAAATGATTCATGACCCCGGGATGAAGTGGGGCACACCAAGTCAGTTGGGAAGAAGGTGTACTGCTATCACTAATCGATATCTCCTACAGTGGAGTGGAACCACCTGCTTCCATTTAAAGATGCAGTGCCCCCGGCAAAAGGAACGTTAGCACTATCGAATAGCACTAGTAAGTATAACTAAACACCCTCTCAATAGAATGACAAATAATACAAACAAGATTATCATAATATCAATGAAAGCCTTAATCAACATCAAACCTCAATTTAGGATCAAGACAATGTTCAAATTAATTTCCATATCTCACATTGGGAGATTTTTAATATCGATATACCATTGTCCACAATACCATTATTCATAAAACCAGTACCACCGTACTCTTAGCATGGAGTCCGATCATGACCCGATCGGCTAGGCTATCTCATTAGAGACATCAACAATAATTACTCTCAATATCAATACCACCGTCTTTAACACGGAGTCCGATCATGACCCGATCGACTAGGCTATCCATTAGGGACATCGACCACAATCACAATTTCAATTACTATTTCCAGTACAATCACCACCATGTGTGCGACATGGTGTCCGATCACGACCCGACAGGCTAGGCTGTCTTATTTGAGACATCAACCTTTTTATATCAATCATCGCATTTCATATTACTTTCACATCTTTTCCTTTCATTGGCACTAATGGCCATAATTTATAAGATCATTCTTGGCACGTTGGCCATATTTAGTATTTCATGCCCACATTTCCCCTTTCTAACATCAACATCATCAACAACAACAACAACAATTCAAAAAAGGCATGTAGTACACATGCGAACAATTAAGAGTCTAAGGCACATAGAGATTCTTCACAAAATTTGGCATAATAGCCTTCGTTTGAATTTAACTTGAAGTCGAACATTTCCAACGCACAACCCATATTTTTAACACATCCTTAATTGATAACATAACATAAATAAAGCATTTGGAATACTTGTTGAACATATATCTTTCAACCCAATCTTACTCGGAATAGCCAATTTTATAATGAACCAATCGAGACTTACATAATTCACATGAATATCGTGGAATCCAATTGTAAGAGAAGAGTTTAGCCAACATACCTCAATTGAGCTTTCGTAAACTCTAAAATGTTCCGGAATTCTTAGCAACTTCAATCTATTTTTGAAATATAACAAATTGAACCAAAATTAGAAAGATGATCATGGTTGTAGCTCATTTGATCATTTTATCAAAAACTAGGTGTGCATAAGGTTTCAAGGTCATTTCATGGAGGATTCCATCATCCCACAACCCAATCTTTACCATGCTTAGTTCAACAATCTTCCTACACCCCTTGATATTACATGCATGTAAAATAAACAACTCTTATGCCCTAAACACTTCTTGCTATTTACCCATTTTCAGATAATTTCGAAATTGAGGGTTAGGGTGTAGAATCTTACCTCTAGGATGAAGACCTAGTGAGTTTCCCTTCTTAATCTTCCAAAACTTGAGCAAGAATTAAAGAACAATTATTGAAGAACACCTTCTCACTCTACGACACTCTCTCTCACTCTAAAATGTCAGATTATAGCTCACAAATGTCCCAAAGAGTGTATTTAACGAAGTAGGGTCGGGTTTTAAAAACCCAAAAATGGAGCTCTGGAACAAGGTCTGCGATCGCATATGCGATCATATAATCAATATGCAGACTGCATATCGGTCGCATAATTGCTGACCAAACGACCAAAAATCTGTCTGTGTATGCGGTCCGCATAACTGTTCTGCGGTCGCATAATGCATCGCAGAACAGTTATGCAGTTGCATAGTCGACCGCATAATTGCTTCCAGACTAACCCTCTCCTGCCTCACTTCTGCGGCCCGCAGAGTGATTCTGCGGTCGCATAATGGACCACAGAAACACACTTTTTTTCCAAAAATTTTCCTTTACTTTCCGGTGCATTGTTCAACTCAAACACGTGAGCCTAGTCCGGTACCATGAAATATTATTTTTCCTTTGCAAAATTCTACAGGGCCTTACATCAAATCAAGTCCGATTGATCTCAAATTTGCACACAAGTTATAAATGACATAACGGACCTATGAAAATTTTCAGAACTGGATTCCGACCCGATATCAAAAAGTCAACTCCCCGGTCAAACTTCCAAACATAAATTTTCATTTTAGCCATTTCAAGCCTAATTTAACTACGGACTTCCAAATAATTTTTCGAACACGCTCCTATGTCCAAAATCACCATACGGAGCTATTGGAGTCATGAAAATTCCATTCCGAGGTCAAATTCACAAAAGTCAAACTTGGTCAACTTTTCCAACTTAAAGCTTCCTAATTGAGAATCGTTCTTCCAATTCAATTCCGAATAACCTGAAAACCAAAACCGACAATTCTCACAAGTCATAATACATCATACGGAACTACTCATACCCTCAAACTACCGAGCGAAGTGCAAATGCTCAAAACAACCGATCGGGTCGTTACACATATGGTGTAACTCTCTTAGGAATTTTGTCAAACACCTAGTATGCAAAATAGACTATAAAGCTCTACAATGGTAATTCCTTCCTCCCTCAACCAATTTCAACAAGAGCTACCCAAAATAGTTCATTAACCCCACATACTATAACCTATTGTCATATGCATGGCCTATTTCCAACTCCATTACCTAATTAAACACATAACAATTGCATGAGGGTTTTAGGACAAGGTCTTACCCGTGTAGATGGTAGTCTAGTGAATGATTCCCTTGAATCTTCAAGATTGGGGTAGGGATTGATGATCAATGCACTTGGGGCTCCTTCCTGTCTCTCTCTCTAAAGCACTTCCCTCTCTCTAAAATATCTGTTTAACTCAGCCAAAATAACCCCAAAGTCATTTTATAAGAAATGGGGTCGGGTTTTAAAAATAGAAAATGGACCCTCCGAACTCAACTCTGCGATCGCAGAGTGGACCGCAGAATAGGTATGTGGTCCCAAAATGGACCACGAAAGTGATGCCAAAACTGGAATGGTCTGGACAGGTTTGCAACAAGTCTGCGGTCTGCAAACCACTTATGCGGCCGCGGAATGGATGTGCGATCGCAGATTGGACCGCAAAACGACCTTCAAAATTCAACAAACTCCCTTCTCAACTCTGCGATGCTTATGTGGCCCACAAACAGACCGCATAGTTGCCTTCTTCTGCCAAATATTCCCATCAACTCCTCAGTGCATTCTTCAACCCAAAAAGGCCGTACCGCAATCCTCAAACACATAAGTCTACCTCGGCACCAGAAAACCTCAAGTTCCTTGGCAAAATTTTTACGGGGCCTTACATTCTCCCCCGCTTAGGATCATTCATCCTCGAATGAGGGGTAGAGCCCGCCCAAAACACCCAACATAATTCATCTCCTCCTTTCACTCATCGCAATTCCCCAAATTGGACTAACTCCCAAATTTTCCAAATTTTCGGCAGAGTCTCTTCTGTAATTGGGCCTATCCACCTGCCATAGAATCAAAAAACCACCCTAACAACATATCCATAACTCAACAACGCATCACAGTATATACCAACAACACTGATCTTAACATTAGGGCATTACATTAACAGAAGTGGTATCTTGATATGAACTATACACATTTAAATCATAACACATAGAATGTACCTTTTGAAACATAGCCATTTGGCTCTACAACGAGTGATAATATATCAATATTCCCTTTCCACAACACTCTCGGCCATCGAGGCGACCTTCTCGACTCATAGACTTAGCCATAGCACTTGATGGAGACAATCTCAACTTTCGGACTTATCTAAGAAGGATGACAATTAGGTACCTCTCATAAGCCAATTACCAATTAACTTTACCTTCCATAGCTTCCACCATAACAATAGACAAACGATTCCCAACTACCCTCCTTGACGTAGGCACATGCAACACCGGGTGCATGGAAAACAACAATGGGGGACATCATACTCATAGCTTGGCCTATTATTTTTTTTACTTCAATCTTCCATAAGGCCCAATGTGCACTACACCCACTTTACCTTTATTCGAAGTTAACATAATATCTTCATGGAGAAAATCTTGAGAATAACCTATTCACTTTCTTCAACTCTAAATCACTATGTCGAACACCCAAACTAAACCCTTGTTGACCTTCAACCATTATTTTATGATGTGCTAGAATGAATATGACTATAGAGTTCCACCCAATATGTTCGATCATGGAATTATGCTTCTTCTTTGACATGTTTGGACCTACAACTTTCGATATATTTACCACAAATAGGAACAACGAGGTTCAAGATTGGGCTGGAATTGTTCAAGAATCCATCGTTGTATTGAGAAGGGAATTTTAAGAGGTTATATTCTAAGAGACATGAGGGTGACCACCAATAGTGCTTCCATGGTTAATCACTGTGATGAAATCATCGATTCAATAAACGAAGAATAGAGTTACTAATACATAATAATAATGTGAGAACTATGTACATGATCCTAAGATGTATAACAAGTGAGTCATTTTAGACATGTGATATATGGGAGGCATGATCGGGAAGATAAAACATTAGCATCAGTTATTCTGGGAAGATAATGAGTTACAAAAGTGATAGTAACAATTGTTTCACTTCATATGTGCCTTGTTCGGCAATTGTAAGCCTTAAAGAAAAATAGCCAAGTATATGACACCAGTTGCCTCCTTGAGTATAGGGAAGATCAATTTAATTCAAAATGAGAAGATTCTTGCACCATGAATATGATAGAGATCTCAAAAATACATGACGTTGCACTATGCCTTCAATATTAACTAACACAAGGAATCTCTGCCACAAGCCTATGAGGTCGAAAAAAAGAAGTTGAACACCTGTAAGATTATTATCATTCTGGCAGCTTAACCCTTCCCAATAGTTGATCCTATATGAGAGGACTAGAGATACAATAAACTTGTCTTTCAAATCAATATGCTTATGATATGTGATAGAATTTGAAACATCCACCCGAAGTGGGGAGGAAAAGGTCGCGATAAGGCTACTTAACTTTCAACCACCCACAAGTGAAACCATGTAGCTAGGACATCTTAATATTGGGATAAAATCATGTATTGGTTAGAGAGAATGAACATTTTTCTATGAGCTAGACATATTTCTGCCATAATAACTCTCAAGCTGCCATACCAAGCCACTTCATGGGCAACTACAATACTAGGAACAAAGTGAGCTACTTACTGCAGAATGATCTAAGTGGACATGAAAGTCATATTGAGATCGGCAAACAATAGATATTCCTATTGCGAATTTTTGAGAAATCCCAAATTTCCGAGAAACTTTATGTGGACGAGAGACCATTTTAATAAACATGCACCCATATGATAGGTGCTGAGATATGTTCTTATGTTACTAGACAGTGAAAAGGGTTTATGATAATGCTCACAAAAGGGAGTAAAGTGATTGTTCCAACCATATGAGTCACGTGCACATGAGAAAGAGACTGGCTCAAGAAAGATCTAGGCACTAGGCTGCCTTACATTAGATTCGATACCCTGTAGATAAATATTATGGTAGTGCGTGCACATGTACAAGTGAGCAAGTGTTATCCATTTGAATCAGAAGATTCTATAAGAAATTCATCAGGTATAGTCCCTTGTTGAGAATATTAGGGAAGTAAGTGAGAAGTATTATCCTAGGGTTAAAACCCAATTCAAGGAAATCATTATAGAACTCAATTTCTCAAGAGGTTGTAAATATAAGGAATTGTGATAAAGAGGCTTCACAAATGATAGGTCTTGTTCAAAGAGTAGATATCGAGAATGGCTCATCAGGCTGTTTCGGTTTTATCCCAAATTCCATAGCAACATAAGGAATGGTATATGACAAAGTGGTACCGTATCGATAAGGGCATGTACATCATGAGATTGGACAGTCAATATACTTGTAATCACATCTGTAGAAGCCTCCGACTTTTGATGCCTCCTCATAGCATAAAACCTGTTGGGACCTCCCAAGCTCTTGATACCACCCCTAGCTGCTCCACTGTAACGACCCGGCCGGTCGTTTCGAGAGATATAGCCCCATTTCCCCCATTTCTACATCTTTTGTGCTTTACAGCTGTATTATGTCTTACCGGGTTGGTTGGTTCGGGTCCGGAGTGGTTTTCGTGTGAATTGAGACACTTAGTCTCTTAATTGGAAGCTTAAGTTGGAAAAGTCGATCGGATGTCGACTTGTGGGAAACAACCTCGAATTTGAATTTTTATGGTTTCGTTCACTCCGTTAGGTGATTTTGGACTTATGAGCGCCTTTGGAATGTGATTTGGAGGACCGTAGTAGAATTAGGCTTGAATTGGCGAAAGTTGAAACTTTGGCAATTTTGGCTGGCAGTGGAAATTTTGATTTCGGGGTCGGATTGGATTTCTGAAAGTTGGAATAGGTTTGTGGTGTCATTTTTGAATTGTGTGTAAAATTTGAGGTCAATCGGATGTGGTTTGGTTAGTTTTGGCGTCGTTTGTGGAATTTGAAAGTTTAGAAGTTCTTTAGGCTTGAATCCGGGTGTAATTGGAGTTTTGATGTTTTCTTGAGTGATTTGAAGATTCGACTAAGTCCACATGGGGTTATATGACTTATTAGTATGATTGGTTGAGATTCCGAAGGCCTCCGGGTGATTTCGGGTGGTTAACGGCTTGATGGGAGTTAAGGAATTGTAGCTGAAGCTGCTGCTACTGGTGTAACCATACCTGCGGAGTGGGAACCGCAGGTGCGAGACAGCAGAAGAGAAGGAGGAGCTGCAGATGCGGCTAAGGAGAATCTGGGCAGAGAACTCAGGTGCGATGGCATTTTCGCACCTGTGATGGTCGCAAAAGCGGAGTTTGGACCATAGGTGTGAGTTTGGACCGCAGGTGCGATGTATTTCCCGCACCCGGGAAGAGCGCAGATGCGGTCACTTGATCGCATGAGCGGAGGGAGTGTTTAGGGATTTTTTCGCAGAAGCGGGTCTTTGCCCGCAGATGCGGATATGGAGTCGCTGGTGCGAGAAGTCTGGGCAAAACCTATAACTAGAACACTTCGAGATTTTTCACCATTTTCATCATTTTTGAGATCGGATTTTGGGGATTTTGAGAGAGATTTCGGAGTAATCACTGAGGTAAGTTCCTTGTACCTATTTATCTTCAATAATGGTGTTTCCCCACTGATTTTACACATAGTTGGTGAGTGTTTGAGGTGAGAATTGGGAGATTAGGGCTTGGAAATTGGAGAGTGAATTTTGGGGCTTTAGAGGGGCAATTGAGGTCGGATTTTGATAAATTTGGTATGGTTAGACTCGTGAGTGAATGGGCTTTCAAGTTTTGTGACTTTATTCAGGTTTCGAGACTTGGTATGATAAATTTGAGGGTATGAAACCCCGATAATTGGTATGATGTGAATATTTGGAGGTGACGCACATGCTAGGTGGCGGGCGTGCGAGCGTGCACCGTGAGGGATTGTGACTTGGTCTGTCTCGTGAGACTGTAAAGTCGAATATCCATTGTTATTACTTGTTTTTACTTGTCTTTGAGCAATTGACTGCCTTTCATGTTAGAAACCATGCTTAGGCCATATGATATCACTCTTGGGACCCACAGTGGTCGTATACTTGTTGAATTGACTGCTAATTGCTGTCTTGTACTCAGTCATAGTCTTACTTGTGTGTTATATCTCTGTTCCCTCTCATTTCTTGTTAATACTTGTTGTATTCTCTGTTGGGCTAATTATTATGATATTCTGTGAGCCCGAGGGGCTAGAGAGGTTAGTGACTGAGATAGGGCCTGAGTGCCGAGTTGCGAGCTCTGACGTATATGAATCGGGTTACATGTCGCAACAAGCCTTCGGGCTATATATATATATATATATAAATAATTGGATCGTGGTTGCACGCCGCAACAATATTGGATTGGGTTACACGCCGCAACAATATTGGATTGGGTTACACGCCGCAACAATATTGGATCGGGTTGCACGCCGCAATAATATTGGATCGGGTTGCACACTGTAACAATATTGGATTAGGTTGCGCCTCGCAGCAATATAGCGCTTGGGATGAAGGAGTCCCTCAGGAGTCTGTACACCTCCAGTGAGCGCAGGTACCTATTGAGAGTGTGTATTGAGGGCTGAGAACCGAGAGTATGAGCTGTTGAGATGAGTTGAGTGACTGCTACCTTTAGAGGTTGTACTTGCTTTTATTTATTGTTGCACTTAGTTGTTATCTGTTATTGTTGTGAAATTTCTGGAAGATTCATATCTATTTTACTTGAGCTTTAACTGAGTTGACTTATACCACCGGATTTGAAAGCATGTTCACTCTTTACTGAAAACTTTTAAAAAGATCTGTATTTTTATAGTTTGTCATTGCTTCTCAGTTCCTTATTTAATTCTGTTACTTGCTGAGTTGGTTGTACTCATGCTACACCCTGCACTTCATGTGCACATCCAGGTGTGTACGATTCTGGCGGTTGCTGAGTTCGTGCGCGGGCTGATTATCGGAGACTTACGAGGTAGTTGGCGGCGTCCGCAACCCTTGTTTCTCCTTTCTTATTATCTTTTCTCTCTTGTATTGGCATTTGGCACAGAATGCAGTAGACTCTATTTTCTAGATTGGTTGTTAGATGCTTATGACTTAGTGACACCCCGATGTCGGGCTATCATTCTGCACTTGTGTTTTGGGTTTTTACCCTGTTATTATGTAAACCTTCAGTTAGTTTAATTGCTTCAGCTCACTTATGTTATATATTGAAAGCATACTGAGAATGTCGGCTTGCCTAGTTCCACGATTGGCGCCATCACGACTGGTTAGGTATTTGAGTTGTGACAAGTTTTTATCAAAGCCTAGGTTTAGTAGGTCTAACGAGTCATGAACAGGTTTAGTAGAGTCTTGCGGAGCAGTATGGAGATGTCTGTACTTATCTTCGAGAGGCTGCATAACCCTAAGGAAACTCCACATTCTTGAATTTTTGTCGTGCAAATTTGTTGATTCTAGTAACTAAACATCTGTTGTTTCATTCTCTCACAGATGGTGAAGACTCGCACTATCGGGCAGGATGGACTACCATTAGCACCACCAGCCAGGGCCGTGAGAGGCCATGGTCGCGGTAGAGGCCGCAGTAGGGGCAGAGGTACAGCCCGCACAGTAGCTGGGGCAGTACCTGTAGATCCACTAGTTGCCCCAGATCAGGACCAGATTCCAATTGTTGATGCACTAGGTCAGGCTCCACCTGTGCCTATTATGATTCCAGGCCTTCAGGAGGCCTTAGCTCAGAATCAAACCGCGTGTATCACTCTTGCTCAGGCGGTCTCTGCTCCGGCCGTAGCAACCACTTCTCAGGCCGGGGAAGGCTCAGACCCCCGCTGCCCGCACACCAGAGCAGGTGGTACAGGGATTCCAGGTACCGGGGGCACCACCAGCCCAGCCGGCTGTAGTTGCTCAAGACTATGTGGTTTCTGCTATGCCTGAGGATGAGCAGCTTAGATTGGAGAGGTTTGGGAGACTCCAACCTCCATCTTTCAGTGGTGCAGATGGAGAGGATGCACAGGGTTTCTTGGATAGGTGCCAGAGGATACTCCGTACAGTAGGTATTCTGGAGACCAGTGGGGTCTCGTTCACTACCTTTTAGTCCTCTGGGGTTGCATGCAGTTGGTGGGAGGCTTACGAGAGGCATAGGCCGGTCGGCGCAATGCCTCTTACCTGGAAGCAGTTCTCTGTTATTTTTATGGAGAAGTTCGTGCCTCAGTCCAACAGAGAGGAGTTGCGCAGATAGTTTAAGCAGCTTTGTCGTGGTGATATATCTATGACGTAGTATGAGATGCGATTCTCGGAGTTGGTCTGTCATGCTATCTGGTTGGTTCCCACAGATAGGGAGAGGATCAGAAGGTTTATTGATGGCCTCACTTATCAGCTGCGATTGCTTATGACCAGAGAAACAGTATCTGGTGCTACTTTTGATGAGGTTGTCGACATTGTTCGTCAGATTGAGATGGTTCGCAGTCAGGAAATGATTGAGATGGAGGCCAAGAGGCCTCGTGGACAGGGAGGATTTAGCGGTGTTCCTTCTGGGGGTCAGTTCCAGCACGGTAGAGGCCGTCCTTTCATACATGCTCAGACGGCTCGTCCAGGTCACCGTGGTACATCATCTGGCCATGGTTCTCATATTTATCAGCAGGGCCGTTCATCTCTCGATGCCCTCCTAGTGCAGAGTTCATCTCGTGCTCCATCGGGTTAGGGTTCGTCTGTGCTAGGTCCTTCTGCCAGTTATCTTGGTGCTCGGGGCTCCCTTCAGTCCCCTGCACCAGCACCGGGGAGTTGTTATGAGTGTGGGGAGTTTGGTCACATGAAGAGAGAGTGTCCCTGTATAGTGGGAGGTCCAGCTCCGCAAAAGAGCCAGTCTATGTCATCAGCATCAGGCCCTCCACTACTCGCTCAGCCAGCTCGGTGTGGAGCCCAGTCAGCTAGGGGTCGCCCGAGAGGGGGAGGTAGATCAGGGGGTGGCCAGGCCCGTTTCTATGCCCACCCTGCCAGACCAGATGCCATTGCTTCAGATGCTGTGCTTACAGGTATTGTCTCAGTTTGCCACAAAGATACCTCTGTATTATTTGACCCTAGTTCCACTTATTCATATATTTCCTCGTATTTCGCTCATTTTCTGGATATGCCCCGTGAGTCTTTAGTTTCATCTATTCATATATCTACTCCTGTGGGTGACACTATTATTGTGGACCACGTATATCGGTCATGTGTGGTGACTATTGGGGGTCTGCAGACTAGAGTGGATCTTTTACTACTCAAAATGGTCGATTTTGATGTGATATTAGGTATGGATTGGTGGTCTCCATGTCATGTTGTTCTAGATTGTCACGCTAAGACTGTGACGTTGGCTATGCCAGGGTTGCCGAGGGTTGAGTGGAATGATTCTATAGACTATGTTCCCAGTAGAGTGATTTCATACTTGAAGGCTCAGCTGATGGTTGAGAAGGGTTGTCTATCCTATTTGGCTTTTGTGAGGGATGTTATTGCAGAGACTCCTGCCATTGATTCTATTTCGGTGGTGCATGATTTTCCGAATGTGTTTCCTGTAGACCTGCCGGGCATGCCGCATGACAGGGATATTGACTTCGGTATTGATTTGGTGCCGGGCACTCAGCCCATTTCTATTCCACCGTATCGTATGGTACCGACGGAGTTGAAGAAGTTGAAGGAACAGCTTCTGGAACTCCTATATAAGGGGTTTATTCGACTTAGCGTGTCACCTTTGGGTGCACCGGTTCTATTTGTAAAGAAGAAATATGGTTCTATGAGGATGTGCATTGACTACTAGCAGTTGAACAAGGTCACAGTCAAGAACAAGTATCATTTTCCACGTATTGATGATCTATTTGACCAGCTTCAGGGGGCGAGGGTGTTCTCCAAGATTGATTTAAGGTCGGGGTATCACCAGCTGAAGATTCGGGATTTAGCTATTCTTAAGACAGCTTTCAAGACCCGATATTTCCATTATGAGTTCCTTGTGATGTCTTTTGGGCTGACTAACGCCCCAACAGCGTTCATGCATTTGATGAACATTATGTTTCAGTCTTATTTGGACTTGTTCTTTATTGTATTCATTGATGATTTCCTGGTGTACTCTCATAGCCAGGAGAAGCATGCCCAGTATCTGAGGATTGTGTTACAGAGATTGAGGGAGGAGAAGCTTTATGCAAAGTTCTCCAAGTGTGAGTTTTGGCTCGGTTCAGTGGCATTCTTGGGGCACGTGGTGTCCTGCGATGGTATTCAAGTGGATCGAAAGAAGATAGAGGTAGTGCAGAGTTGGCCCAGACCGTCCTCAGCCACGGAGATTAGGAGCTTTCTTGGTTTGGCGGGCTATTACCGTCGTTTTGTGAAGGGCTTTTCATCTATTCCATCGCCCTTGACCAAATTAACCCAAAAGGGTGCTCCATTCAGGTGGTCGAATGAGTGCAAGGAGAGCTTTCAGAAGCTCAAGACTGCCTTGACCACGACCCCAATTCTAGTTCTGCCATCAGCTTCTAGTTCTTATACAGTGTATTGTGATGCCTCACAGATAGATATTGGATGTGTTCTGATGTAGGAGGGCAAAGTGATTGCTTATGCTTTGCGCCAGTTGAAGACCCATGAGAAGAACTATATTGTCCATGATCTTGAGTTAGCAGCTATTGTTCACGCCATGAAGATTTGGCGGCACTAACTGTACGGGGTTCATTGTGAGATCTACACTGATCAACGAAGTTTGCAGCATCTGTTCAAGAAGAAGGATCTTAACCTGCGTCAGTGGAGGTGGTTGGAGCTTCTCAAGGACTATGATATTACCATTTTATACCATCCCGGGAAGTCCAATATGGCGGCCGATGCCTTGAGTCACCGGGTGCAGAGTTTGGAGAGTTTAGCGTATCTTCCAGCAATAGAGAGACCATTGGCATTGGATGTTCAGGCCTTAGCCAGCCAGCTTGTCAGATTGGATATTTTGGAGCCAAGTCGAGTATTGGTTTGTGTGGTCTCTAGGTCTTCTCTATATGGTCGTATCAAGGAGCGCCAGTATGATGACCCCCATCTGCTCGTCCTCTAGGACAGGGTTCGGCGAGGTGATGCTAGAGATGTAACTATTGGCGATGATGGCGTGTTGAGGATGCAGGGCCGGATATGTGTGCCCAATGTGGATGGGCTTCGAGATTTGATTATTGAGGAGGCCCACAGCTCGCGATATTCCATTCATCCGAGTGACGCGAAGATGTACCAAGATTTGACACAGCACTATTGATGGAGGAGGATGAAGAAGGGTATAGTTGGATTTGTGGCTCAGTGACTCAACTGTCAGCAAGTTAAGTACGAGCATCAGAGACCGGGTGGCTTACTTCAGAGGTTAGAGATCCCAGAGTGGAAGTGGGAGCGGATCACCATGGATTTCATAGTTGGGCTCCCACGGACTTCAAGGAAGTTCGATGCTATTTGGGTGATTGTGGATTGGATGACCAAGTCCGCGCATGTAACGACCCGACCGGTCGTTCTGAGTATTTCAGCCTTGTTCCCCTATTTACTGCTCAATTTATGCCTTATAAGTGATTTATGACTTATCGGGTTAGTTGGTTCGGGCCCGGAAGGATTTCGAAGTGAAATGAGACAATTAGTCTCATAATTGAAAACTTAAGTTGGAAAAATTGATCGGATATTGACTTATGAGTAAACGACCTCGGAATTGAATTGTGATAATTCCAATAGCTCCGTATGATAATTTTGGACTTAGGAGCGTGTCCGGGAAATTATTTGGAGGTCCATGGTGGAATTAGGCTTGAAATGTCGAAAGTTTAATTTTTGAAAAGTTTGACCAAGGGGTTTACTTTTTGATATCGAGGTCGAAATCTGATTCTGGAAATTTGAAAAGCTTCGTTATATCATTTATGACTTGTGTGCAAAATTTGAAGTCATTACGGATTGATTTGATATGTTTCGGCACATGATATAGAATTTGAAAGTTCAAAGTTCATAGATTTTGATTTGAGGTGCGATTCATCATTTTGATGTTATTTGATATGATTTGAGGCCTCGAGTAGGTCCGTGTTATGTTATGGAACGTGTTGGTATGTTTGGAGGGACGCGAACAACAACAGAATTTTGCGGCCTCGCTCAAAATTTTGCTGACCGCGCAATTCTGTCCGCGGCCGCGCTCCAGTGAGTTCTGCAGATTCGCTGGTATGACTTCGGAAGCCTATATCTTTTGATATACAAGGAATTTTGAGATTATTCAAAAATAAGAGTTGTAGCCCTTCGTTCTGAGTATTTCAGCCTTATTCCCCTATTTACTGCTTAATTTATGCCTTACAATTGATTTATGACTTATTGAAATACTCATTGAAGGATTTCGAAGTGAAATGAGACAATTAGTCTCATAATTGAAAACTTAAGTTGGAAAAAATTTTCGGATATTGACTTATGAGTAAACGACCTCGGAATTGAATTCTGATGATTCCAATAGCTCCGTATGATAATTTTGGACTTAGGAGCGTGTCCGGAAAATTATTTGGAGGCCCGTGATGGAATTAGACTTGAAATGTCGAAAGTTTAATTTTTTGGAAGTTTGACCGGGGGTTGACTTTTTGATATCGAGGTCGAAATCTGATTCTGGAAATTTGAATAGCTTTGTTATGTCATTTATGACTTGTGTGCAAAATTTGAAGTCATTACAGATTGATTTGATATGTTTCGGCACATGATATAGAATTTGAAAGTTCAAAGTTCATAGATTTTGATTTGAGGTGCGATTCATCGTTTTGATGTTATTTGATATGATTTAAGGCCTCGAGTAGGTCCATGTTATGTTATGGAACGTGTTGGTATGCTTGGAGGGACGCAGACAACAGCAGAATTTCGCGGCCTCGCTCAAAATTTTGCTGACCGCGCAATTCTGTACGCGGCCGCGCTCCAGTGAGTTCTGCAGATTCGCCGGTATGACTACGGAAGCCTATATCTTTTGATATACAAGGAATTTTGAGATTATTCAAAAATAAGAGTTGTAGCCCTTCGTTCTGAGTAATTCATCCTTATTCCCCTATTTACTGCTCAATTTATGCCTTACAATTGATTTATGACTTATTGAAATACTCATTGAAGGATTTCGAAGTGAAATGAGACAATTAGTCTCATAATTGAAAACTTAAGTTGGAAAAATTTAACGGATATTGACTTATGAGTAAACGACCTCGGAATTGAATTCTGATGATTCCAATAGCTCCGTATCATAATTTTGGACTTAGGAGCGTGTCCGGAAAATTATTTGGAGGCCCGTGGTGGAATTAGGCTTGAAATGCCGAAAGTTTAATTTTTTGGAAGTTTGACCGGGGGTTGACTTTTTGATATCGAGGTCGAAATCTGATTCTGGAAATTTGAATAGCTTCGTTATGTCATTTATGACTTGTGTGCAAAATTTGAAGTCATTACGGATTGATTTGATATGTTTCGGCACATGATATAGAATTCAAAAGTTCAAAGTTCATAGATTTTGATTTGAGGTGCGATTTGTCGTTTTGATGTTATTTGATATGATTTGAGGCCTCGAGTAGGTCCGTGTTATGTTATGGAACATGTTGGTATGTTTAGAGGGACGCGGACAGCAGCAGAATTTCGCGGCCGCGCTCAAATTTTTGCGGACCGCGCAATTCTGTCCGCGGCCGCGCTCCAGTGAGTTCTACAGATTCGTCGGTATGACTTCGGAAGCCTATATCTTTTGATATACAAGGAATTTTGAGATTATTCAAAAACAAGAGTTGTAGCCCTTCGTTCTGAGTATTTCAGCCCTGTTCCCCTATTTACTGCTCAATTTATGCCTTACAATTGATTTATGACTTATCGGGTTAGTTGGTTCGGGCCCGGAAGGATTATGAAGTGAAATGAGACACTTAGTCTCATAATTGAAAACTTAAGTTGGAAAAATTGACCGGATATTGACTTATGAGTAAACGACCTCGGAATTGAATTCTGATGATTCCAATAGATCCGTATGATAATTTCGGACTTAGGAGCGTGTCCAGAAAATTATTTGGAGGTCCGTGGTGGAATTAGGCTTGAAATGTCGAAAGTTTAATTTTTGAAAAGTTTGACCAAGGGGTTTACTTTTTGATATCGAGGTCGAAATCTGATTCTGGAAATTTGAAAAGCTTCGTTATGTCATTTATGACCTGTGTGAAAAATTTGAAGTCATTACGGATTGATTTGATATGTTTCGGCACATGATATAGAATTTGAAAGTTCAAAGTTCATAGATTTTGAGTTGAGGTGCGATTCGTCATTTTGATGTTATTTGATATGATTTGAGGCCTCGAGTAGGTCCATGTTATGTTATAGAACGCGTTGGTATATTTGGAGGGATGCGGACAGTAGCAGAATTTCGCGGCCGCGCTCAAATTTTTCCGGACCGCGCAATTCTGTCCGCGGCCGCGCTCCAGGGAGTTCTTCAGATTCGCCGGTACGACTTCGGAAGCCTATATCTTTTGATATACAAGGAATTTTGAGATTATTCAAAAACAAGAGTTGTAGCCCTTCGTTCTGAGTTTTTCAGCCCCGTTCCCCTATTTACTGCTCAATTTATGCCTTACAATTGATTTATGACTTATTGTGTTAGTTGGTTCGGGCCCGGAAGGATTATGAAGTGAAATGAGACACTTAGTCTCATAATTGAAAACTTAAGTTGGAAAAATTTACCGGATATTGACTTATGAGTTAAACGACCTCGCAATTGAATTCTGATGATTTCAATAGCTCCGTATGATAATTTTGGACTTAGAAGCGTATCCGTGAAATTATTTGGAGGTCCGTGGTGGAATTAGGCTTGAAATGTCGAAATTTTAATTTTTGGAAAGTTTGACCAAGGGGTTTACTTTTTGATATCGAGGTCGAAATCTGATTCTGGAAATTTGAAAAGCTTCGTTATGTCATTTATGACCTGTGTGAAAAATTTGAAGTCATTACGGATTGATTTGATATGTTTCGGCACATGATATAGAATTTGAAAGTTCAAAGTTCATAGATTTTGAGTTGAGGTGCGATTCGTCATTTTGATGTTATTTGATATGATTTGAGGCCTCGAGTAGGTCCATGTTATGTTATAGAATGCGTTGGTATATTTGGAGGGATGCGGACAGTAGCAGAATTTCGCGGCCGCGCTCAAATTTTTCCGGACCGCGCAATTCTGTCCGCGGCCGCGCTCCAGGGAGTTCTTCAGATTCGCCGGTACGACTTCGGAAGCCTATATCTTTTGATATACAAGGAATTTTGAGATTATTCAAAAACAAGAGTTGTAGCCCTTCGTTCTGAGTATTTCAGCCCCGTTCCCCCATTTACTTCTCAATTTATACCTTACAATTGATTTATGACTTATCGGGTTAGTTGGTTCGGGCCCGGAAGGATTATGAAGTGAAATGAGACACTTAGTCTCATAATTGAAAACTTAAGTTGGAAAAATTGACCGGATATTGACTTATGAGTAAACGACCTCGGAATTGAATTTTGATGATTCCAATAGCTCCGTATGATAATTTTGGACTTAGGAGCATGTCCGGGAAATTATTTGGAGGTCCGTGGTGGAATTAGGCTTGAAATGTCGAAAGTTTAATTTTTAGGAAGTTTGACCAAGGGGTTTACTTTTTGATATCGAGGTCGAAATCTGATTCTGGAAATTTGAATAGCTTCGTTATGTCATTTATGACTTGTGTACAAAATTTGAAGTCATTTCGAATTAATTTTATATGTTTCGGCACATGATATAGAATTTGAAAGTTCAAAGTTTATAGATTTTGATTTGAGGTGCGATTTATCGTTTTGATATTATTTGATATGATTTGAGGTCTCGAGTAGGTCCGTGTTATGTTATGGAACATGTTGGTATGTTTGGAGGGACGCAGATAGCAGCAGAATTTCGCGGCCGCGCACAAATTTTTGCGGACCGCGCAATTCTGTCCACGGCAGCGCTCCGCTGAGTTCTGCAGATTCGCTGGTACGACTTCGGAAGCCTATATCTTTTGATATACAAGGAATTTTGAGATTATTCAAAAATAAGAGTTGTAACCCTTCGTTCTGAGTATTTCAGCCCCGTTCTCCTATTTACTGCTCAATTTATGCCATACAATTGATTTATGACTTATCGGGTTAGTTGGTTCGGGTTCGGAAGGATTATGAAGTGAAATGAGACACTTAGTCTCATAATTAAAAACTTAAGTTGGAAAAATTGACCGGATATTGACTTATGAGTAAACGACCTCGGAATTGAATTCTGATGATTCCAATAGCTCCGTATGATAATTTTGGACTTAGGAGCGTGTCCGGAAAATTATTTGGAGGTCCGTGGTGGAATTAGGCTTGAAATATCGAAAGTTTAATTTTTGGGAAGTTTGACCAAGGGGTTTACTTTTTGATATCGAGGTCAAAATCTGATTCTGAAAATTTGAATAGCTTCGTTATGTCATTTATGACTTGTGTGCAAAATTTGAAGTCATTCCTGATTGATTTGATATGTTTCGGCACATGATATAGAATTTGAAAGTTCAAAGTTCATAGATTTTGATTTGAGGTGCGATTTATCGTTTTGATATTATTTGATATGATTTGAGGTCTCGAGTAGGTCCCTGTTATGTTATGGAACGTGTTGGTATGTCTGGAGGGACGCAGATAGCAGCAGAATTTCGCGGCCGCGCATAAATTTTTGCGGACCGCGCAATTCTGTCCACGGCAGCGCTCCACTGAGTTCTGCAGATTCGCTGGTACGACTTCGGAAGCCTATATCTTTTGATATACAAGGAATTTTGAGATTATTCAAAAATAAGAGTTGTAACCCTTCGTTCTGAGTATTTCAGCCCCGTTCTCCTATTTACTGCTCAATTTATGCCATACAATTGATTTATGACTTATCGGGTTAGTTGGTTCGGGTTCGAAAGGATTATGAAGTGAAATGAGACACTTAGTCTCATAATTGAAAACTTAAGTTGGAAAAATTTACCGGATATTGACTTATGAGTTAAACGACCTCGCAATTGAATTCTGATGATTTCAATAGCTCCGTATGATAATTTTGGACTTAGAAGCGTATCCGTGAAATTATTTGGAGGTCCGTGGTGGAATTAGGCTTGAAATGTCGAAATTTTAATTTTTGGAAAGTTTGACCAAGGGGTTTACTTTTTGATATCGAGGTCGAAATCTGATTCTGGAAATTTGAAAAGCTTCGTTATGTCATTTATGACCTGTGTGAAAAATTTGAAGTCATTACGGATTGATTTGATATGTTTCGGCACATGATATAGAATTTGAAAGTTCAAAGTTCATAGATTTTGAGTTGAGGTGCGATTCGTCATTTTGATGTTATTTGATATGATTTGAGGCCTCGAGTAGGTCCATGTTATGTTATAGAACGCGTTGGTATATTTGGAGGGATGCGGACAGTAGCAGAATTTCGCGGCCGCGCTCAAATTTTTCCGGACCGCGCAATTCTGTCCGCGGCCGCGCTCCAGGGAGTTCTTCAGATTCGCCGGTACGACTTCGGAAGCCTATATCTTTTGATATACAAGGAATTTTGAGATTATTCAAAAACAAGAGTTGTAGCCCTTCGTTCTGAGTATTTCAGCCCCGTTCCCCCATTTACTTCTCAATTTATACCTTACAATTGATTTATGACTTATCGGGTTAGTTGGTTCGGGCCCGGAAGGATTATGAAGTGAAATGAGACACTTAGTCTCATAATTGAAAACTTAAGTTGGAAAAATTGACCGGATATTGACTTATGAGTAAACGACCTCGGAATTGAATTTTGATGATTCCAATAGCTCCGTATGATAATTTTGGACTTAGGAGCATGTCCGGGAAATTATTTGGAGGTCCGTGGTGGAATTAGGCTTGAAATGTCGAAAGTTTAATTTTTAGGAAGTTTGACCAAGGGGTTTACTTTTTGATATCGAGGTCGAAATCTGATTCTGGAAATTTGAATAGCTTCGTTATGTCATTTATGACTTGTGTACAAAATTTGAAGTCATTTCGAATTAATTTTATATGTTTCGGCACATGATATAGAATTTGAAAGTTCAAAGTTTATAGATTTTGATTTGAGGTGCGATTTATCGTTTTGATATTATTTGATATGATTTGAGGTCTCGAGTAGGTCCGTGTTATGTTATGGAACATGTTGGTATGTTTGGAGGGACGCAGATAGCAGCAGAATTTCGCGGCCGCGCACAAATTTTTGCGGACCGCGCAATTCTGTCCACGGCAGCGCTCCGCTGAGTTCTGCAGATTCGCTGGTACGACTTCGGAAGCCTATATCTTTTGATATACAAGGAATTTTGAGATTATTCAAAAATAAGAGTTGTAACCCTTCGTTCTGAGTATTTCAGCCCCGTTCTCCTATTTACTGCTCAATTTATGCCTTACAATTGATTTATGACTTATCGGGTTAGTTGGTTCGGGTTCGGAAGGATTATGAAGTGAAATGAGACACTTAGTCTCATAATTAAAAACTTAAGTTGGAAAAATTGACCGGATATTGACTTATGAGTAAACGACCTCGGAATTGAATTCTGATGATTCCAATAGCTCCGTATGATAATTTTGGACTTAGGAGCGTGTCCGGAAAATTATTTGGAGGTCCGTGGTGGAATTAGGCTTGAAATATCGAAAGTTTAATTTTTGGGAAGTTTGACCAAGGGGTTTACTTTTTGATATCGAGGTCAAAATCTGATTCTGAAAATTTGAATAGCTTCGTTATGTCATTTATGACTTGTGTGCAAAATTTGAAGTCATTCCTGATTGATTTGATATGTTTCGGCACATGATATAGAATTTGAAAGTTCAAAGTTCATAGATTTTGATTTGAGGTGCGATTTATCGTTTTGATATTATTTGATATGATTTGAGGTCTCGAGTAGGTCCCTGTTATGTTATGGAACGTGTTGGTATGTCTGGAGGGACGCAGATAGCAGCAGAATTTCGCGGCCGCGCATAAATTTTTGCGGACCGCGCAATTCTGTCCACGGCAGCGCTCCACTGAGTTCTGCAGATTCGCTGGTACGACTTCGGAAGCCTATATCTTTTGATATACAAGGAATTTTGAGATTATTCAAAAATAAGAGTTGTAACCCTTCGTTCTGAGTATTTCAGCCCCGTTCTCCTATTTACTGCTCAATTTATGCCATACAATTGATTTATGACTTATCGGGTTAGTTGGTTCGGGTTCGAAAGGATTATGAAGTGAAATGAGACACTTAGTCTCATAATTAAAAACTTAAGTTGGAAAAATTGACCGGATATTGACTTATGAGTAAACGACCTCGGAATTGAATTCTGATGATTCCAATAGTTCCGTATGATAATTTTGGACTTAGGAGCGTGTCCGGAAAATTATTTGGAGGTCCGTGGTGGAATTAGGCTTGAAATGTCGAAAGTTTAATTTTTGGAAAGTTTGACCAAGGGGTTTACTTTTTGATATCGAGGTCGAAATCTGATTCTTAAAATTTGAATAGCTTCGTTATGTCATTTATGACTTGTGTGCAAAATTTGAAGTCATTCCTGATTGATTTGATATGTTTCGGCACATGATATAGAATTTGAAAGTTCAAAGTTCATAGATTTTGATTTGAGGTGCGATTCATCGTTTTGATGTTATTTGATATGATTTGAGGCCTCGAGTAGGTCCGTGTTATGTTATGGAGCGTGTTGGTATGTTTGGTTGAGGTCCCGAGGGGCTTGGGTGTATTTTTGGATCATTGGTTGAGAGATTAATAAAGCTAAGAAATTTGGGAGTTTGGCCATGGTGAATATCGGGTCAAGACGACCTCTTTTCAGTGTTTTGAGTGCGCGAGCAGGTCTGTAGCGTGTTTTATGATTGAAATTCATATATGGTTTGTGTCCGGGAGATTCCGGATGAGTTTCGGGGTGAGTTTTGAGCGAGTCCGGGCATTTCGGCACTCTAATATTGTTCTGGAACTTTCGGGGATGCGGACCGCGCATTTTTGGGCGCTGAGGCGAAGGAGGGACGCAGACCGTGCATTTTTGGGTGCCGAGGCGAAGGAGGGACGCGGACAGCAGCAGAATTTCGCGGCCGCGCTCAAATTTTTGTTGACCGCAAAATTCTGTCCGCGGCCGCGCTCCAGGGAGTTCTGCAGATTCGCCGGTCCGACTTCGGAAGCCTATATCTTTTGATATACAAGGAATTTTGAGATGATTCAAAAACAAAAGTTGTAGCCCTTTGTGTCTAGATTACAAAAGAGAAAGACGCCATCATTTGGATATCTGTAGAGGAAGTTATGGCCAAATTAATAAAGCTTGGCAGTGCAGCCAGATTTTCGCGGACCGCACCAATTATTCGCGACCGCGGGACCTTGGGCGTGGCCGCGCTTGGAATTTTTCTGACCGCGAAATTGGAGTTCAGAGGATGTACTATATATCCGAGGTTTAGGTTATTATTTCATTTTTTGGACTTTGGGAGCTCGGTTGGAGACGATGTTTCGTGGGTGTTTCAAGAAATTCATCGGGGCAAGTGATTTTAACTCGAATTTGGTTAATATACATGAATATATCAATGATTTCATCATGTGATTAGTACTTTGAGGTGGAAATATGGGGGGGAATGTAGAAACTTCATAAAATGAATTTTCGAGATTTGAACACCGATTCGGAGTCGGATTTGAGTGAAATTAGTATGGTTGAACTCGTAATTGGATGATTTGTCGGATTTTGTGAGTTTCGTCAGATTTCGAGACGTGGGCCCCACAGGTGATTTTTGGGGCATCATTTCGGATATTTGGAAAATATTAGTATTTTGATATGGAATTAATTTCTATAATTTTTGTGGGCTATATCAAATTAATTGTTACTAGATTCGAGCCGTTTTGAAGTTGATACGCGCCTAATGGAATTTCTGGAGTATTGTTTAGCTTGCTCGACATTGGATTCGAGGTAAGTAACTCTTCTAATCTTGAAGTTGAGGGTATGAACCCTGAATATATGTATTTCGTGAATTGTTGGGAGGTGACGCACATGCTAGATGACGGGCGTGTGGTCGTGCACTATAGAAATTGTGACATAATTATTTCTGTGGAATTTTGTAGTTAAATGATCTTGGCATTTTCCATGCGGTTTTATGAGTTAAAGAAATTGAGTTGAAAAACATATTAAAAATCATGTTGAGGCTATGTGCCAGTATTATTGGGACCCACATAGGTCATATTATTGTGAATTATTTATTTTAAATTGAAAATTCATACTCAGTCATATTCATTTCATTGCATATCATATCTCAGACTCTGTTGTTATTTATTGATACATCATATCATCATTTTGGGCTATTCTCATGACATTGTGAGCCCATAAGAGAGAGACTGGAGAGATTGATGACTGAGGGAAGTCGAGGGCCTGATTGTGAAGATATATTTTTTGGGATCGGGTTGCACGCTGCAGCAGGCCAGGTTGGCTTGATATATATTATACTATTACACGTGAGTTGGCCGTGCGGATCCATATATTATATTATTGCATGTGAGTTGGTCGTGCGGATCTAGATATTATTATAGCACGTGAGTTGTCTGTGCGGATCCAGATATGATATTGTAGCACGTGAGTTGTCCGTGCAGCACGTGAGTTGTCCGTGCTTATAGCGCTTGGGCTGTAGGAGCCCCTCATGAGCCTGCACACACCCCCAGTGAGCGCAGTCGACTATAAATAGGGATCGGGCTGCACGCCGCAGCAGGTATTGTGTAACGCTGAGTGATTGATGTGCTGAGCATAGTGAGAGAAAATGCGATACAGTGAGATTGAGTAGTCTGAGAGTGTGAGTACATGAGTACAATCTCTAAGATACATTGCATTGACATGCACACATGACATATATGCATAGAGATGTGTTTTCCTCATGTTGTACGGTATCACATTATTCATGATTTCTCACACATATTGATAGATGGAAATAGTGATGCATTTGTTTTACACGGGTTATCTGGAAAGAAAATGAAACATATCATTTATTATTGAAAGGATTTTGGGAAAATTATTGCTTTCAAACTTATTCATATTTTTGGAAAATTTTGGTAAACGATTTGGGTTTTTCACTGATGTACTTGAAAGGAAGAACTATTATTTTTGAAATCATGATTTGGCTGAGCATTTTATCTCTGAGTTACTTCTGGTATTATTTGCTTTATGTTGTTATGGACTGTTGTGGACTAGTGGTTTTGGACCCGACCTTGGTAGAAGCTCGTCACTACTTTCAACTTAAGGCTAGGTTTGTTACTCACTCAGTACATGGGGTTGGTTGTACTGAGACTACACTTCTCCACATTGCGTGTAGATATTGGCTGTTGTTGTTGATGTGCTCGATGGTTGCAGGATTTGAAGATGTACCAGCATTCCTGTTGTAGCTGCCTCTTATTCATGGTAGCCTTAGATTTATAAAAGCTCTGTTTATGTATTATTCAAACAGACTATGTAATTATTTCATTTCCGCTTTGTATACTCTATTCATAGAAGCTCATGATTTGTACTACCAGTTCTTGGGGGATGTATAAGATTAAGATATTTATTCACTTAAACTGCTTTAATAATTGTTATTGGAATTGGATAATTAAAAGTTGGCTTACCTAGCGGGTTGGGTTAGGTGCCATTATGACTAGTTGGATTTTGGGTCGTGACAGCGCACTTCATTCCAGTTGGTACTACTTATTCTTCAGAGCGGTTGGCTGAGCTTTATATCCGAGAGATTGTTCGCCTTCATGGTGTCCCAGTTTCCATCATTTCAGATAGAGGCACACAGTTTACATCGCAGTTTTGGAGAGCCGTGCAGCGAGAGTTAGGTACTCAGGTTGAGTTTAACACAGCCTTTCACCCTCAGACGGACGGACAGTCCGAGCGCACTATCCAGATATTGGAGGACATTTTACGCGCTTGCGTCATTGATTTTGGGGGTTCATGGGACCAGTTTCTGCCGCTCGCAGAGTTTGCATATAACAACAGTTATCAATCGAGCATTCAGATGGCTCTATACGAGGCTTTATATGGGAGGTGGTGTAGATCTCCAATGGGATGGTTTGAGCTGGGTGAGGCTAGGCTCTTGGGTACAGACTTGGTCCAGGATGCATTAGACAAGGAGAAATTGATTCAGGAGCGGCTTTGCACGGCGCACTCTAGGCAGAAGAGCTATGCTAATAGGAAGGTCTGTGATGTGTCTCTCATGGTGGGGGAGAAAGTTCTGCTGAAGGTATAACCCATGAAGGGTGTTATGAGGTTTGGGAAGAGGGGCAAGTTGAGCCCTCGGTTCATTGGGCCTTTTGAGGTACTTCAGAGGATCGGGGAGGTGGCTTACAAGGTTGCCTTGCCACCTAGCTTGTCGAGTGTGCATCCAGTATTTCATGTTTCTATGCTCCAGAAGTATATTAGCGATCTGTCCCATGTTTTGGATTTCAGCACGGTTCAGTTGGATGGTGATATGACTTATGATGTGGAGCCGATGGCCATTTTGGAGCGGCAGGTTCGGAAGTTGAGGTCAAAAGATATAGCTTCAGTGAAGGTGTAGCTGAGAGTTCAGCCTATGGAGGAGGCCACTTGGGAGACTGAGCGGGAGATGCGAAGCAGATATCCACACCTATTTGAGACTCCAGGTATGTTGCTAGACCCGTTCGAGGACGAATGTTTGTTTAAGAGGGGGATGATGTAACGACCCGGACAGTCGTTTCGAGAGTTATAGCCCCGTTTCCCCTATTTATGCTTCTTTTGTGCTTTATAGCTGTATTATGTCTTATCGGGTTGGTTGGTTCGGGTTCGGAGTGGTTTTGGAGTGAATTGAGATACTTAGTCTCTTAATTGGAAGCTTAAGTTGGAAAAGTCGAACGGATGTTGACTTGTGGGAAACGACCTCGGATTTGAATTTTTATGATTTTGTTAGCTCCCTTAGGTGATTTTGGACTTAGGAGAGCGTCCGGAATGTGATTTGGAGGTCTGTAGTAGAATTAGGCTTGAATTGGCAAAAGTTGGAATTTTAGCGATTTTGGCCACTAGTGGAAATTTTGATATCCGAGTCGGTTTGGATTTCCGGAAGTTGGAATAGGTTCGCGGTGTCATTTTTGACTTATGTGTAAAATTTGAGGTCAATCGGACGTGGTTTGGTAGGTTTCGGCGTTATTTGTTGAATTTGAAAGTTTAGAAGTTCTTTAGGCTTGAATCCTGGTGTAATTGGTATTTTGATGTTGTCTTGAGTGATTCGAAGGTTCAACTAAGTCCGCATGGGGTTATATGACTTGTTGGTATGATTGGTTGAGGTCCCGGAGGCCTCGGGGTGATTTCAGGTGGTTAACGGCTTGATGGGAGTTGAGGAATTACAGCTGAAGCTGCTGCTACTGTGTAACCGCACCTGCAGAGTGGGAACTGCAGGTGCGAGCCCCCAGAAGCGAAGCAGGAGCCGAAGATGAAACTAAGGAGGATCTAGGCAGAGGACGCAGGTGCGATGGCATTCCCGCACCTGCGATGGTCGTAGAAGCGGAGTTTGGACCGCAAGTGCGAGTTTGGAACGCAGGTGCGATGTATTTCCCGCACCACGAAGAGCGCAGATGCGGTCACTTGATCGCAGGAGCAGAGGCAGTGTTTAGGGATTTTTCCACATAAGCGGGGCTTTTCCCACAGATGCGGCTCCGCAGATGCAGAAATGGAGCAGCAGGTGCGAGAAGTCTGGGCAGAACCTATAAATAGAGCACATCGAGATTTTTCACCATTTTCATCATTTTTGAGCTCGGATTTTGGGGATTTTGAGAGAGATTTTGGAGTAATCACTGAAGTGAGTTCCCTGTGCATATTTATCTTCAATAATGGTGTTTCCCCACTGATTTTACACCTAGTTGGTAAGTGTTTGTGGTGAGATTTGGGAGATTAGGGCTTGGGAATTGGAGAGTGAATTTTCGGGCTGTGGAGGGGCAATTGAGGTCGGACTTTGATAAATTTGGTATGGTTAGACTCGTGAGTGAATGGGCTTTCGGGTTTTGTGACTTTTGTCGGGTTTCGAGACATGGGCCCAGGGGGCCGAGTTGAGCCGATTTCAGATTTTGGACTATATTTTAGTAGTTTTCTTGTGGAATTGATCCTTTTAGCCAATATTGATTATCTCGTACTGTTTGTGGCTAGATTCGAGGGCATTTGGAGGTCGATTCGAGAGGCAAAGGCATTTCGGAGTAGGATTTCTGCGCGGTTGAGGTAAGTAACAATCTTAAATCTAGTTTTAAGGGTATGAAACCCCGAGAATTGGTATGATGTGAATATCTGGAGGTGACGCACATACTAGGTGACTGGCGTTCGAGCGTGCACCGTGAGAGATTGTGACTTGGTTCATCCCGTAAGACTGTAAAGTCGAATAGCCATTGTTATTACTTGTTTTTCCTTGTCTTTGACCAATTGACTGCCTTTTATGTTAGAAACCATGCTTAGGCCATATGATATCACTGTTAGGACCCATAGCGGTCGTATACTTGTTGAATTGACTGCTAATTGTTGTTTTGTACTCAGTCACAGTCTTACTTGTGTGTTATATCTCCATTCCCTCTCATTTCTTGTTGATACTTGTTGTATTCTCTGTTGGGCTAATTGTTATGATATTCTGTGAGCCCGAGGGGCTGGAGAGGTTAGTGACTGAGATAGGGCCTAAGTGTCGAGCTGTGAGGTATATGGATCGGGTTGCACACCGCAATAAGCCTTCGGGCTATATATATATATATATATATATATATATATATTATTGGATCGGGTTGCATGACGCAACAATATTGGATCGAGCTACGCGCCGCAGCAATATAGCGCTTGGGCTGAAAGAGCAGGTACCTATTGAGAGTGTGCATTGAGGGCTGAGATCCGAGAGTATGAGCTGTTGAGATGAGTTGAGTGACTGCTGCCTTGAAAGGATGTACTTGGTTTTATTTATTGTTGCACTTATTTGTTATCTGTTGTTGTTGTGAAATTTTTGGAAGATTCATATATGTTTTACTTGAGCTCGAAATGATTTGACTTATACCACCGGATTTGAAAGCATGTTCACTCTTTACTGAAAACTTTTGAAATGATCTGTATTTTTATAGTTCATCACTGCTTCTCAGTTCCTTATTTAATTCTGTTACTTACTGAGTTGGTTGTACTCATGCTACACCCTACACTTCATGTGCAGATCCATGTGTGTATGGTTCTGGCAGTCACTGAGTTCGTGCACAGGCTAATTATCTGAGACTTATGAGGTAGCTGTCGGCGTCCGCAGTCCTTGTTTTTCCTTTCTTGTTATCTTTTCTCTCTTGTATTGGCATTTGGCATAGACTGTAGTAGACTCTGTTTTCTAGATTGGTTGTTAGATGCTCATGACTTAGTGACACCCCGATGTCGGGCTATCAGTCTGCACTTGTGTTTTGGGTTTTACCCCGTTATTATGTAAACCTTCAGTTAGTTTAATTGCTTTAGCTCACTTCTGTTATATATTGAAAGCATATTGAGAATGTCAGCTTGCCTAGTTCCACGATAGGCTCCATCATGACTGGTTAGGTATTTGGGTCGTGACATCCACTCCCGGCGGCCGCTATAGTGCGTAGAGCTGGGAAAGGCGTTGTGGATGTAGTAGCTGCAAAACTGGCTGGATGTACTGCACCCCCGCCCATGCTCTAGCTAGACGAACGACAATCTCTCTGAATGTGACCCCTCATACTACACTCGTAGCATACATTGGGGCCATAGTGATATACTACCGAATGACATCTACCACACTTCACACAACGGGGATGAGGTCCGCTAAACTGATTCACCCCACTGATCTGATATTCACCCCTTTTGTATACATCATAAGCATCCTCCTTATCCTTCCTCCAGGCCTCCAATGGGGAAGTAACAAACCCCCTTAACATGCTGTTGAGCATACTCACAACACGACGCCAAATGTTCCTTCCCACACATCGGGCAGACCAGGATGGGTGTACCCAACCTAGGGCAATTGTTCTTCTTGTGCCCCCTATTTCCACAGCCATAACATATTTCAAGAGTCATCCAACATGTTCCCAAGTGACGCTTCTTGCAAATCAATTAAACAATCTAGTTCATTAGTACCAACAACCCTCTTTCATTTCTTAGATACTCTCACCACATGATCCGG
This sequence comes from Nicotiana tomentosiformis, assembly GCF_000390325.3. NCBI lineage: Eukaryota > Viridiplantae > Streptophyta > Magnoliopsida > Solanales > Solanaceae > Nicotiana > Nicotiana tomentosiformis. The sequence continues at coordinate 46,164,558 of NC_090821.1, forward strand.
TGGTGTGGTGACATTGATAGGAACAAGAACACTTCCCCTAGCAACAAGTTCTTCCAATCCCTCCACGGCTCGACACATTCTCCCAATGAACTCTTGTGCAATCTCCCCCAAATACAATGGCGGGGCCATTCCCTCATCGCTGCTTCGAACTCGTGGGTTACTCATCTGGAAAATGAGACATGACGAGGAAATTAGCTTGCTATCTTGAGTTCTATCGCACGATCTGGAGTATCAAAGAAGGGTGAAATTCCTAAATTTCCAAGTAGCCTCCTCATTATAGATGTGGTCGACAACATACCGATAAGAAGGACTCTACATCCTAGGACACTTTAAAACCTTAGGATCTGATACCAAGTTTGTCACGCCGCGACCTCGGGGAGCGCAACCTCAAATTCCTTGGCAAAATTCTTATGGGGCCTTATAATTTTATACTGGTTCAGTATCAGTGTGGTACCTAGATCCAGTTCCCTTGGTTCACAAGGGTTCTCTTAGATCTTCAATAGGATGTTACAGCAGTAGTGGTTTTTGGATCGTTTACCACCAACGATTTTTAGCAACAATGTTTTTCAAACTTGATACAACTCTTGTTTTGTTACCTAACACTTCCTATATGTTGAGACACTAGTAAACTCAGGAAAACAGTATTTGTGCTAAGAACTAGAAAGGTATAGAAAATAGTGGTAAGTTGCGTAATCGAATTCTTGAGTCCGCCAGACATCTTAAACGAGAGTCTTCAGTAGCCATTGCAGATTGACCCTTGATTGAGGCACAAAATATTCTAAGAGTTTTGACCCGAGGGGTGCCTCTGAATCCTGCTCAAGAGATGGGTTGGATTCATTAACTTCCTTCCTTTTCGCATTCACAATCAAGGAAGTGATTTGTGATTTGACTTGATCGATCAATCCTCAGAATCTTCAGATTCCAAATCGATCCTTAAAGTAAGTATTGTCTTCCTATAGCGACTGCACTTGATCTTGTTTCCTTTTTGATGGCCTTGACATCCTTTGATTTAGAATTGTCCTTGTTGTATTTGATCTTGTTTCCTTTCTGATATCCTTGACATCTTGACTTCCTTTGATTGAGCATTGTCCCCCTAATTTCCTGCAATCAAATAGATACAATTAGATTTGCACTATTGTCATCATTGAAACTTAGGTGTAACAATCGTTTCCATTCAAAAGGTTAAGGGGTATATTTTCCCAATCCTTTATCACGACCCAAAATCTCACCTAGCCATGATGGAACCTAAATTCAACATGCTAAGTAAGCCAAATAATAAATAACATCGCTGGAATGAAAGATCATATAAGAAAAATAAATAAGATGGCAAAAACTTCATACAACTATTCCAAATATTGGTAGTACAAGTCACGAGCCACTAAGATTTAGATTACAAAGCTGGTACTAAGATTAAATACAACGTTTGTTGAAGTTTACATAAACAGAATTTTAACTCCTAAACCACCTTGAACAAGGGGTAGCTTGAATTCGGAACGCTGGTACAGCCTCAATGTTTGCCTCGTCATCCACAGTCGCTCAGCTCCAATATCTGCACGGATGGTGCAAAAATGCAATATGAGTACAAACGACCACATGTACTCAGTAATTATCTTGACTAACCTCAGTGAAATAGTAACGATTTTTAAGACAAAAGATACTCACTTAATATTTACCTGTGTAGATAATAAGTAGGAAAACAAGGCAATAGATATAACGAATAATAGTAAGAGCATCAATTGGAGAACTAAGGAGCAATTTAACAGACATGGCAAACAAAAACATAACTTTATGAACCATTTCTATGAAGGAAACAATAATCATGAAATATGCACAAGGATCATAACCAAATGTCAATAACAAATACCATTGCAACATGCAACCCGATCCCAATATCAATATAAATACTGTTGCAAGGTACAACCCGATCCCAATATCAATATAAGTACCGTTGCGGTGTGCAACCCGACCCCAATATCAATATAAATACTGTTGTGGCATGCAGTACGATCCTAATATACTAGTTCATATGAAACCATCCAACAACTAGCATAGAAAGAATTCACAACATAGCACAAAGAAAACGAATATGCAGAATTTAACTAGGAAATGCGAACTCGCGGAAAGTATAATAGAAAACCCAGCATTCAAAAGCTAGCCTCACACATATATATTATGAAGGCTCCAACAAATCATAAGAACACAAACAATCTAATTGTCACCTAATCCGACATAGAATAGAAGAGTAAGACATGAAATGAGTAAAGGTGTGTAGCAAGTAAAATCATGTATAAAGTAAAAGTATATAATAAGTAAAAACATATAACAAGTAGAGGCATGTTGCAAGTAAAGATTGATAACAGGTAAAGGCAAGTAAAAGCACCTAACAAGTAAATGCATGAAATAGGTAAGGACATACAACAGTAATAAATCAAGTAGAAAGAATAGATATAACAGTGACAAATAAGGAAGGAACATAGATATGATAGTAACAGACCGAATAGAAAACATAGAGATAAACTAAGTAAGAAACATAAGCGTGAAGGTAACATACATTATAAACAATATAGATATAAACCAAGGAAGAGTGCATGTATGTGTCTAAGGAACGAGTAACCATAACGTAAGGTCCTACTTTCATTCTCTCCACACGGAAACAACCAACGTGCCAATCTCATTTCAAACCGCACGAAAATACCTATAGTGCCAAATCATCATATCAATTGCACGGAATTACGATCTGCCAAACATCACCCTAAGACCCCAATCATAATCTCTTATTACGAATAAAGAAGCTCAAGTAGCACAATAATAACAGGTATAAATATGTGTTCATGATATAGATACTGCTATGGCCGAACTAAGCACATCAACAATCTCGAAATAGTTCATCATATTCAATTAAGATGTAATGAGCTAAAAATGTGATCTCTAGCATGGATATTTGCACTCATATTTTCATAAAAATCAAGTAAGACATAAGTCAAGAAGTTCACAAAGTTCTACAAGGCACAAAGAAGCATATAATCTACCACGAGCATGGATAACCATGGAACATGCATATACGCTCGTCACCTTTCAAATCTGGAATCAATACTAAAATACTATGACCCATAACCCGGCAAGTCCAAATACGTGATTAGTTTCCAAATTCGAGTTCAAACCGGTGTTTAAAATCCCAAAAAAATACTTTTTTATCTTATAGACAAAAACTCTTAATTTCACTTTAAAACCATATTTTAGGTGTAGACATTATGGGCAATCAATATATATAAAAATTATTTGCCTACAAAGTAGTGATGAAAATCTCCTCAAATATTGCCTCTTTTGAGTTCTAAAACTTTATGATAAAAAGTGACTAAATCTCGAAACAAGTAAAAAAACAAAAAAGAGTTATCTGAGCTCGAAATAGATACTAGATGACCCCAAAACACACTTTTATCAAGCCCAACATAATCCTTGCGAGATTATACCCAAGATAGTCTTTTAAATCACCCGATTTGGCCCTAAAATGAGGGAGATATGATATTTTGAAGTTTTAAACGAAGTCTGAAATTTATGGACGAACTCAGGAACATAACCAGTATTTTCAAAATTATTTCACCAGAAAATTAGCAATCGAAAAATCTTCGTTTAAGCACCCAAAACTCATTCGAAGCCTCGCGTACACAAACTATATATGTATTGCAATCATAAAACAAACTACGAACCTGCTCGCGCACTCAAAACACCGAAAAGAAGACGTATTGAACCAATATTGACCTTGGTCAATGTTAAGGGTAAAATATGCTATGCTAAGTGGCTGCTTAAGAGAGTGACACGTGGAGCCGAAGGCGGGGGATAGTTAAAACCGAAGGCAACTGTTCCGTTTGTCACCGGAAAGAATGATGCTCGAAAAGATGCAATAAATACATTCCACCCGGTAGCATTTAATGGAGAATATTTCACAGTATTTAGTACACTGCCCGTTACAAAGAATTTGTCATTTATGCTCACCGTTACACCTTCAATGGTCCTCATAATTGACATTAAATAAGGACATGATCCTAGGACCTTGTTCCCTAGGTGTAGCTATATATAGTAAGCATTGTTATCATTGTTAAGGACACGAATTTTCTAGCAAACGTATGCCATAATCAATTCAAAGCTTTATACAATTTTATCTTCTTATTCCTTGATTTCATTGTTGTTGTGCCCGGAAGCCCTTTTCCCGGAATTACTGTTTCTGTTATTTTATCTTCACTTCAAGACTAAGTATTGCATATTTCTTCAATTATTTTATTATTTCAGGATCGAATTAATTCACTTGTCTAGAAACCACGTATAAATTCAACTGTGTCATTTTACGAGTGAACAGTTTGTCGCCCACCGTAGGGTATATACAGTTGTGTAATTAAGTTGATCCTTGCCTCTTTTACTAACGTGTTTTGATTATTTGTCTTAGCAAAACAAATCACAAAAAATGGCAGATAATGGTGGTAACAACACACACAATCTTGAGGCCCAAGGAGACCAGCCTCATCACGAGGATTCAGTCAGTGACACCCACAATGAGGGAAATGATGTTACACCAATCCACAACAGACGGTACTCGTGATATGTACGGGAGGCGACTCCCGATGAAGCTGAAGAGGAGCAAGTCGTTGAAGCGGTAAGGGTCCTGTAAGAGCAGCAAGCGGCTATTCTAGGCCATCTCACACGGCATGATAAGGATATGACTGAGTTAAAGCAGGCGTTGTTGGGGGCTTCCAATAATGCAAATGGATGAGGTCTAGTTCCTCCCGGTGCTCCCATGAATCAGGCAACGCAAAAGGTTGACAACAACACCCCGAGGGGCAAGGTTGGCTCCGATGGGGTTGGGGGAGCTGATTCGGCCTCAATAATGAGAACGATCCCTTCAAGATAGAACTCTTACGGTTTATGAGGAAAGTGAACGCCCGCATGGACCAAATCCCGGGCGCACCACCCGGTGCTGAAAGAGCCGGACTCAAAGAAGTATACTCAGTTGCCGTACAAACCAAGTGCAGCACCACAACTAATCCCAAAGTGGTTTAAAATGCCCGACGTGCCAATATTTTATGGAACCTCAGACCCATAAGTGTATGTTACCACCTATACAACGGCGGTGAAGGGCAACGATTTAGCTCTCCACAAGATTGAATCTGTCTTGCTGAAGTAATTCGGGGAGACTCTCATGAGGGGAGCCTTGACTTGTTATTCGCTGTTACCCGAGCATTCCATATATTCCTTTGAGATGCTCGCAAATGCTTTTATTAAGGCCCATGCCGGGTCCAGAAAGGTGCAGGCCCAAAAAGCCGACATATTCAGAATTGCACAAGGAGAGTCCGAGTTGCTGCAGGAGTTCGTCATCTAGTTCCGGCTATTCCGGATGAATGGGTGGTTGAAGTATTCACCAAGGGTCTAAATCCGAGAAGTTCAGACGCTTTTCAAAAATTAAAGAAAAGCTTGCTTGAGTTCCATGCGACGACTTGGGTGGATGTCCACAACCGGTAAAAATTTAACAAAAGGATTGAAGATTATCAGGTTGGTTTCCCGTCATCAGCAAAGGGGCAGGAGAAGAATAAAGAAAAATAAAAAGACAATTTCGACACAGATAGACAGTCTTCGAGGGGCCGGTTTTTTCCCTATGAATGGGCTGAAGGACGCGGCAAAAGTTTCTGATTGGCAGACAGGTTCGTTACTGACAGAAGAACTGATCGCGGTTGGAACAACAGATCCTTGCAGGACAAAGAAGCGTCCGGTACACGGGATCCTTCCTACCCCATGCTATTAGAATACAATTTCAATGTCAGTGTAGTGGAGTTGGTATGCTCTATGAGAAATCTTAAAGAAGCACATTTCCCGAAGCTGGCGAGGTCTGATCCTAGCTAGAGGGATCCCAATTAGTGATGCGAATACCACGGGACGAATGGCCACAGACTGGGGACTACCGACATCTGCGTGAAAAGGTGGCAACACTACTGAAAAATAGTCATCTCAGAGAGTTCTTAAGTGACCGGGCTAAGAATAACTATGGTCACAACCGTGATAACACGGAGCCCTCGAAAGTAGGAGAAGATCCCCCGTGGCAGAAGATCAATATGATCTTCGGGGGGAACGAGAGCAACGGGGTCACCTTCTCAGCAGAAAAAAAGACGAAAGTATGAATAACCCATAGCAAGAGACTCTGGGAAGTCATTGAAGATGACATCACTTTCACGGAGGAAGACGCGGACGGACTGTTGCTACCGTACAATGACGCATTGGTAATTTCTTTAAACGTACTAGATTTTAAAATCAAACGTGTTTTAGTGGATCCAGGAAGTTCAGCCAATATCATACAATTAAGGGTATCGGAGCAAGCCAAACTCACCGGAAGCATAATTCCAGCCACAAAACTCCTCGGCGGATTCAAGCTCGCAAGCGTGACATCCCGGGGAGAGATCTTGCTGCCCACGAGCGTCGAAGGAGTGATAAAGACAACTCTTTTCGAAGTGGTGGATGGTGATATGGGGTATAATATTATTCTGGAAAGATCGTAGTTGCATGCGATGAGAGCCGTACCATTAACATATCATCAGTTGCTGAAATTTCTGACACTCGAAGGAATAAAACAGATAAGAGGCGACCAACCAGCGGCAGGGGAGATGAATGTGATTTCGGTCTCCAGTAGTAAAGGGAAAGAGCATGCAGCATAGCAATAACAGGAACCGGTGCCCGCTCCCAAATCGAGTGAAGTTATCCAGGGGAAGAAGCGTCGGAATCTTATCAAGTGCCGAGATACAATACAATCCTCGCCCAAGTGAGCCCCTTAGAAGGAATCAATTCACCCTTATTAGTGAATTATACTCGACTTGTTCCAAAAGCTAGTCAGGCTAGGTTTGCTGTAGCAAGTAGCCCCGAACCGGCCAAACCCCGAGTCCCCCTCACACCGGCCTGATGTTAGATGTGAATACCGCTCTGGAGAAGTAGGACATGATACTAAAGACTGTTGGACTCTTAAAAAAGAGTGGAAGACCTCATCGAGGTCCAGACGATAGCGCTTAGGGATGAAGATGACCCTAATATGATGAACAATCCCCTTCCTACTCACACCTATGGGCCAGTAGTCAGAATGATTTGTGAAGATGAGGAATTTGATCCGGCACTGAAGGCCATTGCAACCATTGTCGAGACAAAAAAAAAGCCAAAAAAGGTCGCCAAGCCTGAAAGTTCCCCATCAGATGGGAGTCTCGGTAGCCAGTCTTTCTATCCTTTCTGCGTCCGGATTATTTCAGGGTGTAATCCTGATGTTTTACTTTTATTTTCTTACTTTCCGATGTAAACCCTTCTATCTTTAAAAAAAAATTAAAAAAATCAAATGAAATTAATATTTCATTGTCGAGGAATGTCTTTTTTCTTAATCTTGTCACTTTTCTTATTCTCTTTTCAGTTCTGTTAATGCAGATTTCAATGATATGACATGCTTGCGAACTTCATGCCCAGATCCTAAAACGCTGTTAGACCTCGAATAATGAATCAAGAAACATAATGTTCTAAAGACAAGGCTTCTAATAAAATGAATAGAAAATTAGAATGAAGTTGAGGTTCCCTCTCTTCAGATCATTGTTGAAGCCGAGATTGAGGATAAAGATTGGGTCCAGAACCGATTGGAATAATTGACACTGAAAAACGATTGGCCGCAGTTTGCCACGGGCACTTGTACCAATAAAGAATGGCCCGTGTCTACAACAAGAAAGTGAGGCCCATGAAATTTGAAATAGGACAACTCATTCTGAGACGTATCCTCCCACCTCATGAAGAAGCTAAAGGAAAATGGGCTCTAAATTGGAAAGGTCCACACATGACCCTCTATGTAGCATTATTGTTCTCTGATTGGGATGACGAAGGCTTTCATTCTCTCTATCCAAACATCATTAACCCTTTTGCTAACCCTTTTGAGTTGGTTACCTTTCTTTGATTACCCTCTTTGGAACCTGGAGATGTTTCTAAAAAACAAGAAAGACAAAAGAGAAGGAAAAAAAAGAAAAAAAAGAAAAAAAAGAAAAAAAAAGGCAAAAGAAAATGAAAAACAAAGTTCCTTGAACTACATTCGACTTGATTCCAAAAGGATACGTAGGCAGACTCTCTGTGGGGTTCAGTCACACCAAAACAAAAATCCACATTCCCCCAAAAGTTAAAACTGGGGCAGATGTTACAATGGTTCGGCAATGGTATCGCCTGAAAGGTTCCAAAGTTATAATTCAATCCAAATCCTTTTCACCCAAACCCTTTTCAAAGTCCTTCCGATCAATCAATGAGAATGTTCAAGAATTGGAGGATACAGTCACAGGATCTGATGCAACCAAAATGAGAGAAATAAAATGAGAGAGTCTTGATGGTGAAAACCCTCACGGGCACCGTAAGGTGATAGGAAGTAAAGAAATTAAAATGAGAGAGTCTTGTTAGTGAAAACTTGCAAAGAGCACTATAAGGCGATGGTGAGAAGAGAAATGAGAGAGGTCAGTTGGTGAAAACCCACAAAGGGCGCTACTGATCGAAAAGAGGATCTTCACATCCATTGGCATTGACATAGTCCTAGGCATGGTTTCTCGATTTCAAGGCAAAAGTTGTGATGAATTTTGAGAGTCGGACAGTTTACACAGATCAAGCATCTAGTTCAAAAGGCATGTCATGTTCATTGAAGTCCGTAGGTACTCTAGATAAGTCCTTATTTCCTTTCCTCGAAAGGGATGCCTCTCGTCTAAATTCATTGTCCATTCCATTGTTTGTTTTTCTTTGAATCCCTTTCGGTCTAACTCTATTCTGAAAACTAAGGCAAAGAAGGAAGGGCAAGACTGATTTATAGGGTTCTCATCTGATACAAGCTAATATGCCAGGTACCAGAAGAGACTGAGGCAACAAAATCCATAGCGGAAGAGCTCGAGCAAGTTGCATTGTTTGGAAAGTTCTTATAAAGGAAATTCCACTTGGGGACAGGACTGCACCCCAAGCTCAGGTCTAGCATTATTGAATTTCTTAAATATAATGTCGATTATTTTGCGTGGTCGCATGCGGACATGACAGGTATCCCAACGGAAGTGGCAGTACACAAGCTAAGCTTGGATCCCAACATCCCTCCACTAAGACAAAAGAAACGCCCTATTGCAGAGGCCAGGAATAAATTCATCAAAGAAGAGGTAACTCGCCTACTTGATATCAGTTTGATCTGAGAGGTAAAGTATCCAGTCTGGATAGCTAATGTAGTAGTAGTTCCTAAGAAGAACAATAAATTTTGCATGTGTGTAGATTATAAGGACTTGAATAAGGCATGCCCAAATGACTCGTTCCCACTGCCAAACATCGATCAAATGAGTGATGCAATGGCCGGGCACGAGTTAATGAGTTTCCTCGATGCTTATCCGGGTACAAATAAATTAAGATGAAGCTATAGGATCAGGAAAAGACTTCGTTCATAATGAATTTCGGCACATATTGGTATAATTTGATGCCCTTCGGGCTAAAGAACGCTGGAGCCACTTACTAACAGCTCGTAAACAAGATGTTTGAAAAATAGATAGGGAAGACTATGGAAGTTTATATATACCATATGCTCGTTAAGTCTTTGAAAGCAGGTGATCATCTTAAGCATTTGCAAGAAACTTTTGACATCCTAAGGAAGCATAACATGAAGCTTAACCCCTAGAAGTGTGCGTTCGGGGTCAGCTTCGGCAAATTCTTAGGATTTCTGGTATCACAAAGGGGGATTGAGGTAAATCCTGGTAAGATCAAAGCCATCGAGGACATCCCAGACTAGCTATCAAGCGTGAAAGAAGTTCAAAGGCTCACAAAGAGATTGGCTACTTTGAGCAGGTTTACTTCCCGGTCATCAGAGAAATGCCACCATTTCTTCGCGCTGCTCAAAAAAAAAAATTTGAATGGACCCCGAAATGCCAGCAGGCTTTGAGAGATTTGAAAAGGTACTTATCAAGCCCTCCGTTACTTTCAAAATTGAAGGAAGGCAAAACATTGTTGGTTTACCTCGCAGTCTCGGAGGTAGCGGTAAGCACCGTTTTAGTCTGTGAGGAAAAAGGTACACAATCTCCCATTTATTACATTAGTAAAAGTTTAACGGGAGAAGAAACTCGCTACCTGTATTTGGAGAAGCTGGCCTTAACTCTCGTAGTCGTCACTCGGAAGTTGAGGCCCTACTGCCAATGTCACCCGATAGTTGTAGTGATTACCTTTCCCCTGCGGAACATCCTCCACAAACCCGAACTCTCGGGTAGATTGGCCAAATGGGCCATCAAAATGAGTGAATTCGACATATAATATAAACCAAGGACTGCGATTAAGTCACATGTTTTGGCCAACTTTGTGGTCGGTTTTAATGCAGGATTGATGCCTCTAGCAACCAAAGAGGCAGTGATGGTGTCAGAATCAACATCAGGTGTTTGGACCTTATTTACGGACGGAGCTTCTAACGTAAAAGGGTTTGAGCTTGGAATAGTATTAACCACGCCTTCGGGAGAAACCCTAAGGGAGGCCATCAGAACGGTCCCTTTAACTAACAATGAAGCAGAGTATGAGACTTTGATTGCAAGACTTGAACTGGCCTGGGGACTAGATTCCAAGGTCATAGAAATCAAATGCGACTCCCAACTGGTGGTAAATCAGGTCTACGTGATCTTCGAAACCAAAAAGGAGCGCATGCAACAATACGTAGTAAAGGTCCAGGCTCTGCTGGCTTGATTTCGGGAGGGGTCGATTGCTCATATCCCGAGGGAAGAAAATGCAGAAGCAGATGCCCTAGCTAACCTTGGTTCATCAAAGGAAATGAAGGGATCAGATTCTGGGACGGTAGTATAACTCATGCACTTGGTCCTGGACGCGGATAGCTACTATGAGGTAAATACGACTAATTTGGTCTGAGACTGGAGGAATGAGATCATCAATTATCTCGAGCACGGGAAGTTGCCTGAAGATTCCAAGGCGTCCCAGGCATTGCGCGCCAAAGCAGCATGATATAGCTTTAAAGGAGGCCAACTATATAGGAAATCTTTCCAAGGCCCGTTAGCCCGATGCTTGGGAGCGTCCGAAGCTAATTATAATATGCGAGAAGTCCAAGAAGAGATATGCGAAAACCACTCGGGCGTAGATTCCTTAGTGCCAAAACTGGTAAGGGCGGGATATTATTGTCCCCGAATGAAACAAGACGCCATAGCTTTTGTGCAAAAATACGATAAGTGTCAACGCTACGCACCGTCGGTACATCAACCAGCAGAACCATTACATTTAGTTCTGTCTCCGTGGCCATTGATGAAGTGGGAAATGGACATCGTCGGACCGCTGTCATCGGCCCCTAGGTTTCTTTTAATTTTAACTGACTATTTTTCTAAGTGGGTTGAAGTAGGTCCTTATCAGAAGATCGGAGAACGTGAAGTGATGGATATCTTGTGGGAGACATAATTTGCAGATTTGGAATACCAAAAGAGATAGCATGCGATAATGGGCCACAATTTATTGGCGCAAAGATCACAAAGTTCCTTGAAGATTTGAAAATAAAGAGAATCACATATTCACCCTATCATCCGAGCACAAATGGTTAAGCGAAGTCAACGAACAAAGTGATTATACAAAATCTCAAGAAAGGGTTGGAAGCGGCTAAAGGTAAATGGCCTAAGGAACTACTTCGAGTGTTATGGGCGTACCGAACGACGGCCAAATCGAGCACAAGAGAAACTTCTTTTTCCCTTGTGTATGGAGCAGAAGCCTTAATCCCGGTGGAAGTAGGAGAGCCTACCTTAAGATATTTCCAGGCAAGCGAAGAGACGAATAACGAAGCGATGTTAGTCAACTTGGAGCTACTCGATGAGCGCAGGGACTTGGCACATATAAGAATGGCAGCCCAGAAGCAGAGAATGGAAAGATATTATATTCAAAGAGCCAACCTCCATTATTTTAAAGTGGAAGACTTGGTTCTAAGGAAAGAAACTCAAAACACCCGGGAACTCAACGTAGGGAAGCTAGGTCCAACCTGGGAAGCCCCTACTGGGTTTCAGCTGTCACCGGGAAAGGTTCATACGAGTTGGAGAATCAGGATGGAGAAAAGTTGCCAAACAACTGGAATGTGGCACACCTCAAGAGATATTACTACTGACAAACATCATATTACTGCTGACAAACATCACTTGTACTGAAAGTATGTGCTGCACTCTTTTTTCGTTCGTCCAGTTTTTGTCCCAATTGGGTTTTCTGGCAAGGTTTTTAATGAGGCAGCAAAGGAAAGCATACTACGAAGAAAGTTTCAACAGCAGCAATAAGACCTTTAATAGCAAGGTACACAAGCAAAGAACCACTCTGGGGCGGTTAGGTAATCTTTGGCTCTATAGCGAAATTCCCACCAAGAAAGTGAGTTTTCTATCAAGCAAAGGTTACCCGACCGTTCACAAGTGCAAACCACTAGAGGATTGTTAGATAGTCTTTTTCTCGATAGCATAAATTCCTAAGGGAAAGCAAAGTTTATTACCGAGCTGAAGATTGTCTAGCAATTCATTGGTGGGATCCTCGAAGGTGCAAGACTTTCAATGTTCCAATTCGCATTCTTCGTATTTGATCACTGGGGGAATGATATGAGGATACAGAAACAATGCCTTCCACGTCGATTAGAACACAAAAACCGGGAACATAGTTGTATCATCGGGATCGGGGAGTGCGCGGCCAGCCCCATAGGAACAAGTTGTATGAGTTAGCCACAAGGAATGGCAATTTCTTTTAGCATAACGAATGCTTATGTACTTTTAGAAAATGGAAGGGATAAAGTAAAGTCCTTTTATTTTCCATCTTGTTTCTTGTCTGATCTATGAATTGATTTTATCATTTAAAAGTTAAACAAGTACTTCAAATGCTAGTGCCGTAATGAATAGGGGACGTCCTCTTCAAGAGCACCGTAAACATAAGAGGGCCCTCTCTTATAAAAACCCTCATGATAAAGGGTTGATTTGTGCCGAAATCCAAATGCTTTCGGGGGAAAAATACACCCAAGATCTTACAGAATAAGACACAAATAGTATAACTTGCTCAACATACTTAAACAAAAAAGAATGCAAAGATTAAAACTTGCATAAATATTCAAACGAAAGAAAGACTCATGCAATACATGAGCAAAAGATGTCTTTATTTACAATAAACATGCCAAAGTAGAACAGATACAAAAGTTGGGAAAAGAAAAGAAAAGCTAAACTGTTGCATCTCTAGAACCCGGAAGAAGAGAAGTGCCAGTGCCCCAGGGGAAATGGGTAGATCCGACGATGGCTTAATATATTGCCCCTCATCAGTTTGGCCTTCAACATCTTCGCCATGTTTCCTCTTCAGTTCTCGAAGTTTCAGAATCGAAACCAGAAGAACTGGAAGCATCAGGCTCTATCGAAAGACCTCTTTTAGCAGTTGACTCAAGCACACGGGCCTTAGCAATTTCGGCATCAAAGTCAATGATACCCGCTTTAGCCTATTCCAAGGTTTTTCTCCTAATGATGTACATAACATAAGTTTTCTCAACAACGAGGTAAGCCACTCGACGCTTAAGTTCTTCTTTGAGTTAGGTAACCTCGACATAAAGGTTTTCCCGGGCGGATCTAATAGACTTGAGGCTAATATCGAGTTCGGGGACAGTTGAGCTAAAAAGCCTATTATGCTCAAGGGTCTTCTTATACTTCTCCTCTAATTGGGCATGTTTCACCTCCGGCAGCAGCAAGCTCTTCAATTTTGGAGTTCAAGGCTGCCTCTAAGTTGGTCAATCTTTCAGCGGAGGCAGCTTCGCGATCGGTTGCAGCAAGAACAGCACAATGGACTTCAGCCCATTTGGCCCTGGCTTCGTCAAATTTAACCCTTAGCGGACCAATCTTTTAGATAAGGGTTTCCACTTCTTGCTTGCTTTGCTACAAACGAGTCTCCAACACAACGGCCTCAGCAGCCTTGGCTTCCAATTCTGAGAGGCGAGCAGCAGTTTGCTCCCGCTCGGCCAAAGGTTGATCCTGCGCGGAGGTAAGATCTTCTTTTTACCTAATCAACCTCTGGAGGCCCTCAAAAGCAAGAAAGTTGACCTACAAAATAAGAAAGGTAGACTCAAATATTTTCAAGCAAAAACAAAAGAAACAACAAAAGAAGTGAAGAATGTACCGTTGTAGCGTTGTGCATGGCATTGTTCAACAAGCACGATCCCGAGAGAGCCTGTATATTTTCCCAATCTTTTTCTGAAGCCAAATGCACTAGATAGTTAGCAAGTTCCAGCATCGGGGATAGAAAATTTCATCTGGTGGAGACCGAAAGAGTAACGTTCCTCCTCCTTTGTGGATCTTCTAAGGGGGGCATTATTTTGCCCCAAATTCCCATGAACTGGGGACTGGGGGAGAAGAACACCCTCTTCTCGGGTAGATGTGGCCGGTGGAGATGATGTAGCAGTTGCCGATGGAAGAGTTGATGATGGTGGAGATGATGTAGAAGTTGCTGGTGTTGGTGAAGATGGATATGAAGGTGATGGTGTTGAAGGGTAAGATGAAGCTGCGACAAACGCAGTGCTGGTTGTTGGTTGCTCGTCAACTGAATACGGAAGAGACTCGGTACTCAACCCTAAAATACTGGGCACCGCGACTAGAACCCGGAAGCGGGAGTTGGCATTTTCCACCATTTCATACTCCCCCCAGAGCGTCGAGACATCGTCCTCGGTTGGTGTAACTAACTCACCAGATTGAGCGGTCTGTTGAGTTGAGGAAGGTCGTCGTCTTCTATGTAGAGAAACTCCCTCATCGCTAACTTCTCCATCATCGTCAATCATCATGGTATCTATGGTCGGCCCGGGTGGAGAGCTCCTCACCACGACTTCTGGAGATGACTCTAGGGAAGAATTCCTCACCCTCTTATTATTTCCCCTGGCCGTGGAGGAACGCCTTCTTTTTGGTTTCTTGTTCTCTGGTGGGAGACTCCGAGAAGAAGCACTTGCACCAGAAGCATGTCCGGATACGCTTGTCTATGAAAAATCTTTATGCAGCAGCCTCGCTGCATCAGCAGGATCAGCCAAAATGTCCTCCTCGGGGACGACAACTGAGCCCTGGGGTAGACCTATATTCAACAGGAGAAAGGAATTAGATAATTTTCTCATAAGAAAAGGTAAGGACGTGATGAGTTAAACTTACCATGATTTTTGGCCTTCCACCCGTATTCCAGGGACAACTCTTTCCACGAGCGGGTTTCGGGTGTGGTAACGTCCAAAATCTTCTAAACCCATTAGTTCAAGCCCTAAACCCTATGGGGAACCCACTAAGCCGCTGAGGCGGGAAAAGGAAGAAAAGTTAATAATGACGAGGAAAGGATCTTTAACAAGAAAAGAAGCAGATTGTATACTTACGAGTGCGGTTCCACAGTTCCAGGAAGGAAGGATCCGAGGACGGGATGATGTCACTGGTGGAAACTGAAACAAATTGTTCCATCCACCCACGGTTGTTATCATCATCCATGCTGGATAGCAATGCATGGTGGCCTCGCTTGCTGAAGTTGATCATCCCCCACGGAAGATCTTAGGGGAATAAAGATTCATCACATGAGCTAAAGTTAGCTCCTCCCCTGTTTCCTGGAACAAGCACCCAAGGCAAGCAATCATCCTCCACATGGAGGGACTCACCTGTGCCAAACACACTTGATAGAGGATGCAAAACTCTTCAATGACGGAGTCAAGCTCTCCACTTAGAGAAAACGTCCCCAAAGTGAAGGGATACGTATAGAAGTACGTAAAACCCTTCTTGGGTAAGGTTACCCGCTCTGCCAGGTCGGTAGCGATAATGTCTAAGTCCTGGCAACGAAAATCTTCCTTCATAACAGGAATGCTGGAAGGACAGATGGAATAAGGATACATGATAATGGCTCATGTATGAGGGCTAACAGAAGGAAATTTTTCTTCGAAGTCTTTTGTTGTAACAAGACTTCTAGGTATGATGGTGCTCACTGTTGGAGGAGCAACGTCCTCGGCTTTGTTCTTGTTCTTTGAGGAACTGGTATTCTTTGAAGAATAAGCCATTATATGTTATGGAAGAACGAAAAGCTTTTTCGTTTGAAGGGAGTTAAAGAAAGGTTGAAGAACATGATAGAAGTTGAATAAAGAGAGTTTGAGAGAGTTTGAATAATTATGGAGTATGAATGAAGGAGGTTGTTGCGTATAAGTAAAGGCTTAGGCGGCTAAATTCGTGGACATGATTACTTCGATCACCGGCAAAAGTTATGCTGAATCGTGGGATGACATGTGCTCGGGGAATTAAATTTTGAGAGACGTGCGTCTAATCAACAGTCAGAAGCTTTTCAGAGGGGATCATAGTAATTCCCGCCAAAAAAAATATTTCTACCAACTTTCCGATAACACAAAGTTATGTCACTAGAAAGCAGAGGGACTTTCTATATAGGGTAAAATATGCTATGCTAAGTGACCGCTTAAGAGAGTGACACGTGGAGCCGAAGGCAGAGGATAGTTAAAACCGAAGGCAACTGTTCCGTTTGTCACCGAAAAGAATGACGCTCGTAAAGATGCAATAAATACCTTCCGTCCGGTAGTATTTAATGGAGAATATTTCACAGCATTTACTACACTCCCCGTTACAGAGAATTTGTCATTTATGCTCGCCATTACACCTTCTTCAATGGCCCTCATAATTGACATTAAAGAACGGCATGATCCTAGGATCTTGTTCTCTAGGTGTAGCTATATATAGTGAGCCTTGTTATCATTGTAGAGGATAAGAATTTTCTGGCAAACTTATGCTATAATCAATTCAAAGTTTTATACAATTTTATCTTCTTATTCCTTGATTTCATTGTTGTTGTGCCCAGAAGCCCTGCTCCCGGAATTATTGTTTCTGCTATTTTATCTTCATTTCAAGACTATGTATTGCGTATTTCTTTAATTATTTTATTATTTCAGGATAGAATTAATTCACTTATCTAGAAACCATGTATAAATTCAACTGTACCATTTTACGGGTAAACAGTCAAACTCCAAATCCTTAATTTAACTAGTCTCTCAACCAATAATCCAAATCACACCCGAGCCCCTCGGGACCCATCCAATCATACCAACAAGTATAAATACATTATCCAAAGCCTCAAAACATTCATGAAAAATCACAACAAAGAATCGAGGCTCAAACCAAATAGAATTTCTCTTAAGTTGTTAAATCTTCATTCTTTCAAAAGAGTATACACTTAGATACTTTGGATTATTTTTAAACTGTGTATGCAAGTTCAATTCAACTATATAAACCTATCCAAAGTCTCGAAACACCAATTGTGTTCCAATAACATCAAAGTCAACTCTTGGTGAAACTTATGAACTCTTAAGTTCTTCAAATTGTCGATTTTCAACAAATAGTGTCGAATTCTTGTAGGAACCTCCAAAACCAAATCCGAATATATATACATACAAGTCTAAAATTATCATACGAATCTATCGGAACCATGGATATTATACTAGATAAGAGTGGAAAAGGATATGAATGTAAATGTTAAGTTTACATTATGCATGGATATTTTAGATTAATATAGAAGCATAAGGATAAATACTAGTTGGTAATTGATATGGAATTTGGACGTTTATCATATATACACACTCTACATTCATGTAGGAGTAGTTACTTAGTGCATAACTACTTTGTACGGGGATTTGGTGCATTTGTATATGCTTTGACCCTTTCAATTGGAAAACCATGGTTATTACCTCTTTCTTCGCTTGTTAACCTTTATAATTGATATCTGATGTTCCTTATATATTTCTTAGTTATCTTTCTGCTCCTGCATATGCTTATGAGCTGCACAAGTTATATACAATGAGTATCTTTTGACTAAACCTTGCCGCTACTTCACTGAGGTTAGTCTTGATACTTACAAAGTACATGTGGTTGGTTGTACTCATACTACTCTTTTGCACCTTGTGTACAGATTCTGGAGCCTAGCGGATGCGGCATTCGAGGATGAGGGAATTTTAGTTATTAGCTGACATTTATTCGTGGTAGCCTAGAATTTCGTATTTATGTTTATGTATATTCAAACAGATGTTGTATTTATTTATACCAGCATTGTAAATCTAAAGTTTAGTGGCTTATGACTTGTACTACCGGTTCTTGGGATAGTTTTATTGATTTTTGCATTGTTAGTATATTATTTGTTTAATGATCTTCAGTTCAAATTGTGTTATATTATTGTTGGCTTACCTATTCAAAAGGTGAAGGGGGTATTGTTTTCCAACCTCTATATATATATATATATATATATATATATATATATATATATATATATATATATATATATATATATACACTCACACACACTTTTTTTTTTAATCGGTAGAAGGAAAATTGGGGTGAAATTCTGCTTAAATTTTTTAAATTTATATTAAATTTATAATTATCTCGATTTCTTAATTAATATTTCTCATATATCATTCATTTTTACTTGAATAATGTGGATGTACTTCAAAATGAAAATGATAAAAATAGTAGGCCAAGAATGTACTCAAGTAATAGCGTTGAGGGATAATTAAATACAATTTGAGGATAGTAAATAAAAAAATGGATTTTATTGTGGTGTATGACTTTTGGAGAAACAAATAAATAATTTAGTGACTTTTTGGTCCTAAAATAAAATAAAACATTGCTAGGTAAAGTCATCAAGTTGAATGACTATTTGGGTAATTCACTCACAAATTCATTTCCATGGTTTGATTCTTCCTAATGATTTAATTAGGACAGCATCACAAATTCTAATTAGCAGAAAAAGTAATTAAACTAAAATAATAGAGACACCAATTTCTAGCTTGTTCACCAAACTTTTGGAAAATTGAAAGTGGTTATTTTAAAAAAATACTGAATTTTATAATTTAATTGCAATAAAATTTAATAGAATGACAACCCGTGAAATAAATCCTACATTTCACGGGCTAACGGTTTAAACTATTTCATGTCAAAACAAGTTACAAAAGGCTAGGACTCCTTTGTAAAGTAAATAATTATTACAATTGTTTATAGATCATTCTTATATTCATAAATGGTTATTCATAAAGTACGAAATCCAGTTAGCCCTCATACATATAATAATCTAATTAATCTTTTCCCATCAAAACAAGTTACTAAAGGGTAAGACTCTTTTGTAAAGTTATAATTATTACATATTTTTATAGATTTTTGTATCCATAAATGATTAATCATCAAATACGAAATCCAGTCAATCCTCCTACATATAGTTATCTAATTAATTTTTTCCTGTCAAAACAAGTACAAAAGGCTAAGACTCCTTTGAAAAATAATTAATAAATACAATTGTTATAAATCATTCTTATATTCATATATGGTTAGTCATTAAGTGCCAAATCCAGATAATCCTCATACATATAGTAATCTAATTAATAGAAAGTAGTCTACCAAAAATGCATTAATCTTGTTGACAGAGAAACAAGTATAAAAAGGAAGTCCAAGTCAAGAGTTCTTGGTCAGTAGTAGCTTTTGAAGCAAAACTCGAAAATGGCAAAGTTCCTCACTTCACTTTTCTATGTTGTCCTCTTCGTTGCTATTGCATCAGGTCCCAACTCGATCAATATCTTGGTTTTACAATAATTACAATGATTAATTATGTTTTTCTTACTAATTGTAGTATTTTGATTTTATTGTGATTGCAGATGAGAGAATTGTTCCAGTGGTATATGGAAAGATATGCGTAGTTGATATTGGTTTTAACATTTGCAGCTCTCTTAATGATCGATGTAAGAAGCTATGCATTCAAGCAACTTTCTCGTATGTTCACGTAGCGTCGTGTCAAATAAGAAGCGATGGTTCTACATATTGCGAATGTGCATATGATTGCGATGACAAACACATACATCAAGAAAAGAACTTGAAGATTGCACTTGCACCTTATTGATGTTTCGGATTCAATTTGTTCGACACTGAGACGTAATTGTTGTAGTACGAAAAAAAATTGTACGGCTAAATTTTCAACCACCACCATGATTTACATACTCTATATATAATCTTCAATTTCCGTACAATTCATTATACATGCCTTTGTGCTCAAAATGCATTATTCTCAGCTTTTTTCCTCTTGAATTTAAGATCGAGATTAATGGTTGCCCTTTTAAGTCTTGATTCTTCACAAATTTTCATTTTTTTCGTTTATGTCAAAAACCCTGATGGCTGAATTCTTCCTACGCCAAAAGTTTATGTTTAAAGTTCGAAAGCGGTAGAAGAGAGCAGATATCGGATTTAAAACTTCATTGACTTTGCAACGTTATTTCTGGTCCATCAACATTCAGATTTCCATACTTTTATAATACAATGTAATATAAAATAGATAAAATATTAATCGGTATAAGAGTATAAATGAATACGTTTGGATGTCTTATTTGTTATGTAAAATTAAGAGTATTATACGTTTGTTGAGTACATATTTTAGGCAGTAGTAGTATGTCAAGTTGTCTCATGCCCTGTGCTCCAGAGGGTATTCTCATTCCATGAATAATTACTTCTTGTTCATTCGAAAGACTTCTGCATTTATTGTTCTTCTAGTTGTGTATGTGAATGATATTATCCTTTTCGAGGATGATTTAGAGGAAATTTCTGCCCTGAAGACCTTCCTGGACTGTCAGTTTAAAATAAAGAATTTGGGAACTCTCAACTACTTTTTGGGCATTGAGGGTGTTTTTATTCTCCTTTTGGTTTATAATTACTTCATCAGAGAAGTTTATTAGAGATTCCTTTAAGGATTATCACTATGATCTGGTTTCTCCTGTTACATGTCCTTTGGATTTGAATGTGAAGTTAAAAGCCGACATGGGTGATCTCCTCTCCACTCCTGAGTCCTATAGGAGTTTGGTGGGGAAACTCAATTTTCTCACTCACACATGGCCTGACTTGAGTTTTGCTGTCCAATACCTCAGCCAGTTTCATCAAAAACCTTGGCAGGCCATATGATGGCTGCCTTACATCTCCTAAGATACTTGAAGGGGTCTTCTGATGTTGATGTCTTTTTAGCAATTCTCCTAGTCTTGCCTTATCTGCCTACTTTGATAGTGACCGGGCTGCTTGCCCAGACTCTCAGAGGTCAGTTTATGGCGTTTGTATCACTTTGGGTGATTGTTTGATTGGCTGGAAGGCAAAGAAGCAGTTAGTTGTCTCTCTCTCTTCAGCACAGGCCGAGTATAGAACCATCCACAAAGTTGTCACTGAGTTGACTTGGGTTATCCGACTGTTGACTGACTTTGGTATCTCTATTAGCATAGTTGTCCCTGTGTATTGTGATAATCAGACAACAATCCACATTGCAAGAAATTCAATTTTTCATGCACGGACCAAACACATTAAAGTAGATTGCCACTTTATTCGGACTAAGCTTGGTGAAGGGTTGATTACTTTGCATCATGTTCCTACTTATGTTCAGCTGACAGCCCCTCACAGGCCTTGCTCATTGCTCTTTTCTGCTCAAGTTGGGTGTTACGTCACCCACCAAATTGAGGGGGTATTGGACCTCCGCTACTTCAGGCCCAATCTGGTGGCCCAACATAGAAGAAAGAACTTAGTGCATTTAGAGAAATTTTCAGAAACCACTATTGTTTAGTGGCTATTAACTTTATATACCTATCATATACATAATTACTTCCTATAGCTACTATTCAGTTGTTACGGTAGTGTATTCGTTGTATTCGCGTTGTTGTATTCATGAATACAACAGCAAAAAATGCCTAAAAATCAGGGTAGTCCAGCTGTACGCGCATGTATTTACATGTATTCGCACCATGTATTCATGAATACAGCAGCAAGAAGCGCCTAAAATCAGGGCAGTCCAGTTGTACGTGCATGTATTCACATGTATTCGCGTTGCTGTATTCATGAATACAGCAGTAAAAAGTGCCTAAAATCATGGCAGTCCAGCTGTACGTGCATGCATTCACATGTATTCGCTCCATGTATTCATGAATACAGCAGCAAAAAGGCCCTAAAATCAGGGCAGTCGAGCTATACATGCATGTATTCACATGTATTCGTGTTGCTGTATTCATGAATACAACAGTAAAAAGTACCTAAAATCAGGGCAGTCTAGCTGTTCGCGCATGTATTCACATGTATTCGCGTCATGTATTCATGAATATAGTAACGGCAATCACCTTAAAAATAGATATGTCCAGCTGTCTAAGAGAGAGAGAAAAACATAAATAGGGGTATTTCATGCCTCAATGGTAGTATATACCATAAATACTTATTTTGATATAAAATATAAAAGGTAACTATAGAAAATAATATTTTAAAATAATTTTGGTTTATAATAAATAGGGTGTATACCTTTGTTATAGGAGGTAAACTTTCCGTGTATTTATTTGTATTTGGGCTAGGACCACATATGTAATAGACAGCAGGGGCGAAGCTACGTAGTTCCAAGGGTGGTCAATTGACCACCCTTCATCAAAAAATTACACGGTATATATAGGTAAAATATTAGTTTTTAATGGTATATAACATATATTGAACATCCTTTATCAGAGATTTTTTTTACTTCTTTCAAATTTGAACACCCTGAATGAAATTTTTGGCTTCGCCACTGATAGTTGATAGTGGTAGTTAGGTGTATAAGAAAAATGTTTTTTTCTAGATGGTTCACGAACACTTATTCATCAAATACACATAAATAATATTTCTCTTTTCTCTCTCTATGTTCGTTCATTCTCTATTAAATTCAGCATGTTTACATCTCTCTCTATTCCTTGTTTAATCTGTTTTGTCTCTTTCCGGTGCCGGCTCAAGCCTAAAGCAAGTCAAATACTTGCTTTAGTCCCAATAATTTAAGGCCTCAAAATTAGTACATTACTATATAACTAAATAAATTTTATTCATTAATAGATATAGTAATTCAATCACATATATCTTGTAATCAAAACTACTCCAGTTCGTTCATTTTTCCTCACATAAATCAATTTTTTTAGTTCTCATGTCTTAATTGGAAGTCAGTCAAGACAACAAGTGACTAAAAAAGGAAACTAATTGTAGTATTTATTTATTTTTTCTATATTCATAATTCAATTAATTCAATTCATGTTCTTTATAAAATCAACTTCCCCCCACCCCACTCCCACCCCAACCATACTCTTATATCAATTCTACCAAATAACAAGGGGTATTAATAATATGAGTTGCATATTCTTTTTTTATTGTTCCTTATATAAAAGATAGAATGATTTTTCACTACTAGAAAAACATTAATTTGCAACCGAAATTTCTAACCGATATTGAAGTAGTCTCTAATGTGACTTCTTTTGCGACTGCAATAGTGGGAAAAAGATTGCATTTTTCTTACTTTAAAAAAAAAAAAGAAATTTGACTAGTATTCTGACAAAAATAGTGGGAAAACAGCGCGCCAAATCTCCCGCCTTCACTTTTGCGACCAATTCGGTCGGAAGATAAAATGTCAATAATAATATTTGACCAATTAAATGATTGTTCCGGTCGCAAAATAAAAATGATAAAAGAATACTTTAGTGTCACTCAATGATATTTTAGTAAACTCGATTCCGAGGATGGTAGCTCAACACAAGTGTCACTCAATGATGTAGCTTCAATATGGACGCAAGTGGTTGATGTCGTAAAGAAAGGTAGAACCTACGGTCTTGGATCACAACATTCCGTAGGCCGTTCTACGACATTGTTGTCCGGTGATGCGAGTTATTCGCAGAATCATGAAGAGGTGAAAGCATTACGAAAAGAAGTTGAAGAGTTGAAGGATGAACGTAAATAAGATCGCACAAATTTTAACAAATTGCAGAGTCTAGTGGAGAAATTTATGAGTGGACGTCCATTTGATTCTTTGAATGGCGAGGATGGAGAGGATAATGAGCTTTAGTTTGTTGTGGTAGTGATGTTTGAAACATTATTATTTGTTGTGGTTGGATGTTTACACTTGGTAATTGTTTTCACTTAACTATGATTGTAATACTTAGGACTAGATTGAATGGTGCTCGAATGTTTAACTCTTTTTGGATATTTTAGTTATAAATATTTATGTTTTCTATAGTTGTTTGCATTTTATGGATTTAATTGGTTGGAATGGAGAATTGATTGATTGGAATGGTGGATTGATTGGTTGGCATGGTGGATTAATTGTTTAGTTGTTGCATATTTGAACCAGGTGGTGCTGCTTTAAAAGAGCTGAAATCTGCCAAATAATTTCTAATTTTTCGACTCATTTTCAACCACAGTAGTCGCAAAACCTTCAAAATTTTTCAGATTCAGGACCATTTGCGACTGCTGTAGTGAAAAAATTAACGACCACAGTAGTGAAAAATATAAATAAATAAATAAATAATTTTGCGACTACAGTAGTGGAAAAACTTAAATAAAATAAAAATACTTTATATTATTTGTGACCACTCCGGTGAGAAAGATTAAATAAAATTATAATATATATATCGTTTGCGACAGAAGTAGTGGAAAAGTTAATGTAAAATTAAAATTTTATTTAAATGGTTTGCGACCGCGTCAGTCGGAGAGTTGACAACATTTATTAGTCATTTTTCTATTTTGACTTTGTGACCGCAGTAGTCGTAAATTACGGACGAATTCGGTTGTAAACTATTTCAGACCAACTATTTTGCGACTACGATTTTTCGATCTGAATATAATTGGAAATTAGCATTTTCTGACCACTTTTCGACCATTTTGGGAGTCGAAAAATAGCTATTTTCTAGTAGTGGTTTAAACTATCAATTCACATAAATATACAAAAGAATTATATTGAATATATTTTAGGCCTCTTATTAAGGTTTGGCTTTAGGTCACCATATCGATTGAGTCGCCCCTGTCTCTTTTAGTTGGATTTGGCGATGTCTAGAAAGGGAGGAATATATATTCCTTCATGTACCCTCAGTTCATCCATATAGGTTTTACAGGAATAATCTTAATCTTGAATAAAGTGTTACGACCCAAAATCTAACTAGTCGTGATGGCACCTAACCCAACTCGTCAGGTAAGCCAATTAAAAACTATCCAATTTAATGAGATTTATTAAGAAAAAAAATGATAAAACAATTGCTTTTATAGCTTTTATACATGAATTTCCCAAGGACTGGTAGTACAAATCATGAGCTTCTAAGATGTAGAGTTTACAAAGCTGGTTTGAAATAAAATATACCATATGTTAGAAATATACATGAACAGATCTAAAATATTAAAGCTACCAAGATCAAGAGGCAGCTATGACTGGAATGCAAGTACATCTTCAGATCCAGCTCCCGCCATACGCAGCAACATGAGCATCCAACATCTGCACACAAGGTGCAGTAATGTAGTATGAGTACAACCAACCTCATGTACTCAATAAGTAACAAACCTAACCTTAGGTTGAAAGTAGTGACGAGCCGGGACAAGGTCAGAGTCCAACTCCAATAACCAGCAACAGTTCATAACGATATAATAAAAGGGTACATAAAAATAACTTAGAGGTAAGAAGTCCAACTCGTTCACAGTTACGAAAAAAAATAGACATGCTTTTCAAATATAACAGTAAATCCCAAATCTTTCATCTAAAACCCCAAAAGCATATGGGTAATTTTGAAAACTATGATTTCTCCAAAAACCATTCAATAATAAATAAGATGTTTCATTTTCAGATAGCATGAGAAAAATACATCTCTATGCCTACATGTCAATATACATGTGAAATCATGAACGTCACCATACCCGGGTAGCAGAAGGGAATGCATCTCTATGCATGTATCTCAAGTACGCATGTCAAATGCAATGTATCTCAGTGATGAACTCATGTACTCACACTCTCAGAGTACTCAATCTCACTGTCTCATATTCTCTCTCACCATGCTCAATACTCAGTACACTCAGTCATTGTACAATACCTTTTGCGGCGTACAGCCCGATCCACATATATGTCACGACCCAAAATCCCACCACAGGCGTCGTGATGGCACCAAATCTCTAAGACTAGGTAAGCCGATTTCTATTACATTTTGAAGTCATTTCTTTTTAATTAAATAAGTAACCAAAACTAACAGCGGAATAAATATGAGTATACAACCTCCCAAGACTGGTAGTATTCAGTCACGAACTCTAACTGAATACATAGAATGATCACGAGGACCGAATATACAATACAAGTTAACAGTACAATGAAATGAAAGGACTCCAAGGGACTACGACGACCAAGCAGCTCTACCTTGAATCCTTACGATCCCGCTTTAACTCTGCTCAAGTCCGTTATCTTCAATATCTGGTTCTCCACAAAATGTGTAGAAGTGTAGAGTGAGCACACCACAGCGGTGCTCAGTAAGTATCAAGATTAACCTCAATGGAGTAGAGACGAGGTACAGTCAAGACACTCACTAGTCTAGTAACCTGTGCAATATAATATACAAAATAATAGGAAACAAATAATAATAAAGGCAGGATAAAACAACGAGTGATATGCACAACAGACAACAAGAATACCATTAATATCACTCAGCAATTAATAAACACAATTACACCCAATTAAATCAAGCCATTCAAATAAATGTCTTTCACATAGTTCTTCCAGATAACTCTCTTTCAAATATAATTTTCTCAAATAATTATTTTTCAATATAATTCTTCAATAAATCTTTTCAAATATAATTTTCTCAAATAAATATCTTTCAAAATATAATTCTTTTATATAATACTTTCTAAGTAAAAATCCTTCCAAATAAATATTTTGAATATAATTCTTTCAATTAAAAAGTCACCATGTGACACCTCATTTCAAAATCATCAAAATATGGGTCTCAGCCCATTTTTATAGTTTTCGTAAATACGAGTCTCAGCCCATTTTCATATTTCCATGGCACCTCGTGCCCATAATTAAATCATCATATTTGCCTGGCACCTCGTGCCCTCATTTCATATCACAACTGCACGGACAATTTACGTGCCAAATATCATTATTATTTTATCACAGCACCTCGTGCCCACATTTTATATCACAACTGCACGGACAATTCACGTGCCAATATCCCCATTTCATATCACAATTCACGGCACCTCGTACCCACATTTCATTTTATAAACCGTCTGGCAATAGCCACAGGCTCCCAATTTCAACATAAATTAGATTATTATCCATTTACTAACATCAAGACAAGTTGGACAAGGTATAAAAATAAACACAAAAAAATCACAACATCACATGAAAATTGTCAACACCACAACCCCACATCATCATATATCGTCCCTGACAATAGCCACTCTTATCGCTCCTATTTCCACCCTTATCGCTCCTATAACCACCCTTATCGCTCATATTGCCACCCTTATCGCTCCTATAGTCACCCTTATTGCTCCGCCCAGATAATATCAATAGCCACCCTTATCGCTCATATTGCCACCCTAATCGCTCCTATAGCCAACCTTATCGCTCCGCCCAGACAATAACAATAGCCAACAAACACAATAGTGAAATGCCACCCTTATAACCACATAATATCAACGATGAAATTCTACCCTTATCTCCCCAAAATAACAACTCACACAACACAATAATTTACACGGAAAATTATCACAACAACATAACAAAAATCAATTCATATCACAATTTGCCTAATGGCCACAACTAAATTTTAAAGCTACAACCAAGTTAATTAATTTCACAACAAATAGCCAAATGCTCCACACAATGTGTACAACACCCAAAAACAATCAATAGAGATAGAAATTACTCAACATAAAGCAAAATCTTCATAAAAGATCAAATTTTTAATAATTATAAAAACACCTCTTCTTAAGCTCATTTAATTAATTATTTGCAGAGGGAAAAATCTAAAATGAAATTAAATTCCAATAATTATCAAACCAGCAAATTCACGAAATTTCATAAATAATCAAATAACAATCACATCACATTGTCATATAACAAGAGAGTCAACAACAAAGGTTTAGGCACGACAAGTAGATGATTAAATATATGCCAACAATTATCTAATTTACTACACAATATGTTCAAGACTTTAACTCAATAAAATTTGCACATATAAACCAAGTACGTACTCGTTACCTCGCGTACATGGTTTTCAATTACCCAAGTTGCACATAAGACTCAATGCCTAAGGAGAATTTCCCCCACTCGAGGTTAAGCAAGACACTTACCTCTTTGAAGTTATGCCGATATTCCAAAATCGCCTTCTTGCTTGAATTGACCTCTGGGCCGTTCAAATCTATCCAAATTAATTATATAACTTCATTAAAATTCATCAAAAATAATTTCGGATAATAATACGTCGACTTAAAAATTTATTCCAAAAAGTCAACAAAATTCAATACGAGACCGCCTCTCAGAACCCGACATAATTTTCATGAAATCCGAACACTCATTTCAATACGCGTTCAACCGTACCAATTTTATCGAATACCAATAATAACTCGACTTTCAAATCTTAAATTTTTGTTTTTGGAAGATTTTACAAATATCTTAATTTTTTCTCCATTAAATGATGGATTTAAAGAGATAATCATGGAAATTAATCAAAACTGGATAAGAATCACTTACCCCAAACACCCACGCAAGAATCTCTCCAAAAATCGCCTTCTACCGAGCTCCAAATTAGATTTTGAGTTATGAACTCAAACTTCCGTTTTTGGGACTTTTAATTCTGCCCAGATAGGCCTTCTTCGCGTTCGCGACCATTGCTTCACGTTCGCGAAGGCCAAAAACTCGCTGCCTTAATTTCTTCTTCGCATTCGTGTTAGCAGCGTCGCGTTCGCGAAGGCCTGCCATGCATATCATCACGTTCGTGTTCAAGCTCTCGCATTCGC
This sequence comes from Nicotiana tomentosiformis, assembly GCF_000390325.3. NCBI lineage: Eukaryota > Viridiplantae > Streptophyta > Magnoliopsida > Solanales > Solanaceae > Nicotiana > Nicotiana tomentosiformis. The sequence continues at coordinate 46,193,384 of NC_090821.1, forward strand.
GATGCACTCAGGTCCTATTGCTTTGCGTTCGCGAATGAAGCATCGCATTCGCGAAGGCTGATGACTCCAGGCCCAGGCCCCTCCTTCCTTCTACGCGTTCGCGACTGGCCCCTCACGTTCGCATAGGTTCTTCAGGCATACCTTCGCATTCGCGAGACCTCCTTCGCGTTCGCAAAGGATAAATCCCAGCAGCTTCAAAACTCTTCTTCGCGTTCGCGTGACTCTCTACGCATTCGCGAAGAAGGAAGTCAAATACCAGATACAGCAGTTCCGAAACATCCCGAAATGATCCGAAACCACGCCGAAACACACTCGAGGCCCCCGGGACCTCAACCAATTACACCAACAAGTCTTAAAACATCATACGAACTTAGTCGAATTCTCAAATCACATCAAACAACATCGAAACGACAAATCGCACCCCAAATCAAAATCTATGAACTTTGTACTTTCAAATTCTATAACTTGTGTCGAAACACATCAAATCAATCCGGAATGACTTCGAATTTTGCAGGCAAGTCCCAAATAACATAACGGAGCTGTTCCAACTCTTGGAATCGCATTCCGACCCCAATATCAAAAGGTCAACTCCCGATCAAACTTTCCAAAAATTCGACTTTCGCCATTTCAAGCCTAAATTGGCTACAGACCTCAGATTCACGGTCCGGACGCGCTCCTAAGTCCAAAATCACCCAACGGAGCTAACGGGACCGACAGAACTCTATTCCGGAGTCGTCTTCACACAGTTCCGAGTACAGTAAAAATCCTAATGCTTAAGCTTCCATCTCAGGGACTAAGTGTCCCAAATCTTTCCGAATCATTTGTAAATCAAACTCGACCACACACACGGGTCATAATACATATTGTGAGGCTGCTAGAAACCTTAAGTCAATGAACAGGGAGTAAATTCCTAAAACGACAAGTCGGTTCGTTACATTCTCCACCTCTTAAACAAACGTTCGTCCTCGAACGTTCTAAGAATTATTCTGAGGTTACCGAGTTGATAATTTTACTTTTACACATAAACTCACAGTTGATTTCACGTTACCGCATTTGAGATAAGACCGACAACATCATCTCACTTGAGATTATTTCTTTTATCCATATTTGTAAACTTTAAGGCCATTTTAATACGCTCCAACATTTTCAAAAGGTCTGATTTCTTACAACAACGCACAGTATTAGTCTCAACTGGTTATAGCAACTCGTGCCTATGCACACATCAATTTTCTCGATAGTGTTGAAGTAATTCAAAACTTCTTTTGGGGTGCTGCATTATTCCCCGCTTAGGATCATTCGCCCTCAAACACATAACATAATTCATCTCTTCCTTTGCAAATCTCAATCCCTCAAATTTTACTAACTCCCAAATATTTTAGAAATTTCGGCAGAATCTCCCCTGTAATTGGGCTTATCCACCTGCCAGAGTAACACCCAAACAACTTCTAACAACATGTCCACAATCCAACAAAATACCACGGGGTATATATCAATAATATTAATCTCAGCATTGCCTGATCATAATGATATCAGGACATGAAGCACATCATATGTATGCTCATTACCACATCTCTGGTCTTAAAAGCTGTTCATAATTAATTCCAACATCATCAATTAATCTCATATTAATCATCACCTCGTTTCAAATTTTCACAACACTGACAACAAAACGTGAGGCATGAAGACCTCATGATTACTTACTCGGATTAATGAGTCACATTTAACGCCACCTGGGCACTCACCTCATAGGCTAAAACTCAATATTTACAGCACAAAAATGGATGAATATGAACAGAAAATATATAAGCATTATCAAATAAGCCTAACAGGCATGACTCCCTATTAATATTATTGCACAAATTAAATTTCACAAGGGAGAATTTTAAACTCATAAATATTTTACCACAAGGACCTCGTCCTTATATAACTTCCAGCGTGGCTTGAAGCCCGGTTTAAATATTTCACATCATATATAAAATTCGAGGATCTCGTCCTCAACTCCGAGTCACAAGTATTTTGCACATTGTGCCAACTAATTTTCAATTTTCTTTCTTTCTTCTTTTCAATGTATTTCATAAATAATTTTCACAATATATAATGAACCCTCATACCGGTAGGGCGTATAATTCATAAAAATTAGAATCAATTATTCCGAAACACATTAAACCCACTGTATTAAATAATAAATTTTTACTTTTGGACTTATAGCCCTTAATGGTGCACAAAAATAAAGTGACAGACAGAGGTTCACATCTTTAAATCTCCCAACAAGGATACACATATAAGTGGGTCACAAATTTACGAAGCTCACCATAAGTGAAGCATAATAAGAGGACTTACCTCAATATTTAGAACCGAATCAAATTAAGGAAAATATCCTTTATAATAAAATCAGGATCGTACCTGTAACGACACCATCTGGTGTATTGGCCCCAGCCAAATCATAGTGATTATATCAATGGGTCGGTCTCCACCTCTTAGGCGCCCACTACCCGCCTGTTCTCCACCTCTAGCTAACCGTGCACGTAAAGTATCGACTGGAATAAAGCTTGCAGCTAGAGTGTTCTGATGGAATCCACCCTTCCCAAATCTGGGACAATCTCTCATGATATGCCTAGTATCACCACACTCATAATAACCCCTCTGAGGTCGCGGCTGCTCGTACTGAGTCTGTGCCGGATAACTGAAATAATCACTGTAAGAATCTCGTGTCGGTGGTGCACTGTAAACTGGAGCACTCCGAGTATTCTGATGTGCGGACTGAGCTGACCGACTTCTCGAGCCTCCGCTATAATGGGTTCTAGCTGAAGAGTAAAATTCACTGAACCCTCCAGATTTTCGAGACCTTTTGGCCTCCTTAGACCCTCTTTTCTCGCCTAAAACACCCTCAATCTTTCTTGCAATCTCTACTACTTGCTGAAATGAAGCATCAGTTTGCAATTCTCGAGCATGCATATTTTAATATCATAATCGAGCCCCTCAATGAATCTTCGGACCCGTTCTCTGATTGTAGGACCTAATATAGGTGCATGACGGGCTAACTCACTGAACCTGATAGCCTATTCTGACATTGTCATAGTGCCCTGACATAACCGTTCAAACTCTGTGTGCCACGCATCTCGGAGAGTCTGGGGAACAAATTCTTTCAAGAACATTTCTGAAAATTGAGCCCAAGTTGGTGGTGTGGCATCGGCTGGTCTACCTTCTTCATAAATTTTCCACCACAGATACGCTGCGCCTGACAGTTGAAATGTAGTAAAGGCAACTCCGCTCACCTCCACAATACCCATGGTGCGGAGAATACGGTGATAATTTTCTAGAAATTCTTGGGCATCCTCTGTAGCTATGCCACTGAAAGTTGGTGGATCATATTTCTTAAACCTTTCAAGTCTCTTTTGTTCTTCTTCTGATGCCTCGGGCCTGACCTCGGACCGAACTGGAATAACAGGTTGTACCGGTACTACACCCTGAACCTAACCAACGTGAACCCGCTGTTCTGCAATTGTGATAGGAGTCTGAGCTACTCCCCCAATCTGCAAAATATTTGGTGCAAAAGAGATCAATCCCGCCTGAGTTAATGTACCAAACATACTCACGAACTGTGCCAAAGTCTCCTGAAGTTCGGGGGTAACAACAGGTGCTTCTGGTACCTGTCCCCCAACTGGAGCTACTGGTGGCTCCTCAACTGTTGTTCTAACAGGTGCTCTAGTCGTATCACGTGCCCTTCCTCGGTCTCTACCCCGACCCCGGCTTCTTGCAGCCCTAGCAGTATGTGCGGATGCCTGCTCAACTAACCAGTAGCACGTGTCCTCACCATCTGTGAAAGAATGGAGATACAAAGGTTCAAATTCCAAATTCAACAAATTTCGCACGACAGGAATGAAAGAAATGGAAATTTCCTAACAGTTCTGTAGCCTCTCGAAGATAAGTATAGACGTCTCCGTACCGATCCGCAAGACTCTACTAGACTCGTTCGTGACTCGTAGAACCTATGAACCTAGAGCTCTGATACCAACTTGTCACGACCCAAAATCCCACCACAGGCATCGTGATGGCACCTAATCTCTAAGACTAGGTAAGCCGATTTCTATTACATTTTGAAGCCATTTTTTTTTAAAATTAAATAAGTAACCAAAACTAACGGAATAAATATGAGTATACAACCTCCCAAGACTGGTAATACTGAGTCACGAACTCTAACTGAATACATAGAATGATCACGAGGACCGAATATACAATACTGTTTGATTACAAGTTAACAGTACAATGAAATGAAAGGACTCCAAGGGACTGCGACGACCAAGCAGCTCTACCATGAATCCTTACGATCCCGCTTCAACTCTGCTCAAGTCCGTTATCTTCAATATCTGGCTCTGCACAAAATGTGCAGAAGTGTAGAGTGAGCACACCACAGTGGTGCCTAATAAGTATCAAGACTAACCTCAATGGAGTAGAGATGAGGTACAGTCAAGACACTCACTAGTCTAATAACCTGTGCAATATAATATACAAAATAATAGGAAACAAATAATAATAAAGGCAGGATAAAACAACTAGTGATATGCACAACAGACAACAAGAATACCATTAATATCACTCAGCAATTAATAAATACAATTACACCCAATTAAATCAAGCCCTTTAAATAAATGTCTTTCACATAGTTCTTCCAGATAACTCTGCTTCAAATGTAATTTTCTCAAATAATTATTTTTCAAATATAATTCTTTCAATAAATCCTTTCAAATACAATTTCCTCAAATAAATATCTTTCAATATATAATTCTTTTATATAATACTTTCTAAGTAAAAATCCTTCCAAATAAATATTTTAAATATAATTCTTTCAATTAAAAGGTCACCATGTGACACCTCATTTCAAAATCATCAAAATACGGGTCTCGGCCCATTTTTATATTTTTCGTAAATACGGGTCTCAGCCCATTTTCATATTTCCACGGCACCTCGTGCCCATAATTAAATCATCATATTTGCCCGGCACCTCGTGCCCTCATTTCATATCACAACTGCACGGACAATTTACGTGCCAAATATCATTATCATTTCATCACAACACCTCGTGCCCACATTTTATATCACAACTGCATGGACAATTCGCGTGCCAATATCCCCATTTCATATCATAATTCACGACATCTCGTACCCATATTTTATTTTATAAACCGCCTGGCAATAGCCACAGGCTCCCAATTTCAACATAAATCAGATTATTATCAATTTACTAACAACAAGACAAGTTGCACAAGGTATAAAAATAAACACAAGAAAATCACAACATCACATGAACATGGTCAACACCACAACCCCACATGACATATCGCCCCTGATAATAGCCACCCTTATCGCTCCTATTGCCACCCTTATCGCTCTTATAGCCACCCTTATTGCTCCACCCAGACAATATCAATAGCCACATTTATCGCTCCTATTGCCACCCTTATCTCTCCTATAGCCACCCTTATCGCTTCGCCCAGACAATATCAATAGCCAACAAACACAACAGTGAAATGCCACCCTTATAACCACATAATATCAACAGTGAAATGCCACCCTTATATCCCCAAAATAACAACTCACACAACACAACAATTTACACGGGAAATTATCACAACAACATAACAAAAATCAATTCATATCACAATTTTCCCAATGGCCACAACTAAATTTCAAAGCTACAACCAAGTCAATTAATTTAACAGCAAATAGCCAAATGCTCCACACAATGTGTACAACACCCAAAAACAATCAATAGAGATAGAAATTACTCAACATAAAGCAAAGTCTTCATAAAATATCAAATTTTCAATAATTATATAAACACCTCTTCTTAAGATCATTTAATTAATTATTCGCAGAGGAAAAAATCCAAAATGAAATTAAATTCCAATAATTATCAAACCAGCAAATTCACGAAATTTTATAAATAATCAAATAACAATCACATCACATTATCATATAACAACATAGTCAACAACAAGGGTTTAGGAACGACAAGTAGATGATTAAATATATGCCAATAATTATCCAATTTACTACACAATATGTTCAAGACTTTAACTCAATAAAATTAGCACATATAAACCAAGTACGTACTCGTCACCTCGCGTACATGGTTTTCAATTACCCAAATTGCACATAAGACTTAATGCCTTAGGGGAATTTCCCCCACTCGAGGTTAAGCAAGACACTTACTTCTTTGAAGTTATGCCGATATTCCAAAATCGCCTTCTTGCTTGAATTGACCTCCGGGCCGTTCAAATCTATCCAAATTAATTAAATAACTTCATTAAAATTCATCGAAAATAATTCGGAATAATAATACGTCGACTTAAAAATTTATTCCAAAAAGTCAACAAAAGTCAACGCGGGACTCACCTCTCGGAACCCGACATAATTTTCATAAAATCCGAACACCCAATCCGATACGAGTTCAATCGTACCAATTTTATCAAATTCCAATAACAACTTGACTTCCAAATCTTAAATTTTCATTTTTGGAAGATTTTACAAAAATCTTAATTTTTCCTCCATTAAATGATGGATTCAAAGACATAATCATGGAAATTAATCAAAACTGGATAAGAATCACTTACCCCAAACACCCACGCAAGAATCTCTCCAAAAATCGCCTTCTACCGAGCTCCAAATTAGATTTTGAGTTATGAACTCAAACCCCCATTTTTGGGACTTTTAATTCTGCCCAGATAGGCGTACTTCGCATTCGCGATCATTGCTTCGCGTTCGCGAAGGCCAAAAACTCGTTGCCTCAATTTCTTCTTTGCGTTCGCGTTCGCGTTACCAGCGTCGCGTTCGTGAAGGCCTGCCATGCATATCATCGCGTTCGCGTTTGCGTTCGCGATGCACTCAGGTCCTATTGCTTCGCGTTCGCGATTGAAGCTTCACGTTCGCGAAGGCTGATGACTCCAAGCCCAGTCCCCTCCTTCCTTCTACGCATTCGCGACTGGTCCCTCGCGTTTGCTTAGGTTCTTCAGGCATACCTTCGCGTTCGTGAATGCTAAATCCCAGCAACCTCAAAACTCTTCTTCGCGTTCGCGAAGAAGGAAGTCAGATACCAGATACAGCAGTTTCGAAACATCCCGAAATGATTCGAAACTACCCCGAAACACACCCGAGGCCCCCGGGACCTCAACCAATTATACCAACAAGTCCTAAAACATCATACGAACTTAGTCGAATTCTCAAATCACCTCAAACAACATCAAAACGACGAATTGCACCCCAAATCAAAATCTATGAACTTTGAACTTTCAAATTCTATAACTTGTGCCGAAACACATCAAATCAATCCGGAATGACTTCAAATTTTACAGAAAAGTCCCAAATAACATAACAGAGTTGTTCCAACTCTCGGAATCGCATTCCGACCCCGATATCAAAAGGTCAACCCCCGGTCAAACTTTCCAAAAATTCGACTTTCGCCATTTCAAGCCTAAATTGGCTACAGACCTCAGATTCACGGTCCGGACACGCTCCTAAGTCCAAAATCACCCAACGGAGCTAACGAAACCGACAGAACTCTATTCCGGAGTCGTCTTCACACAGTTCCGAGTACGGTAAAAATCCTAAGGCTTAAGCTTCCATCTCAGGGACTAAGTGTCCCAAATCTCTCTAAATCATCCGTAAATAAAACTCGACCACACATACGGGTCATAATACATATTGTGAGGCTACTAGAGACCTTAAGTCACTGAACGGGGCATAAATTCTTAAAACGACAAGTCGGATCGTTACAATATAGCTATAAGGCCTGTTGCGGCGTGCAACCTAATCCACATATATATAGCCATAAGGCTTGTTGCGGCGTGCAACCCGATCCACATATATATTTAGCCATGAGGCTTATTGCGGCGTGCAAACTCTATATATATATATCGCTCACAGCACAGCACTCGGGCCCCAACTTAATCACCAATCTCTCCTGTATCTCGGGCTCACAACGCTCATACTAAGCAACCCTAATCAATGATATGAGATGTGACAATATACAATAACAGAGACTAAGAAATGATATGAAATGATGAATGCGACTAAGTACATAACTGCAATTAAGCAAATAACTCAACAACGAAGAACGACCACTGTGGGTCCCAATAGTACCAACATATAGCCTAAACATAATTTCTAACATAAATTACAGCTCAAGTGCTCTAACACATAGTGTACAGTAAAAATGTTCAGATAAGATGGCTACACAGTTCCATGGAAGCTACTAAATCACAATTAACACGGTGCATGCCCACGCACCCATCACCTAGCATGTGCGTCACCTCAACATCAATCATATAACATGTAATTCGGGGTTTCATACCCTCAACACCAAGTTTAGAAGTGTTACTTAACTCGAACAAGCCAAATCCAATACCGAGCAACCCAAGCGATGCTCCAAAAATGCCATCTCGCACGTACGGACCTCTGAATGACTCAAAACTAGCCAAAAGCAAATCAAATACATCAAATAATGTCAAAGGAAACAAACTCAATCGATAAAGGTCGAATCTTTAATCAAAAGCCCAAAATCAACTCAAAAGTCCAACTCGAGCCCACGCCTCAAAACTCGACGAAACTTATAAAATCTGATAACCCATTTTATTACGAGTCCAACTATACAAGTTTCACCCAAATCCAACTCCGAATCGATGTTCAAAACTCAAAAACTCACTCTATGAAACTTTACGCTAAAACCCCCAATTTCTCTTAAAATTCATAATCCAATTACCAAAAATGAATAGAGAATCACGAAATATAATCAAAACCGAGTAAAAAAATACTTACTCCAATCCTTGTGATGAAATTTGCCTCCAAAATTGCTTCACTCCGAGCCCCCAAATCTCAAAATATGATAAAAGAACCAAAAACATTGATTTTATAGCTTCTGCCCAGAAATCCCGCATATGCGGTCACACTGTCGCATTTGTGACCCCCACTTCTGCGGTAAAATGCCTAGCTTCTACGAAAATAGCTAGACCCATCTCACCTCGCACCTGCGGTAGAAAAATTTTGCTTCTGCGAAAACCTTCGCACCTGCGCTCCAAATCATCGCTTCTGCGCACACGCAAGTGCGCCTCTTCCTCCGCATCTGCGATGATCTCCAGCCAAGCCTGTTTCCGCTTCTACGAACAATTGTCTGCATCTGCGGACTTGTATCTGCGTCCATTCTTACACAGATGTGGAAGCACCAGAACCAGCATACCTTCACCAATGCAACATAAAACAAAAATAATCTGAACCTCATTCGAACTCACCCGGGCTACTCGGGACCCCGTCCAAATATACCAACAAGTCCCATAACATAGCACAAACCTACTCCAAGCCTCAAATCACACATAACAACATCGAAATGACGAATCGCACCTCAATTCGAACTAAAATGAACTTTGAACTTTCCACTTCCAAAACTCACGTCGAAACATAACAGATTAACTCGGAATGAACTCAAATTTTGCACACAAGTCCCAAATAACATAAACGAAGCTATTCAAATTCCCGGAACCACAATCCGAATCCGACATCCACAAGGTTAACTCTCGGTCAAACTTATGAACTTTCTAATCCTTCAAATTTTCAATTTTCGCCAATTAGTGCTGAATCCTTCTAGAAATATCCAAATACAAATCCGAGCATACGTCCGAGTCCAAAATCGTCATCCGGATCTAACGGAACCATCACAACTCCGTTCCGGGATCAAACTCACAAAAGTCAAACTTGGTCAACTCTTCCAACTTAAAATTTCAACCCGACGATACACACCAGTCATAATATGTCATATGGAGCTACTCATTCCCCCCAAACTACCGAGTGAAGCGCAAATGCTCAAAACGGCCGGTCGGGTCGTTACACAAAGTTACCCAAATTTTGTCCCAACGGTCAGGTATTTAATTTGCAGTCATTTTTGGTTGGTCTTGCTACATATGGGAGCTCTCACCTTTGATTTAAGGCTAATAATTAAGGCAGCTTTTGAAAACACATACAACAGTCTACGGAAAGGAGTTGGTACATAATTTGGCCTCTTTGTTTGATAGTTACTAAATTGCTAAGAGTAGCAATTTATGGTCCCATAAAGCTTTTGCCCCTTAAGTTTTTAGGTCGCATATTTTAAAAGTCTTCTTTTTTTTAAAAAAACTTTGTGCCAAGTCAAACTAAATCATCTAAATTGAAATGGAGGGAGTATTTGATACGTGATCATGCCCAACTATGCCTTATGAAAGGACTAAATAATTGTTGCAAATATTATCTGGTTCAAGATGCCGGAGTTGAGTCGCACAGGGAATTAACCTATTAATTACAACTATTTATCACATAAGAATTCAATTAATCAATCTCCAGAGGTTGTACATATCAATTTGTTGTTCTTTCAATACTAAAATCAAGTGGTAAGGATGTAGTAAAATTTCACTAATAAAACTAAGTGTTGTAAACAAGGACGGGAAGGCAGTTATGATTTCCCCAATTGTCGGAGTCCTCCCCGCTATATCTCCTATAATTTTGCCCAATTATTCTCTATGGATTGTGAGCACTCCGGTTATCGTAATTCTCTCGCGAGTAACTATAGCAGTTTACTAGCCGTACTCTCTCGAATTACACAAGTTGCCCTTTTTTACCACTTACTATGATCATGTCAAGGTTTTATTATCTCTAAATCTACCTTTAAACCCTCTATATTAATCTCTCATATATTTCAGGAGTATGTTGTTCAGCAACTACCTAAATATGCACTCTTTCTCAAGTAATATATACTAGATAGGAACCACTAATTGATGGTCATTCAATTAGCTAAATTAAGCACGTAGTTAAACACATAGAGAAATTCAAAGGCAAAATTATATTGAAATATAACGGAATTTCATCCTCCAGAAGATTCAATCAAACTCTAGATAAAAGTTTAGCTCCTCATAGTCATGCTAATAATCATATGCATAATGAGAGCATTAAACTACAAACTAGGAAGAATTGGAAGAAGAATATGTGTAAATTTGTTGCTTGCGATTGTTCCAGCTGTGTTTTCGCCTACAAAACTTGTCTAACCCTTCAAAATCTAAGTTAAAGAGGTAATTATATGTTAGGGTACAATTAAGGCCGAAATAACTAAGTCCTAAGCTGACTAGGAGTCAAAATGCCTCGGAACAGAGCTTGGCGTGTCGCACTCTTAGCTTGCAACCTCGTCCTGGACCTCGCGAGGCGGCCTCTGGCGCGAGCTCTTTGGCGCCTCTGGCCTCGCCTAGCGCCCTCTAGGGCGTGGTCCAATCACGGACTCGCGTCATGGTTCCTTTCGTGCTCTATTTTGTTGTCTTTGATGCCTCTCTGTCCAATTTTCTTTTCAATTCAATCCCAAATGATCCTACACACAAAAATAACTAAAATAAGCACAAATATAGCACGAATCGTTAATATTTATGAGTAAAGCATATCGCAAATGACGATATAAAGTGTACATAAACCTCGCATCAATATGGTTCAATCAACTGGACATACTGATGATGACGCTAACGAATTAGAATGTCTGAGCCAGAAATAATTGCTTTTTCAAAACATTGATTATGCATTGATCTTGTTCTTGATTTATGCCCTCACTTAATCAATTGGAATGTCTGAGCCAGAAACAATTATTTTTTCAGAACATTGATTATGCATTGGTCTTGTTCTTGATTTATGCCCTCACTTTATCAATTGGAATATCTGAGCCAGAAACAATTGCTTTTCCAGAATATTGATTATGCATTGGTCTTGTTCTTGATTTATGCCCTCACTTAATCAATTGGAATGTCTGAGCCAGAAATAATTGCTTTTCCAGAATATTGATTATGCATTGGTCTTGTTCTTGATTTATGCCCTCACTTTATCAATTGGAATGTCTGAGCCAGAAACAATTACTTTTCCAGAACATTGATTATGCATTGGTCTTGTTCTTGATTTATGCCCTCACTTTATCAATTGGAATGTCTGAGCCAGAAATAATTATTTTTTCAGAACATTGATTATGCATTAGTCTTGTTCTTGATTTATGCCCTCACTTTATCAATTGGAATGTTTGAGCCAGAAACAATTGCTTTTCCAGAACATTGATTATGCATTGGTCTTGTTCTTGATTTATGCCCTCACTTAATCAATTGGAATGTCTGAGCCAGAAACAATTGCTTTTCTAGAACATTGATTATGCATTGGTCTTGTTCTTGATTTATGCCCTCACTTTATCAATTGGAATGTCTGAGCCAGAAACAATTGCTTTTCCAGAACATTGATTATGCATTGGTCTTGTTCTTGATTTATACCTTCACTTTATCAATCTTCCCTGGTATCTTGTATGAAACTACCGGTAACCACAAATTAGGCTCATGCTAAGTATGCTTACCTTTTTCTCCGTATAGTATATTATGCCATGCATGAAATCCTTCCTATACTCTATTCGTAATATCCCATTGAATGATCTATATCATCCATATGCTTCTTAATTTATTATAATTAAGAAAACGGAAAGAAATAGTGGAGAAGAAAGAGAACATGACTTTTGAATCTGGAGTGGTAATCTAGTGCTACTCCATGTGATCATCATCCTATCAATTTGAAATTATACGTGGCATACCATTTAACATAATTGTGCATCTCACCCTAAGTAGATAATATATTTTTCCTACCTTGATGGTACAAAACTAAGTTTTTAAAACTATAGTATACTTTAATGAGAAAAAAAAAAAAAAGTTCTTCCTATGAATTACAGGTATATGTTACTCAAACCAAAAATAAATAAATAAATAAATAAATATTTTGTTTCAGGTATGCTATAGTTCTGATAACAATGTATAATGCATGGGATCTGATATTAAGATACATTACACTCATCAAGATTAATTCGCGAAAAGGCCTCATGATCATAGAGTTGTGGCTTGAAATCTGCAGATTGTGACATCGGGTTCTGGTTTCAGCTTCTAGCAAGATGGTGGAATTTCAGAGTAGCATCTTTTGTCCTCAGTGATATTACTTTATTCTGGTTAACTAAGGTCCTTGATTTGAACACTTCGCTGAAATCATGCTCAAACAGCTCTTCAACCACTTGCGGTAAAATTAAATGAATCATGCCTTACCAGACATTGAGTGGCCGTACTATGACATATGGGCCCGCATGGTTGACCTTCAATTGGAATAAAGCAATAATACAAATACCAAAGGGGTTGTTTCCCCTACATTTTAAGTGGGTGCTCTCTGATCAACTTTTTCTTATGTACAAGAACCATCTCAACTGCTCTTTCAGAAATCTTCAAGTATAACGTGGAATTCATGCCACCAGCCTTGTTAAGGAATTCTATCCCCAAGTGACTAGCCAAATGCAAGGAGTTCTGTCACGACCCAAAATCCTAACCTGTCGTGATGGCGCATATCTCAGTACTAGGCAAGCCGACAACATCAATAACCCAAGATTTCGTTTCAATTTAAAAACGTAACTTTTAATACAATACCAAAATCTAGCAAAATCCGATACAACACTCCCAAAATCTGGTGTCACTGAGTATATGAGCATCTAATATGAGTACAAGTCTGAAAAATACGGTATATAATAGTTTGAGACCAAATACAGTAACAAGGAGATAGAGAAGGAGAGACAAGGTCTGCGGAATACGGCAGCTACCTCAAAATCTCCTGAGAATCAACTGCGCGAAATGATCAATACCCGCTATGTTCAGGAACACCTGGATCTGCACACGAAGTGCAGGGTGTAGTATGAGTACAACCAACTCAGCAAGTAACAATAATAACTAAGGAACTGAAGATAATGACGAGCTACACAGTCATAGTTCACTTTCAATAGTTCCAGCAAAGAATAGGCATGCTTTCAAACCCGGCAGTTTAAGTCAAATCAATTTTATACATTTCAATTTCAAGTAATCCGGATATAAATTCTTTCAGATATTTCACAACAATGACAGATAGCAACCAAGTGCAACAACAAATGCAAAGCAAGTACAGTCTCTCAAGCAACAGTCACTCAGCTCATCACAACAGGTCAACCACTCGGCTCTCAGCCCTCAGCACTCACACTCAATGGGTACCCTCACTCACTAGGGGTGTGTACAGACTCCGAAGGGGCTCCTACAACCCAAGTGCTATAATCTGCACGAACAACTCATGTGTTGCACGGACAACTCACATGCTATAATATCCTGCACGGACAACTCACGTGCCATAATATCCTTACCTCACTAACAAGCCCTCGGACTTACTCAGTCTTTCACCTCTCTAGTCTCTCGAACTCTCAGAAACCACACAGATCAGCCCAAACAAAGATAACATAGTGCATCAACAAATATCAAGAAAGACTGAGGTATGATTCGCTAGTAAAATCAAGACTGAGCACAAGATAGCAACTAGCAAATAATTCAACAAGTTCGTGACCTCTGTGGGTCCCAACAGTACTACCACATAGCCTAAGCATAATTTTTAACATGATTTACAGTCAAATTTCTTCAACACAAAGAGAGCTTATAGCTAACAACAGGTTATTCAACTTTACAGTTTCACGGGACGGACCAAGTCACAATCCCTTCGGTGCACACCCACACGCCCGTCACCTAACATGTGCGTCACCTCTAAAATAAATATATGACATAAAATTCGGAGTTTCATACCCTCAGGGCCAGATTTATAATTGTTACTTACCTCAACCCGTATAATTATTTATTCCGCTATGCCCTTACCACGAGAATTGATCTCCGAAAGCCTCGTATCTAGCCACAATTAATTCGAATCAGTCAATACAAACTATTGTAATTAATTCCATAAGAAAATACTAATTTTTCCAATAAAATCCGAAATTAACTCAAAAATTGCCCGTAGGGCCCACGTCTCGGAATCCGACAAAAGTTACAAAATATGAACGCCCATCCAACCACGAGTCCAACCATATAAATTTCACCAAAATCCGACACCAACTCGACCCTCAAATCGTCAATTAAAGTTTGAAGATTTCTACCATTTTCAACCCAATCCTTACCTATTGGAACTTAACAATCTTTCCACAACCTTATTGGTATGTTTATATGATACTCTACACCCAAGAATCATACTATTAATCACCCATCTTTACTCCAAACCCGAAATTGAAGAATTAGAGAAAGAAATTCTTACCTCTTTGAAGCCCTAGCAAGATCCTTGTGAAATCTTCAAACCTTGAACAAAAATTGATGGATAAATCACTAAGTCTTCACTTTATCTCTCTAAAATGCTCTCACCTCTCTAAAATATCAAATTTTGGCTCAAAAATGAGCTTCAAAAGCTATAAATCGAAGTTGGGTCGGGTCAAAAATTAGAAAGAATAGAAGCTCAGACGCAGTTATGCGATCGCATAACAGGTATGCGGTCCGCATACCGGCCGCATAATTTTCCTTTACACATCGGTGCATTGGTCAACCCAAAAGACCCGAGTCGCAGCGAGCTTGCTCGCCGCGAGAACATTCAATAATATTTGTACTAATTGATCTACCTCGGCACCATCAAACCTTAATTTCCTTAGCAAATATTTCTCTGGGATCATTACACCTAAGTCAATATCCGATCAACCTTTTCAATTTAAATTCTAAACCTTGGAACTAAGCGTTCCAAATTATTTCCAAACCTCACCGGACCCAAACCAATTACCCCGGCAAGCCACTATAATTAACAATTTGAGCAATAAATGGACAACGAGATTATAATACTCAAAACGACCGGCCGGGTCGTTACAAGTGGCAACTGTTACAACCTTGACATTTGCACATGCAACATTGAATTTATAACGCGGTATTAAAGGTCCAACTACATATCAAGGCCAAGTTAATAACATGACATATCAAAGAGGTATGTACATGCCCTGCGACTACATTTCTCGACTACAAAGTCAGGAGGCATAAAATGCAGAACATGGAAACAAAGGTAACTTTCCTTCTCCGAGCCACCACATGGAAGTCCCATTAATGAAGGTAACAAATTTCCTCCAGAAGAAATGTGCTGCCACACTATCTGATTAACGAAGAAGAATACGGTCCAAGCTGGAAAACGAAAATTGAAGTGCAGCAACCTTTTGTAGTCTACCAGTGGGAAGAGAAGCAGATGAGAGAGAGAAACTTTGTTGACTTTGGAGCAGTTTGAGCTGGCAAATGAAGATTGAAGGCAGCAGACAGCTATCATTGTCCCCCGGCGCACAGAAAAGCAAAAAACTTTACCTACCTAAAAAAGCTTTGTTGCAGAAGGAGCCGCTTGGCCATTTTGCAGTTTTCGGTAGGAAAAACTCGAAGATGATGATTTAATGTAGAGAAGCACTGGTGCTAAACAATGTCAACAAAAGAAGCATGTGGCAAAATGATGCAGTCTCAGCTGGAAATCATACCTCAAAGAAGGAAACCTAGATATTTTACGAAAAGTGACTTTATGATAGTAGTCAAAGCAAGTAGTCAAAGCAATTAAGCGCAAACATTAAACAATAATGAAGAATAAAAGAGACCTCCAAAGTTTGCTGAACTAAGGAAGCCGTCACAAGAATGAAGTCTGGAGGTGGCTATAGAGAGCAGAAGCCTCCCATAATCCAGTTCGAACACACCATTTATCACAGAAACAAACTACATAATGCTACTCTTTTGACAAGCCTATCAGACTACAAACGAAGAGCCTCAGTTGTATTTCCTGCTCAGACCAGCATCAAGCTCTGCACGAAACATCAATTCCAAGTGCCCGTATGAGTATTGTGCAAAGAAATTGCAAAATAAAAGGTGATAACTTTAACAATACAAGGAAGCACTGCTCATGCGAAATTGAGAAGCACAAAGTGGAATAATATTATTTCTTAATGTGCTTTATTTGAAGCCCTAATACCCACCCACCCCCCCACCCCTACCCCCCAAACCCCCAAAAAGTGATAAGATACTCAACTCTGCTTTGATAGGCAGTAATGGAAGAAAAAGCTAGCTTCATGATGAAACCACTAGGTGGCAGCAGAACAAACATACCCTTTTGCATAAGGAGAATCACGATGACGGCGATATGCTGGGGATCTGCTATAGCTGCCACGGCCACGACGAGGTGATAAACTGTTCAAGCAAAAGATAGTCAATAAGGGTCTGTTGCTGCAGGGGCTTCCAGAAAAAAGCAGCAGATCTAATGCTCTCATTCAATTCCAAACCCACAAAATTAACATGGAGGCCTTGGAAAGTTTTATAGAAAATTTCCACCTAAAGATTGTTTCAGACTTCTACCTAAAGATTGTTTCAGACTGATAGCCTGTTTGGCCGAGCTTCTCCAAGCCAAAAGCACTTCTTCTTTTTTTTCAAAAAAGTGTTTTTTTCCAAAGTTGAAGTGTTTAGCCAAGCTTTTAGAAGAGAAAAAAATACTTTTGAGGAGAAGCAGAAGCAGTTTTGGAGAAGCAGAAAAAAGTAGATTCTCTCCAAAAGCACTTTTTTGAAAAGCACTTTTGAGAAAAATATACTTAGAAGCAGTTTTTAAAAGCTTAGTCAAACACTAATTTGTTGTTCAGAAGTGTTTTTCAAAAAAATTAGCCAAACACAAACTGCTTCTACTTTTAAAAATAAAGCACTTTTGAGAAAAAACACTTCTCAAAATAAGCTGATTTTTGCAGCTTGGCCACACAGGCTATCAGTTTTAAGGAGAAACTCAAGAATTGCCCCAGTAAATGCGTATGCCATAAATATGTTCATCAATTAGTTACCCATTGGCATAAGGTGACACATAGCGGCCGCGGCGATTGGGGGGTGACCTGCTGTAGCTGCGTCCACGACGAGGAGATAGGCTGCGACCTCGAGGAGGTTTTCCAAGAGGGCTATAACTCCTGCAAAGCCACATCACAATGTTCCTCAAAATGCAAAATTTCGAAGTAAATTGTATATGGACAAGTACAATAACTCTACTCTGAATTCAAAACCAAGTGACTTATTCAGAAGTAAAACAATACTAAAATAGAACTTGTCAATGCCACCCAGGTTATAGGCCATCAACTAAGATGATGAAGCACCACCTTTTGATATTATGAAGCCCATCAGATAGAAGTACTCAAGAAAACTAAACCACAACATACCCAGTGTGATCCCACAAGTGGGGTCAGGGAGGGTGGGATGTACGCAGACCTTACCCCTAACTTGTGTGCGGCAGAGAGGTGGTTTCCAATAGACCCTTGGCTCAAGAAAAGGGTTTTCCAAACAGGTTTGTTAAGTACAAGAGTAAAAAAGCTAAGATGAAAATACTGAAGAAAAGAAAAGTATTGACAACAAAAATAGTAAAGATAACTAAAGTAAAAGACAACATCAGTCCTCGAGAAAAACTAAAATTGTATATATCCAAATAATATCTCTGTAGCTGCAACAACACGACCATCGAGAACCATGATATATAGGATGCATATAGTTCATAATGCAACTGGCTAAGTTGGAGACCAGGAAGTAGACAAATCCACTCTCCTCGGACCTCTATGTGTTACCATTTAGGTAATGAATAGAATGTACAAAAAGTAAATTAAAGAGTGGCCTAATTTGCAAAGAGGAAAAAGAAAAAGAAGGCTATAAACAGCCAAGTGTTCACATATATTTCTTATGTCATATACCAAGTGAAAGCACTGACATAGCTGCGATATTATATCTGTCATCATATTCCTAGCGAGACAAAAAAACCCACCAGAAGGATGATTATGTAGGCATTATTTTGTAGTGTAACATCACCCTAACTTGCATGGCTCTGACAAGGTTCTATGACAAATGAAATATTTTCTTCTTCACAGTCAAGTAGCATAAAACTAGAGTTCAAGAAGCTCGCAACGTGAGTTCATTAAATAAGGTGCATCAGTACATTGCACATAAACTAGGAGATAAGCCCCATTTGATTAAAATTAATGAAAGAGAGAGAGAGAGACCTTCTCCCATAACTGGGACTTCTACGATATCGAGGACTAGGACTTCGACGTCGCCCACTTCCAAGTCCTCGTGAACCAATGCGCAAGCGGCACTCTCGAGCAAAATGACCTGGCTCACCACACTGATAACATTTCGTATCATCACCTCCACGACCACCACGGCCTCCACCACGACCGCTCGAATTGTGTGAGAGC
This sequence comes from Nicotiana tomentosiformis, assembly GCF_000390325.3. Lineage (NCBI taxonomy): Eukaryota > Viridiplantae > Streptophyta > Magnoliopsida > Solanales > Solanaceae > Nicotiana > Nicotiana tomentosiformis. The sequence continues at coordinate 46,212,498 of NC_090821.1, forward strand.
TCCACACGCCAACCATTTTTCCCTGTTATACAGATTTCCCCAAAGGTTCGCCAGGGATGCATGTAGCACAGTTACTATCCAAGAAGAGATAAAAATAAAGTCTTACAGGCAAGAAGTTTTCTGAATGAACTTGTATCACACTCATCTATTATTAAAACTGAAAGGTCAGCAGATTTTGTTCCGCTGGACTTCTTTTTCAGATTAGTAACACACATTGTGAACAAAGCTACAACACACTCAAGTAATATTTCATCTGAATGTTCAGCAGTAGTTATTGTATGATCACTATCTATTCCATTGGACGTTTCTTAAGAGATTATTACGAGAAGACACACAACTTAGAAGGCAGGCAAGAATTACATCACAAAGGAAAAGTCCAGAAGTACGAGGTACGCCAAAACAAAAATGAATCGTTCTACGAAAACACGCACTAGACAGAATGAAACTGGTGATAATTAGCAAGATCTACATTTTTAAACTACGCTAACCATATCATTACTTGAAGGAAAGCCTGGTAAAACGAAGTTCAACATAAGATATCAGTTGTGGACCATAAAGGGGCATGCTACAGTCTTCTCATAGAAAAGATAAGAACCAAAAGGGAAAGTTATACTGATAACCTGAACCTGCATGTTATTATTACTAAAAAAGGGTCAACTACAATCACCATACTCAGCTAGCTATTGATGTATGGTGCACTACACTCGGTTCATACCATCTAGCTCGTGAATAGCATCTAGAGCATCCCTACGATCGTCGAACTCAATGAATGCATAACCTGGCGGTCGTCTTGCAACCCAAACACTGCAACAAATTAATAACACTTTAATTATGTGCAAAACAATAATATCACACCCAAAATGACAGACATATAAAGAGGGCCGAAACAGACAACAGAGAGGCCCAAAAATGCAATCTTTGTTATTGGTCTTATGGAATATGAGAAGAAAACAAGATATACTATGAAACTTTAGGCAAAAAGAAGTAACTCAAAAAAAGGGATGTAAAAACAATGATAGAAAATGCAGTAGCTATTGCAACACATTTAGGTGGTATAGGCATAGGATTGTGCATCAGACAGTATAAGCTATTTTCATAAAGTCAGATAGGTATAAAACTACATGCATCACATTAGGGAAAAGAGCTTCTTCTTCTTTTTTTTTATGATAAGTTCATTAGGGTAAAAGACCTTTTAAACCACCACCTAGTCCAAGTAGTCATTCATGGACTAGAACAAAGAACTAATGCAGATTGCTGAAGCCACTAGCTTCTGTTTTGAGATTTGTTCCTTCAGGGAGGTGGAGCTCAACATCTTAAGTCGTTTAACTTCTGCGAGTTCCGACAACATCTTCACACAATGTGTAATCCATACATAGGACATTTAAAGCAGTAAAAGAGACATGTGACAAAACATAATCGAAGTAGTATGAGGCAAAATTCACCCGCCAAATAAAGCTTCCCAAATATAGAAACTAATTGAGGTGCTCCACTTAACACTCAAAGACTGATTTATATACCTAAAACATACTTCCTCCATTCCATTTTATGTGGCGGCTCCAGGGCACAAGGGTCAAAGTACTTAATTTTCGGTGTGAAGTCGGACATAAATCCTTCAAGTTGTTTGAAATAAACTTCACATATTTGGAAACTGCATAAAAATTACTATAGTCACAATAGTTAATAATTCAGAACATTTTTAAAAAGTACTTGAAAAATGATGGTCAACGAAGAATCTCTTTGACTCCCCAAATGATCATATTGCCACATAAAATGGAACAAAGTGAGTAACAAATACGATGCTTCAGATTTCAATCTCTACTACTAGAGCAACCTCCCTCATCCTCTCACGATGCTTCAGATTTCAAGTTCCACTTCAATTTCTAAACCCAGTCTCAATTTCATGAAGGTAAAATAATAATAATAATAATAATAATAATAATAATAATAATAATAATAATAATAATAATAATAATATTATTATTATTATTATTATTATTATTATTATTATTATTATTATTATTATTATTATTATTTTGTGTTGAGAATATCTTGAATTGAATTTCTTTTTTGAGCTAATTCAAAACCAACTCCAAAAAAGAGAAACACGAGAAAACAATACCAAGAATGTGGCCTAGGGGTCGATGAAGCTGATATGAAGACCATGAGAGACCAAAGTTCGATTGTCAACAGAGGCAAAGAAGTCAGGTGATTTCTCCCCATCTGTTAAACTTTGATGAAATAGTGGAGGTGCTTGCAAGTTGGCCCGTCCAGGCACCGTCGTTATTTAAACAAACAAGAAAAACAACAAAACATGAGCTTATAATAACTACAAAAAATAATTTACCCCAAAAGATCCTTCATTTTCTTCCAAAAAATACCACTTGGACGATCCAACGAAAGATGAACTGCTAAATTGAACGCGAAACTTTAAAACCTAATTCCATCTAAAAAATATATTGAAAAATTTACCTTCGAAGAACGCCGTAGATACGAAACTCATCCTCAAGGTCTCTCTCAGTTACCCGAGGATTCAAATTACCAACGTAAACCCTCGACATTGCTCTATCCTGAAAATTCAAAAAACAAAACAGTTCAAAATAACATCTTTCGAATTTTAAAAAAAATGCATAAAACCACGTTTGAAAGAAGAGGAAAAAAATTGAAAGAAACTAGTTGATAAAAAACCTAGGGTTTTAATATGCTGAAATGATGGGTGAAAAAAGGAGAAGAGAAATAAGGAATTCACCGGGAGACTATCAAGCGTTTTTGTGAGCTCTATCAATGGCGACGAGCTTTTGAAAAGAGGACACGTGTTGGAGGGAAAGAGTGGTGCTGAATAGAGACTTCTAGAGAGTCCCTTTTTGCTTTTTTAAAGAAGAAGAAAGGAGTGTGACATGGAGATGTTTTTGTTGGGCCTCCATTTAAGTGAGGCTGGAAATGTATTACAGCCCAGTTTACTGAACATCTTTTCTGTTTGGGTATGAGGCCCATGGTAATAGGAAAACATTTACGGGACAACCTATTAGGCTGCTCTCATTTAATCTATGCCCACTTTTACTACTCGTGTTCAATTCTAAAAGAACTTCAGAATTTCAAAAACCCTTTGAGGCAGATCGATTGCAGCATTCTCTCTCTTTATTCTTTTGCCCAAGCCTCATCAAACGTCATTTCTTCCCTTTCTTCTTTCGCGCTTCGATTGAGCTAAATCTTGAGGAAACAACATGGTTTCATCAAATTAAGAGCCCCTTTGGACATAAGAATTTTTTTCACTTTTTTTCGAAAAAAATTCATTTTTTTCGAAATCAGTGTTTGGCATAAAATTTTTAATTTTCACTTGAAGGTAAATTTTAGAATTTTTCAAAAATTTGAAACACTTCAAAAAGCTGTTTTTCAAAATTTTCACATAGATCACTCACAAAAATTCAAAAACAACCCAAAATTACATTCATGTCCAAACACAATTCTAATTTTCAAATACCATTTTCATTAAAAAATTTTACTTTTTTGGGAAATTTTACAATTCTTATGTCTAAACGCCCGCTAAGAATCATCTCAAGCAAATCTCATCAGTTTCTTAATAAAGATTTGATCAAGTTTTTGAAAAGCTTTCTCTTTTGGAGGTTTAAGAATTAATAACGTAATGGCTGTTTTTGGTGGTTTTCTGGAGATCCATGACTAGTTTAAAGTGCAAAACGTGAGACGGAGAAGAAGAGCTAAACTTCATATTCAATTCTGAAGTTGCACTTTGAAGTGATAAGAACTTCAAATCCCCGAATTTTGAAGTTGCACTTTGAAATGATAAGAACTTCAGATCCGATTCTGAAGTTGCACTTTGAAACGATTAATTTCATATTTGATTCTGAACTCCAAATTTATAACTTCATATGCAAATTTTAAAACAATCACATGCCAATTCTGAAGTGTGTTTCGAAGTGAGTAAACTTACAAACAAACAAAAAAAATCAACTTCGAGTATAGCTTAAACAGCAGCCTCAAAATCGGGTGTTTGTGCACTTCCCCAAGGAGTTAACTTAAATAGCAGTTTATCCAACTGCTTATACTAATTAACCTAAATGTATAGTGCATGTAAAATATGTGTATAGTTATATAAAATGTCTAATTTATATTTACTAGTAAATTCGAGTCTAATAGGAAGGGAAAGGAGAAGGGCACCCAACTTCCCTTCCTTACACTTTCTCACCATCTCCTCAATTATATACATGGATGCTTGACACTTGTTAATTTTAAATTATGAATTTGTTTGCGCTTCGCACTATTATAAAAAAAATGTGAATTTGTTAAATGCTTCTATAAATTTGTAGACATAAAGAAAGAAGAAACATAAAAAATACTTATGTTTCCTTCTTCTTATCGACCAAAATCATGCCCAACCTAATTATTCCTCCTTTTTCCTGCAGAATTCTATATTCTGTAAACTCTTAATTCTTATAATCAGTTATCCATAATGATATGCTAAATCGAAAATAAAATCATACGTCAGTTTTCACAAATTTGATACCTAAAGCATATAAACCTGATTTTGCTCACATCAGGGACGAAAAAACAAAACAAATCACCACCACCACCAACAACAACAACAACCCAGTAAAATCCTACTAATTGGGTGTGGGGAGGGTAGTGTATACGCAGACCTTACTCCTACCCCGAAGGAGTAGAGAGGCTGTTTCCGAAAGACCCTCGGCTAAAAAAAAAAAAAAAAAAAAATGACAAAATGACAAAAATGAAACAATATTAGTATCACAACAACAATCATAGGATAAAACAAATCACCAAATGCATAAGAAATTATACAAATTACATAGGATTATAGTGATTATGAGGTTTTGCAAAGAATTCCAAAATAAGTACCCGGTAATTATACATAGGCCATCACTTTAAAGATTTCTCATGATTTTGATCTTCAGAAACAATATGCTTTTAAAAGCTCACCAAAAAAAAAAGGCTAGAAAAGCTCGCACAAAAAATAAATACACTCAATATCCCAAGCATAACATTCTTCATTGTTGATTATGGGAAGAATAATTCCAATGATGAGCAATAGGAGTACAAGTTTCTGTGTCTAATATGGAAGCAAGAGAAATGCCTTTAAAGTAAAGTTTAAAAGACAGTGAACATAATAATTCCAGGCATGATAAACAAATACAAGTTTCAATGTATGACGCGGAAGCAACAAAATCACCTTTATAATAAAATTTATAAGTACCATAAAATAATAACACTCAACTGAAAAAACTTCTTAAGTTATAGTACATCACAACAAAATAATTTGTTTTTTCAATTGTTCTTAAAAGAAGTTTCTTCAAATAAATCAAAAACACCAGCACTAAAATAAAGGGAAGAACAGTCTTTTGAGTCTTTTTTATCAAATAGATAGCTAGAAAAGGAATACACAAAGTCTTAAAAATAAAAACTTGAAAGCTTAGAAATCATACTTCAAATGCACAAGAACAAAACCCATATATCTCCCTCGATCAAATTAGAGAGCTTGCGATTTTAGAATAGGCACAGAATCTATATGTACTTGTTTCTAAGTATTACCCCTAAATACATCACATGTAAAAACAAAAAGAACTCAAAAGAAAAATATATGAATTCTCTACCTGTAAATTTTTAGCCATTCAAACTATTAGCCACCAGATGATAATCCTACAAACATGGAATATTTTAATCGAGTTTAACATATACTCACTACAAATCAATAAACTAAAATTCTCATTTAGAATCACTACAAATCAATAGGCTGAAATTCTCATTCAGAAATACTTCAATCCCTAAATATGCCGCATGAAAAAACCCCAAAAGAAAAATACTCAAAGCTCTACATGTAAATTTCTGGCGATTCACAACTATTTGCCACCAGATTGATGACTGCAAATAATACTCTTCATTTTATACATTACGACTATCATTAAAAGCTCAAGAAAATCATTCAAAATCAAAAATAAAAAATACCTATAATAATGATCATACAGGTTCCAACTAACTAAATATTGCCAATAGGAACCAAATAAAAAATCAAAGAATATAGAATAAAAGTAGATTGACAGTAATTATAATGAGATTATCGCTTAATGCTTTTGATATTCAAAATAGAATTTTTGTATATAATTATGATATATCCAGCATTGTTGATTGGCAAATAAATGCCTCCCAATTGAAACATAAGGGTGGCAAGTGGGTCGAGACCGGACCGGGACCGCGGGCCAAACGGACCAGGATCGTTTGGCCCGGTTTTAGTGGACCTGGGCCGGTCTTGTGGGCCGGTCCTATGATTTGGGCCCGTCAGGCCCGGGACCATTTAGCCCGCCAGGGCCCGGGACCGGACCAAACGGTCCCAACGGCTATTTTTTTTAAAAAAAAAAAAATTAAAAAAAATATATAGCCGTTGGGCTGTCAAAAATAGTCGTTGGCTATTTAACAGCCCCCCTCCCCCCCCCCCAACTTTGTTTTAATCCCAAATTTTTTATAATTATAGTTTTTCCCTATTTTCAACTATAAATACCCCATCATTCTTTCATTTTTTTCTTACAAAATCATCAATCTATCATAATCTCTCTCTAATTTTCTTCTATAATTGCTATTATTGCTTACTTTATTGTTACAATTTGTGGAACAATTGTGAAGTTGGTGAATTGAAGTCTTCAACGATAATCAATTTTCAACAAGTTGTTCGTCAATTCGGTAAACTCGTTCCAACTCTTAAGTTTTAATAATATAATTTTATTTATTTTATTTATTTTCTATTACTTTATTAATTAAGATGGCTTCCTTAAAAAAAAATTTTGGTAAAAGTAAGGGAAAATCCAAGAGTGACGAATCTAGTGCTCAATCTGTTCCTCCTCCACTACCCCGGGCTCCCCGAACCAAACTCCATATACGTCCTACACCTGCTATTCTTGATAGCGATAATAGTTTATTACAATTTACTGAAAGTCAATTTTGCCATAATATTAGAGTTGGTGAACAATTAGACCATGAATTAATGAATGCTCTTTATTCTAATCCAACTATTGATAAAAATGATGACGAGGAAATAGATTTTGATAAAACTCAACCGGATGATGATACACCAACTAGTCCTGCTCCTGATGTTAACCCAACTTGTCACGACCCAATTTCACCTATAGGTCGTGATGGCGCCCAACACTACAGCTAGGCAAGCCAACTAATAAGTCAAACGTACATTGGTTAAACTTTTATTCCAAGAAAATAATAAAATACCAATTTCTACCAATGTGTGTGCCAAGACCTGGTGTCACAAGTGCATGAGCATCTAGTAGATTATACAAAACTCCAAATACTGTCTGAAATGAAATAGACAGAATATAAATATCAGAAGAGACACTGGTAGCTGCAGAACGGCTCAGAAAGGCAGCTCACCACTATGCCTCGGGATGACGTGGGTATGTGATGATAGGTCCTCCACTAGTACCTGTTTCAGATCCTGCACAAAAAAAATACAGCAAGTATAGTATGAGTACGTAAACAACGTGTACCCAGTAAGTATCAAGCCTAATCTCGAAGTGGTAGAGACGAGATGACCGACTTTGACACTCACTATGGGTCAACAATAATCGAAATAAAATTAGAATATTCAAATCAGCATGATTTACAGAATTTACAAATAATTTATTTAATCAGCGAAAATAATCAAATTCCTTCAAATGTAACAATTCTCAATATATTAATTAAATTCCTTCAATTCAAATAAATTCCAATTTATCAATTAAATCTCATTTACAAGAGTAACAATTAATTCCTAAACAAGTAAGAATAATAATTCATTTAATTCCAAGAATTTTTCAATTTATTACTTAGCTTCACAAGCTGAAATAAATTATTAAAGTATCGTGTAATTATTATTATTAAGCACGATTTCTGCTGAGTACGTACGGCCCGATCCAGAATGTCGTGTATACTGCCGAGGGACGTGCAGCGCGATCCGTAGATGTATCTATCATGCCGAGGCGTTCGGCCCGCTCCACAAGAAAGGAGGATATTTTCTTATGTGCCTCCGGAAAGAGAGTATATTCATTATAAGGTGAATTTGGGAGGAGAACAATCTCTTTTAACAATTAATTGATTTAAACAGACAATCAAGCCTATGAGATTTCCATCCTTTAATATCTTTATCTAACAATTAACAATATATTCATATAGATATCAATTAATATAAATAAATCAAAGAATAAAATTTACACAAGTAAGGCATGCTTTGAGTCCTAAACTACCCGGACTTTAGCATTAATAGTAGCTACGCACAGACTCTCGTCACCACGTGCGTATGTAGCCCCCCACAATTAGCAATAATTATTTAATTTTTAATCACCTATGAGGTAATTTTCCCCTCACAAGATTAGACAAGAGACTTACCTCGTCTTGCTCCAATTTAATCCATAATTTTGTCTTTTCCACGATTATCCAACTCTGTCTGGTTTGAATCTAGCCAAAATAATTCGATACAATTACTAAAAATTATAGGAAATAAATTCTATAAGGAAATACTACATTTTAATAAAAATCCCGAAATTAATTAAAAATTTGTCCGTGGGGCCCACATCTCGGAATCCGGCAAAAGTTATGAAATCCGACAACCCATTCAATTACGAGTCCAACCATACCAATTTCACTCAAATCCGACTCCGAATCGATACCGAAATCTCAAAATTTCGTTTCTATGAGATTTCTAAATTTTTTCAAATTTAAATCTCAAAATACTAATTAAATTGTGAAAACAATGATATATTTATGTTTATAGGCCAAATCCAAGTTAGAATCACTTACCCCAATATTTTTCCCTTGAAAATCTGCCAAAAGTCGCCTCTGCTCAAGCTCAAGTTCGCCAAAAATGGCAAATGGGACGAATGTCCTCTGTTTTTATAACACTGCCCAGCACTTCGGAACTGGGCCTCGAACAGGGCCTCGATCAGGCTTCGATCACAGGATCGAGCCGGGACCTCGGATCATGGCCTCGATCATGGCATCAAGTCCGGTTCTTCGATCATAGCCTCGATCATGGCATCGAGCTTGAGTCTAAGATTGTGACCCTCGATCTTGGGTTTCGATCCTATCCCTCGAGCCTCACCTTCGATCATGCCATCGAGCCTTACCTTCGATCATGCCTTCGATCACAGGCTCGAGCCTGGACCTCGGTCATGGCCTCGATCAGGGTATCGAGGTTGGGCCGTCGATCGTCTTATCTTCGATCATGCCCTCGAGTCTTGCCTTCGATCGAGGCTTCGATACTGAGCCTCGTCCCTGGCTTCGACTCAGGCCTCGATCGTGGGCTCGATATCTGGGGCTCGATCTGAGGCTCGATATCAGCCCAGAAAATGCAGCAGAAGAGAAAATTGCAGCAGCTTTTTAAATCCAACTTTTGATCCGTTAACCATCCGAAACTTACCCGAGGCCCTCGGGACCTCAACCAAATATACCAACAAGTCCTAAAATATCATACGAACTTAGTCGAACCTCTAAATCACATCAAACAACGCTTAAACCATGAATCATACCCCAATTTAAGCTTAATGAAACTAAGAGTTTTCAACTTCTACATTCAATGTCGGAACTTATCAAATCAACTCCGATTAACCTCAAATTTTACACACAAGTCATAAATTACATAACGGAGCTACGAAAATTTTCGGAATTGGATTTCGACTCCGATATCAAAAGGTCAACTCCCCGGTCAAACTTTCAAACTTTAAATTCCTATTTTAGCCATTTCAAGCCTAATTTTACTACGGACTTCCAAATAAAATTCCGATCACGCTCCTAAGTCCAAAATCACCATACAGAGCTGTTGGAATCATCAAAATTCTATTCCGGGGTCGTTTTCTCAAAATGTTGACCGAAGTCAAACTTAGCACTTTAAGGCCAACTTAAGGAACCAAGTGTTCCGGTTTCACCTCAAACACTTCCAAATCCCGAACCAACCATCCCCGCAAGTCATAAATCATTACAAGCACCTACAGAAAGTTTTATTTTAGGGAACGGGGTTCTAAAAGTTAAAATGACTGGTTGGGTCATTACATTCTCCACCTCTTAAACAAACGTTCGTCCTCAAACGGGTTTAGAATTATACCTGGAGTGCTGAATAAGTCTGGATATCTGCTCTGCATGTTTTCCTCGGCCTCCCAAGTCGCTTCCTCGACTGGTTGGCCCCTCCACTGGACTTTTATTGCAGAAATCCTCTTGGACCTCAACTGGCGAACCTGTTTATCAATAATGGCAATTAGCTCCTCTTCATAACCCAAGCTATCATCTAGCTGAACTGTGCTGAAGTCTAACACATGTGATAGGTCGGCATGATACTTCCGGAGCATAGATACGTGAAAAACTGGATGAACTCCCGATAGGCTGGGAGGCAAGGCAAGCTCATAAGCAACCTCCCCAACTCGTTTCAACACCTTAAATGGGCCTATAAACCTTGGGCTCAACTTGCCCTTCTTCCCGAATCTCATAATTCCCTTCATCGGCGAAACCTTCAAGAGAACTTTTTCACCTACCATAAATGATATATCACGCGCTTTCTGATCCGCGTAACTCTTTTGTCTGGACTGTGCTGTACGAAGTCGCTCCTGAATCAACTTTACCTTTTCTAAGGCATCCCTTACCAAATCAGTACCATATAACTTAGCCTCACCTGGCTCAAACCATCCGATAGGTGAACGATATCGCCGACCATATAAAGCCTCAAATGGAGCCATCTCGATGCTGGATTGGTAACTGTTATTATAAGCAAACTCGGCCAAAGGCAGGAAACGATCCCACTGACCTCCAAAGTCAATCACACATGCCCTGAGCATATCCTCCAAAATCTGAACTGTCCTCTCTTACTGTGCATCGGTCTGCGAATGAAAGGCTGTGCTGAGCTCTGCTGACCCTACTGTACTGGACTACCCCGAAGCCTGGGGCAAAACCTCCGCATGTGACTGGGATCCCCGCACTCATAACAACTCTTCGGTGCAATGGGTTGCTAACTAAGAGTCTGGCCTTGGGGACCTGAATACCCACTGGGAGGACCCTGAATAGCTGGTGGGCGGTAAGAACTCTTTGGGATAGCATTGAGATAAGGTCGCACTGGAGCACCTCGAGGAGGTGGTGGTGCTGGATATGGGGGTCTGCTGGACTGTCCCCTCACGAACTGACCTCTGCCCCCGGACGGAGCACCTCTGAACTCTCCAGAGTACCTGAACCGCTTATCTCTCATAATCTGCTCTCGGCTCCGCTGACGTACACCCTAAATCCTCCGGGCTATCTCCACAACTCGCTCATAAGAAGTACCCATCTCAACCTCTCGAGCCATAGTAGCCTGAATACCAGTATATAAACCGGCTATAAACTTTCGCACTCTCTCCGCCTCAGTAGGGAGTATCATTAGTGCATGGCGAGATAATTCAGAAAACCTCGCCTCATAATCAGTCACTGACATCTGACCCTGCTGGAGCTGCTCAAACTGAAACCGTAACTCTTCCCTATGGGAGGGTGGAATATACCTGTCCAAGAAGATACGGGTGAACCTGTCCCAAGTCATGGGAGGAGAATCTGCTGGTTTGCCAAGAGCATAAGACAGCCACCATCTACGAGCTTTACCCTCTAACTGAAAAGTAGCAAAATCAATCCCCATGGGATTCCAATATCCTCATGTTGTACAGTCTTTCCTTGCAACGATTTATGAAATCCTGTGGATCCTCATGTCGCTCACCCCCGAAGACAGGAGGATGTAGTCTAGTCCATCTGTCCAATAGTTTCTGAGGATCGGCGGCTACAGCTGGCCTGGGCTCAGGTGTAGCTGCTGCCACTGGCTGGACTCCACCCACGGGTAGTGCACCCTGGGTCTGATATACAGCAGCTGCCTGTCTATGAGCCTGCGCAGTAGGGGTCTGTGCTCCCCCGCCTGCCTAAGATGTGGCTGGGTCTGCTGGAAATAAACCAGCCTGAGTCATATTGTCCATGAATCGCAGCATACGACCCATGACATCCTGAAATCCCGGTGCAGATATGAAGTCCACCGGAGCTGGCTCTGCCACAGGTACCTCACCCTGCTCCTCAATAATGGGATTTTCTGCTGGATTCAGTGGCGGCATAACCGGAATAGTCCTGGGACGTCCTCGCCCTCTACCACGGGCTGGGGCCCTCCCTCGGCCTCTGCCTTGTCCTCTAGCAACTGGGGGAGTAGCTCTTCCCTGGTCTGGAATCTCATTAGAGCGTGTTCTCACCATCTGTGAGAGAATAAGAGAAGGATATTTAGTACTACATCAATTGCACGATGGAATATGAAGAAAGGTAGTTTCCTAACACTATATAGCCTCTCGAAGATAAGTACAGACGTCTCCGTACCGATCCGCAAGACTCTATTAGGTCTGCTCATAACTTGTGAGACCTACGTGAACCTAGTGCTCTGATACCATGTTGTCATGACCCAATTTTACCTATAGGTCGTGATGGCGTCCAACACTACAGCTAGGCAAGCCAACTAATAAGTCAAACGTACATTGGTTAAACTTTTATTCCAAGAAAATAATAAAATATCAATTTCTACCAATGTGTGTGCCAAGACCCGGTGTCACAAGTGCATGAGCATCTAGTAGATTATACAAAACTCCAAATACTGTCTGAAATGAAATAGACAGAATATAAATATCAGAAGAGACACTGGTAGCTACAGAACGGCTCAGAAAGGCAGCTCACCACTATGCCTCGGGATGACGTGGGTATGTGATGATAGGTCCTCCACTAGTACCTGTCTCAGATCCTGCACAAAAAAAGTGCAGCAAGTGTAGTATGAGTACGTAAACAACGTGTACCCAGTAAGTATCAAGCCTAATCTCGAAGTGGTAGAGACGAGATGGCCGACTTTGACACTCACTATGGTTCAACAATAATCGAAATAAAATTAGAATATTCAAATCAGCATGATTTACAGAATTTACAAATAATTTATTTAATCAGCGAAAATAATCAAACTCCTTCAAATGTAACAATTCTCAATATATTAATTAAATTCCTTCAATTCAAATAAATTCTAATTTATCAATTAAATCTCATTTACAAGAGTAACAATTAATTCCTAAACAAGCAAGAATAAAAATTCATTAAATTTCAAGAATTTTTCAATTTATTACTTAGCTTTACAAGCTGAAATAAATTATTAAAGTATCGTGTAATTATTATTATTAAGCACGATTTCTGCTGAGGACGTACGACCCGATCCAGAGTATCGTGTACACTGCCGAGGGACATGTAGCGCGATCCATAGATGCATCTATCCTGCCGAGGCGTTCGCCCCGCTCCACAAGAAAGGAGGACATTTTCTTATGTGCCTCCGGAATATTCATTATAAGGTGAATTTGGGAGGAGAACAATCTCTTTTAACAATTAATTGATTTAAACAGACAATCAAGCCTATGAGATTTCCATCCTTTAATATCTTTATCTAACAATTAACAATATATTCATATAGATATCAATTAATATAAATAAATCAAAGAATACAATTTACACAAGTAAGGCATGCTTTGAGTCCTAAACTACCCGGACTTTAGCATTAATAGTAGCTACGCACAGACTCTCGTCACCACGTGCGTACGTAGCCCCCCACAATTAGCAATAATTATTTAATTTTTAATCACTTATGAGGTAATTTCCCCCTCATAAGATTAGACAAGAGACTTACTTCGTCTTGCTCCAATTTAATCCACAATTTTGCCTTTTCCACGATTATCCAACTCTGTCTGGTTTGAATCTAGCCAAAATAATTCGATACAATCACTAAAAATTATAGGAAATAAATTCTATAAGGAAATACTACATTTTAATAAAAATCCCGAAATTAATTAAAAATTTGTCCGTGGGGCCCACATCTCGGAATCCGGCAAAAGTTATGAAATCCGACAACCCATTCAATTACGAGTCCAACCATACCAATTTCACTCAAATCCGACTCCGAATCGATACCGAAATCTCAAAATTTCGTTTCTATGAGATTTCTAAATTTTTCCAAATTTAAATCTCAAAACACTAATTAAATTGTGAAAACAATGATATATTTATGTTCATAGGCCAAATCCAAGTTAGAATTACTTACCCCAATATTTTTCTCTTGAAAATCTGCCAAAAGTCGCCTCTGCTCAAGCTCAAGTTCGCCAAAAATGGCAAATGGGACGAATGTCCTCTGTTTTTATAACACTGCCCAGCACTTCGGAACTGGGCCTCGAACAGGGCCTCGATCAGGCTTCGATCATGGCCCTCGATCAGGCCTCGATCGTGACTTCGATCACAGGATCGAGCCGGGACCTCGGATCATGGCCTCGATCATGGCATCGAGTCCGGTCCTTCGATCATAGCCTCGATCATGGCATCGAGCTTGAGTCTAAGATTGTGACCCTCGATCTTGAGTTTCGATCCTATCCCTCGAGCCTCACCTTCGATCATGCCATCGAGCCTTACCTTCGATCACAGGCTCGAGCCTGGACCTCGGTCATGGCCTCGATCAGGGTATCGAGGTTGGGCCGTCGATTGTCTTATCTTCGATCATGCCCTCGAGTCTTGCCTTCGATCGAGGCTTCGATACTGAGCCTCGTCCCTGGCTTCGACTCAGGCCTCGATCGTGGGCTCGATATCTGGGACTCGATCTGAGGCTCGATATCAGCCCAGAAAATGCAGCAGAAGAGAAAATTGCAGTAGCTTTTTAAATCCAACTTTTGATCCGTTAACCATCCGAAACTCACCCGAGGCCCTCGGGACCTCAACCAAATATACCAACAAGTCCTAAAACATCATACGAACTTAGTCGAACCTCTAAATCACATCAAACAATGCTTAAACCATGAATCATACCCCAATTCAAGCTTAATGAAACTAAGAGTTTTCAACTTCTACATTCAATGTCGGAACTTATCAAATCAACTCCGATTGACCTCAAATTTTACACACAAGTCATAAATTACATAACGGAGCTACGAAAATTTTCGGAATTGGATTCCGACTCCGATATCAAAAGGTCAACTCCTTGGTCAAACTTTCAAACTTTAAATTCCTATTTTAGCCATTTCAAGCCTAATTTCACTACGGACTTCCAAATAAAATTATGATCACGCTCCTAAGTCCAAAATCACCATACGGAGCTGTTGGAATCATCAAAATTCTATTACGGGGTCGTTTTCTCAAAATGTTGACCGAAGTCAAACTTAGCACTTTAAGGCCAACTTAAGGAACCAAGTGTTCCGGTTTCACCTCAAACACTTCCAAATCCCGAACCAACCATCCCCGCAAGTCATAAATCATTACAAGCACCTACAGAAAGTTTTATTTTAGGGAACAGGGTTCTAAAAGTTAAAATGACTGGTTGGGTCATTACACAACTAGTGATAACCCTGCTAATCCAAATGATGCCCCATTTGATACTCCTGTTACTACCCCTACTTTTTCTAGACAACCTAGCAAACAGACGGAAACATCTCCCGTTTGGCCACTTTTTACTCAACTAATTCCAGAAAATAAGGCTAAGTGTAAAACTTGTGGCACGGAATTAGTTTTTAAATATTTTGGATCGAGGGAGGGGAAGGGGGGACGGGAACTTTGGCTAGACACATAATGAAACACCCTCAAGATAGAGTGAGATATCTTCGTCTGAAAGCTTTGGCCGAGGGGAAAAGTCTACCTACTCCTAGTCAGGTTGACTCTAGTACCGGTTCAAATCAATTTCAACCAGGAATTAACACTGTTACCGGTGGTATTTTATATTATGATCCAAAAAAAGATCGAGAAGAATTGGCAAAAATGATAACTGTTATGTGTTTACCCTATAGTTTTCCTTCTGACCCTAACTTTGTGCATTATATTAGAAATTTTTTTAATCCTACTTATAAAGGTTTTTTCTCGCACAACCGTAAAGAGCGATATTTATAAATATAAACATGAATATGAACAATATTTGCACTATTTATTTACTCATATAAATTGTCGTGTTGCTATTACAACTAATATTGGTAGAAGTGGTAACGACTGTGATTACCTTACTGTTACCAGTCATTGGATTGATGAGGATTGGATAATGCAAAGGCGCATTATTTTTTATAGAATAATTAATTCACGTCACACAGGGCAGTTTATTGCTAGCACAGTTACAGATATTTGTAGATATTTTTGCATTAGTGATAAAAATAATGTCAATTTCAATGGATAATGCTACCAGTAACACAAATGCTATAGCCTTGCTTACCACTACGCTAAATCCTACATTTAGTGATATTTTTCATGTTAGATGTATTTGTCATATTTATCATTTAATTGTGGGTGATGGTATGAGAATTTTAAATATTGAAATTGAAAAGGTTAAAATGGCTCTTAACTGGCTTTTTATTCAAACCGTAGAAGTAGACTTAGAGAATATTTTAAAAGATGCGATGAATTTGGCCTAAGAGAAAGAAAGGTTCATAAACCCTGTCCAACTAGATAGAATTACATGTATAAAAGTTTGGTTGTTGCATCTGAATATAGAAACCCCATAAACTCAACATTTAATGCACATGTAAGTGATGATGATGAGCACCTTACAAATGGGGATTAGGCTAATGTTAAAATACTTGTAGATTTTTTAGAAAAATTTCATATTGCTACAAATGAATTTTTTGGGCAATATTATCCTACTATTTCTAACTGTTTAGTTTATATTGCAGAACTTGTAAATTTGTTTGCTCATTTTTTAGAGGGTGGAGAAATTTATAAACTTGCTATTGATTCTATGAGAAAAAAGTTTAAAAAATATTTTTTCCCTATTCCCCCTATTTATGGTGTTTCTGCTTTGTTAAATCCTTGTATGAAATTAGGAGGTCCTCATTTTTGGTATGAAACTGTTTATAATGGTTTAGCACTTAAAGATGAGGAATTGTCTCAACTTCCGGAAACAATAGCCTCAATTAGAATAAATGCTCAAATTATTTTTAATACTTATCAAGTTGCATTAAATCATGCTAGACCAAATGTTCCAACTCATTCTTCTTCTGATTCTCAATCATCTAAAAGAACTGCGGGAGTAAGAGCACTTAGTACTTGAACGGGGTTTAGGGGTTCTCAAGGTTCTAGTAGTAGTAATTTTTCACAACTAAATGAGCTTGAAGTTTATTTGTCGCAGGGAATTGAGGAAGTAAATCCCAACGATTCCTTTAATCTTTTGGAATGGTGGAAGGACAAAGAAAAATACTTTTCGGTTCTTTCAAGGATGGCCCGAGATATTTTAGCTATTCAAGCTTCAACAGTGGCATAAGAGAGCGCTTTCAGTCAAGCAAGACTTCAACTCGGTGATTATAAAGCGTCTATGAGGGAGAGTTTGGAAAAATCAGTACTTTTCAGAGATTGGATCCGGTCGGAAAGAAGAAATTTTGGACTTGCTAAATCACAACCAAATGAAGACGAAGCTTACAAAGAAATGCTAGCTGAACTTGCGGAGGATGTTGCTTCACCTGGAAGTGGCGATGACCAAGTTACTTTTTCGCCACCACCAACGGAAATTCCTCCGGACCTTGATAGATTTATGAAGTTTGTAAGAGATACCATGTAATTTGTATGAACAAAAATTAGTATGTATTATGTAACTTATATTTTGGCACATCTTGATTAGTTTCTTTTTCTTCTCAATGGTGGTATTAGCACCTTGTTGTGCTCATTCCATAGTGGGATGAAGACTAAGAAAGATATTGCCATATTGTTTAATGCTATAATAAAATTACAAGGCATATCTCTTTACAATATTTTTGTCTTTAGACTTAGATATTATTTTAACATCCTTTTGTCTCTAAAGGAGTGATTCTTTTTGGAATGGACCAAAAAGGTAATAGGTTCACATAAATTGGAACTGAGAGAATAGTAAATTCTTTTAGAAAGCTAAACAGTTTATTTTTCAACCCAATTTGAATAAATACATCTTATATATATATATATATATATATATATATATATATATATATATATATATATATATATATATATATATATATATATATATATATATATATATAACTGTCGCCTATGGCCCAGTATATTTTAATACCCAACCAAATCTGCAATTATCTTTATCTGATGTTAATATACTAGACGCGTTAACAATAAATGTGAAAACGCATGGTTATAATTATTGTCACACCTCCTTTTTCCCGAGGGGATATATTAGAGTTTTTTCAATTAAAGTGACAATATTCGAAATGGGATTATTTATTTATTTTAGAATCGCCACTTGGAATAATTTATGGTGTCCCAAGTCACCGGTTTATTTTAAATCCCAAATCGAGGAAATTTGACTCTATTTATGGTCCGCGAACACAGAAGACCGGGTAAAAAATTCTGTTAATCCGGGAGAAGGTGTGAGGCACTCCCGAATTCCGTGGTTTTAGCACGGTCGCTCAACTATTAATAATTGGCCTAATTATCTGATTAATACATATTTATAACCTATTGTGCATTTTAGCTTTTTAACCGCTTTTAATTATTTATGGAGTTTATTTGAATAAGTCGCGATGTCGCGCACTCATTAGTTTTTGTACACATTGCGAATCGCGCCACGTGAAACGTACCCGCAATTTACAACGTGTTGATTTTATTATTAACATTTGAAGTTATAGTCGAGTCACGTGAAACGCACACTCGAATTGGGATTTGCGTATCATGACTATGCCACGGGAACCGTACCCATAGTCATGATGATTTGTTTACGCGCCTAAAGCAATCTACAATTATAAACAAAGAGGATGGCCTTGAAAGATTATAATTATATTTTTATACCATGTGAAGCCGGCAAGAAAATGACAACTTAGATATCACCTGAATTTTTCTCAAACACATACAACCCATTTACCGTTATTGACAAAGTAGGGCCCAAACCATATGCAACAAATCATATCAGTCCATTAATCTTAGTTAATAAGAATACATTATTAAAGTAAATTATATATAAAAATAAAAATATTTTTGGTATTTTTTTTAATGTTATAAATATTATAAAATACTAATAAGCTAAAAAATCGTTATAAAACTATTTTTTGTGTTTTCAAACTTATGTTTTAAAATTAAAACTAAAAGTTGACTGAAATCCTATTAAAAATAAAAATAAACAAATATTTTTGTAATACTACTTTTAAAAGTTGCGCGGGACTTGACCACATTTCAGCCCAATTTGTCTATTCACTAATCTTTTAAGAAAAAGGGAAAAGATTGAAAGAAAACGCACAAATACCCACGCTCTAAACCATGTAAATTCTCATATCCAATTTATGAAAAAAATTCAATATACTACTTATCATTCCCTTTGGCAGTGAGAAAATAATTTTGGCAATATTAGGAACCAAATTAAATTTCAATAGAGATAAAAAAAACTATGAAGGAAAATGGTCAGAACTAGATGAATCAAGATATCCTTGACCAAAGTTTTACCTAAAGCAAATCTTGAAATTTTTTATAAATTAAAACTCATATGGAAAACAGATTTTATAAGTTTGTATAATACTCCAAATTTCTAATGACTTCATCAAGAACTTTAACCCAGAAGAATTGGAAGACAATGGGCCAATATCATGCTTAATATCACATAACAACACATGGAGTTAAACTTGAAATAATAGAGGGATAAGAGTAGGAACCTCTGGTGCGAGTCTTCTTTATTAAACAAGAGAAATAATCCAACAGTTACAAATTAATCTGATGCCGCTAACTCGACTTAGAATACTCCAAATCAGCGACAGAAACCGCGAACATTCGACGGAACCAACGAACCTGCGACCTCATATAGGAACTCGACTACCAGATTTTTCAAAAAAAAACTCGGATCTCTCAACCAAATCGCATTTTTGTTGCTCAGCCTCGAATTTATTTCAAACTTTAAGAACGACCTTGGAGGCCCTTTGTTCTATGGTGTTAATAGTGAGAAAATCAGTGGAATCCTCTGTTCGAAAGTGTTGTTTCTCACTGCCTATTCATCCCCTCTCTGTATTTTTCCGTCTCTATTTCGCCCCCTCCCCCTTCTCTCTATTTTCAGATCTATCCCCTTTGTGTGTTGGGTGAGTGGAAAATATATAGGTCTAGGTATAGGGATTAATTGGTGGCCAAGAAAAAGAGTGTGTATGGGCATGTGCATTTTTTGAGAGAGCATGTGAGTTTGTTACAAAAGATAAGGAAGAATCTTGCCACATGGAAATGACTCATTGACTCTTGCTTTAATTAATTTTTTTTTTTAAGAGTGTAAAATAAAAATACTAGCTAAATATTTTAAAATCAAGAACATATAATTTTTGTGATTTTTAATTTTCATAAATAAAACCTACTAAAAATGAAGTTCAGGTTAAAATATGTAGATTAAACTTAAAATTATTTACATACTAAAAAGTGTTGAAAAATTACAAGTATGGTAAAAAATTAGGTGCTCACAGCTGCCCCTCTTTGCTTGGGAACATGAAGAGTTTTCAGGCAAAGATAAAAGTGAGCCGTGTGACTAATTTTTTACCAAATCTTTATTCAAAAGGAAAAATAAACAAAGGAAAGGGTGCAACCGAGTCCTGGTTCTGGACAGCCCACATATCCCGGGTCATAAGGGAATCAGATTGCGTGTAGTTCAAGGGGAGTGATAGAATGATGGGTTGAGGAGTCGAGTGAGGTTCCGTCGAGGTTCCGGTCCGCGGTCCCTGCCATTACATCATGAATTGAAAGCAAAAATTATAACAAAAATAAAAGTAAAATACAAGATCCTATCTTGAATCTCCACTTGATCCTTCAATATGAAACTGAAAATTCACCCCATTCTTCAAGTGGGCATCCTGCTGACTTGAATTTGAAGAAAACTGAAAGTTGACCCTATTTTTTTTTTCATGCGGGCACCCTGCTACTTGCACTTGAAATAAACTTGAACTTGCGGTAGACTTGAGCTTGAAAACCTTGTTCTTCAGGTGGGCGCATGCTATTGACTTGAAACTTAAAATGAATTCCCTCATTCTCCAGGTGGGCGCCCGATGACTTAAAACTGAAATAAATTCCCTCATTCTCTAGGTGGGCGCCTGATGACTTAAAAAACTTGAAATATATTCCCTCATTCTCCAGGTGGGCGCCTGACGACTTAAAAACTTTGAAATAAATTCCCTCATTCTCCAGGTGGGCGCCTGATGACTTAAAAACTTGAAATATATTCCCTCATTCTCCAGGTGGGCGCCCGATGACTTAAAACTGAAATAAATTCCCTCATTCTCTAGGTGGGCGCCTGATGACTTAAAAAACTTGAAATATATTCCCTCATTCTCCAGGTGGGCGCCTGATGACTTAAAAACTTTGAAATAAACTCCCTCGTTCTCCAGGTGGGCGCCTGATGACTTAAAACTGAAATAAATTCCTTCATTCTCCAGGTGGGCGCCTGATGACTTAAAAACTTGAAATATATTCCCTCATTCTCCAGGTGGGCGCCTGATACTTAAAAACTTTGAAATAAATTCCCTCGTTCTCCAGGTGGGCGCCTGATGACTTAGAAACTTGAAATAAATTCCCTCATTCTCCAGGTGGGCGCCTGATGACTTAAAAACTTGAAATATATTTCCTCATTCTCCAGGTGGGCGCCTGATGACTTAAAAACTTTGGCATAAATTCTCTCGTTCTCCAGGTGGGCGCCTGATGACTTAAAAACTTGAAATAAATTCCCTCATTCTCCAGGTGGGCGCCTGATGACTTAAAAACTTAAAATAAATTCCCTCATTCTCCAGGTGGGCGCCTGATGACTTAAAAACTTGAAATAAATTCCCTCATTCTCCAGGTGGGCGCCTGATGACTTAAAAACTTTGAAATAAATTCTCTCGTTCTCCAGGTGGGCGCCTGATGACTTAGAAACTTGAAATAAATTCCCTCATTCTCCAGGTGGGCGCCTGATGACTTAAAAACTTGAAATATATTCCCTCATTCTCCAGGTGGGCCCTGATGACTTAAAAACTTTGAAATAAATTCCCTCGTTGCCCAGGTGGGCGCCTGATGACTTAAAAACTTGAAATAAATTCCCTCATTCTCCAGGTGGGCGCCTGATGACTTAAAAACTTAAAATAAATTCCCTCATTCTCCAGGTGGGCGCCTGATGACTTAAAAACTTGAAATAAATTCCCTCATTCTCCAGGTGGGCGCCTGGTGACTTAAAAACTCGAAATAAATTCCCTCATTCTCCAGGTGGGCGCCTGATGTCTTAAAAACTGAAATGAATTCCCTCGTTCTCCAGGTGGGCGCCTGATGACTTAAAACCGAAATAAATTCCCTCGTTTTCCAGGTGGGCGCCTGATTACTTAAAACTGAAATAAATTCCCTCATTCTCCAGGTGGGCGCCTGATGTCTTAAAACTGAAATAAATTCCCTCATTCTCCAGGTGGGCGCCTGATGACTTAAAAACTTGAAATAAATTCCCTCATTCTCCAGGTGGGCGCCTGCAACTACAACAAAATGGAAACAACAAAAGAAACTTTTTCTGCCCCAGTTTACACTAGGAAGATTTGTGAGTTATAAGCAGAACTATAAATTACCTATGCTATTGATGAAGGATGCAATGGTGAGAGCAAAATTGAAGACTCGACTAGGATGTGCGTCTCCTAAAGAAATAAAAATCTGAAAAACCCAAACTAGGAAGTGCGTCTCCTAAATTTGAGATTGAGCTTTTGAAAAACAATAAACTAAGCTTGACTAAATTAAAAACTGACCCTATTCTCCAGGCGGGACACCTGATTTCAAGAAAACTAAAGATTGATAACTTAAGAAAACTAAAATTGACCTTTGTTTTTTTTTTTTTTTTTTTTTAGACTTTCCCCTTTTTTTTAAAAAAAAACTTATTATCCTAGGAGAAAATTCATCAGACTAGGTCTTTTTTTTGTTATTGGTATCTTAGGAGAAAAATTCCTCAGACTAAGATTTCTATCCTAGGAGAAAGTTTATCAGACTAGGTTTTCTATCTTAGGAGAAAGATTCATCAGACTAAGGCATTTATCCTAGGAGAAAATTCATCAGACTAGGTTTTCTATCTTAGGAGAAAGATTCATCAGACTAAGATTTTGATCCTAGGAGAAAGTTCATCAGACTAGGTCCTTTTTTGTTGTTATCTTAGGAGAAAGATTCATCAGACTAAGATTTTGATCCTAGGAGAAAATTCATCTGACTAGGTCTTTTTTTTTTTGGTATCTTAGGAGAAAGATTCATCAGACTAAGATTTCTATCCTAGGAGAAAGTTCATCAGACTAGGTCCCTTTTTTGTTATCTTAGGAGAAAGATTCATCAGACTGAGATGTTTATCCTAGGAGAAAATTCATCAGACTAGGTTTTCTATCTTAGGAGAATGATTCATCAGACTAAGACTTCGATCCTAGGAGAAAGTTCATCAGACTAGGTCTTTTTTTATTATCTTAGGAGAAAGATTCATCAGACTAAGATATTTTTATCCTAGGAGAAAATTCATCAGACTAGGTTTTCTTATCTTAGGAGAAAGATTCATCAGACTAAGATTTCGATTCTAGGAGGAAAAATGTGAAGAGCAATGGCAATATTTTATGCACACTAGCAAGACAAATAAAGGCAAAGATTTGAGAAACTTCCCTTTTGTCGGCTCTTCTCTTCTTTTTTTTCTTTTTCTTTCCTTTCTTTTTTTTTTTTTTTTTGGAAACCCAAATTCCTTGCACTGCTTTGTTCCTGTTTCAAACAAAGAAAATTTTGTCAGTTTTAAAAGTGGTGGTCGGTTTGCGGCCTTGAGTCTTGGGTGGCTTGGCTTTGTGATCATCCAACTTTTGGAAGACTGACTGCATTCGTAGTTGGCTGCACTGCTGGGAGACTCTGTTGTTCCTTACAAAGGACTTTACTTTCTGTATCAAACCTGATTGTTTCACTCCCAATGCCATTTGTGTTTTGTGGCTCAATTAGCCTTATCTAAAAAAAGAGATTTCTTTTCTTGGATAACCTTTTCAGATATCTTGAATGGCTTTTGCTTTTGGAGCAATTTTGTCTCTCAGAGAGAATCACAACTGGTAAGTGTCTTTTTCACAATGTGCCACTTCATAGTCCTTGTTCGGTACTATAGGGAATCCCTGATTAACCTTGAGGTTATCTTTGCTTGCTTTAGCCAAATAGGCTGACAAGAGTCTTTTGGGGGAACCTTCGTATTGCACGAATCCTCAAGACATGTTGGCCGTAACAACGGAGTGTGCTGGCCAAATTTACTTTGTGCAACTGAAAAGCTGGTAGCAGATTTTGAAATCTTTTCTTGCTTGTTTTGACAAGGACTGACTCAGAGCGAATGACACAATGATGCGAAGAAACAATATTAACAAGAAATACCCCTGTCGGGAAGGAAAGGAGGAAGATTTTATTTTTTTATTTTTTTGGGGCAGCTAACCTTTATGATCATGATATGCATTTTGGACTTAGCGGCCTGATCTTTGAAACTGATCAAATCTTTCCTTTTACCATTCCTATGACATTTAAAGTCGGGCTTGTTTGTGCCAATTCTTTGCATCAGCTTCATGACTCACTTTCGACTAGTGGTGCCCTGAGGGGTTTTCACCAACAAGTCTCTCTCATTTATTCATCTCTGCTTACCGTCGTCTTACAGTGCCCGTGAGGGTTTTCACTAGTAAGACTCTCATTTTTCTTCTTTATTTTTCTTTTTCTTTTGCTTTCTTGTATGAGCAACTTGACAGTGTCCTATGTCGCGTGACAACCATTGCTCATTGTATGCTTCTCTTGACATTCTTGAAGGTATATCGGAAGGTCTTTATTTGGAAGGTTTTTGGATAGGGTTGGAAAGAATGATTGACATGAAGGCTCAAAGTAAACTCAAACAAAGGGGCTGTAGACTTACAACTCTTGGAATCGACTCTTTCAAAAGTGAAATAAAACCTTTGCCCCAGTTTCACATATCGGGGATTTTTGGATTTTTTTTTTTTTACTCTTATTTGGTTGGACCGAACCGTGTAAGGCTGCCTACGTATCCCTTTTTAAAGGAATCAGGTCTAACGTAGTTCAAACATCTGACCTAACTATTATTTTTTCATCTTTCTTTCTGCTCTCTTTTTTTTTCCTTTTTTTTTCTTTTTTTTTTTCAAAACAAGTTGCCCAACTTCTATTTTCTGGGACATGGACCTTTGACTATTCTATTTTTTTTTTCACTTGTACTTTCTAAGAGTCGTCCCAGTGTGTACTCTTGGGACATGGACTTTTCCTTTCATTTTTCTGTCATTTCATCATTTGTTTTTACTTTTGACTCTAAACTTGATTCCAAAAGAGGGTGGTCAAAGAAAATAACGCAGGCTCAAAAGGGGTAACAAAGGGTATAAAGTATTTGGGTAGCAGAAAAATGACCTCCTAGCCTCGAGAATGCCAAACATGGTTTCCTTTCGCGACACAACATTGATGAACATGTCTGTCTTCTTGGTGTGTCGTGATCGGAAGACACTTTTCACCCATTAATGTCAAACTTACCAATAAACTTCAATTGATTCTTCCTCAAACCCGACCTTCACAATGATTTGAAGGTAAAGATCATTAACCTCCATGGGTCATTTTATTTGAGCTTAATACCAAAGTGTTTCAACTCTTTATTCATCCTCAAAAGTTCCATTTTCTCATTTATCCAATTCAAGCTTAAATCAGTTTTCTAAGATCTGGCCAAAAATTCCGCATGCATGTCATATCACTAAAACTAGCGGGAAAAGAACTAAGCATGGAATGAAACAAGGACAAACTGTATTTCACTGAATAACGGATAGAAGGATTTGACAATAAGACAAACAAACTAAAATCCGAGTTACGACCCTAAAATAACCCGGCTAATAAAAATAGCAACAAAACAAACAGACAAAACTCACACAAACAAAATAAAGGGATAGAAGGGTTTGACTCAATAAGATAAATAAAATCTGGATCACACCCTGGAATAACCCAGATAATAGAAAAAACATCAAAACAAGCTACCAAGATTCCTTCCTAGTGAGGAGGGAATGACTTTTCAATTGCTAAGCTTGACATTTAGCCACAAATTTGCTCATCAGAATCACCATGGCCTTCTCCAATTTCAGTCGACAAGTTCTCGAGAGGATTCTCATACTCCATGTCACCACACATCATCCCCACAAAGTATGCATCATCATGTGCATGTAAAGGATTCTGCATGATATTCTGGGTGCCATTATCTTGGATCACAATAAGTTTTTCCTGGATCATCCTTTCTATTTCTCTTTTCAAATCCCGAGAACTTTCAACATTGTGCCCCTGGGTATTGGGATGGTATTCACACCTTTTAGAAGGGTCAAAGCTTCTTGCACGTGGGTCCACATAATTTGGAGGAATAGGTGCAATCATGTCATAATGCTTTAATTTCTCAAATATACTTGCATAGGACTCTCCTATTGGTGTGAAATTATCTTTCAACCTTTGTTCCCCTCTATACCCCTGGCTCCATTGTGGGTTATAGGGCATTTGAAAATTTTGTGGAGACTGGTGGAGATTTCGCGGTGTTGGTGCTCGCTTTCTGGGGTGTCTTGGTGGCTGGACAACATACTGAAATGGAGCAATAGAGTATTGTGGGTTCTGAGGTGGATAGTAGTGCTCAGGGGAATCATCGGAAACTTGATGAGGCTGCTCATACCTTCGAGATGTTCTCCTAGAACCTCTTCTCGACCTTATTGTCATCATGGTTTCTTCATCCTTCTCATTCGTGTCACTAAAATTATCAGATTCAATCTTTACAGCCTGAGTTGCAGCTTTGAGAACTGCTTGACTTATAATTTTGCCTGTCTTAAGGCCATTCTCAACCATTTCCCCAATTTTGATTGCTTCCAAGAAGGATTTGCCAACTGCGGACATCATATTTTGAAAATAATCTGGCTCTTGAGCCTGAAGGAAGACAGTGATTAGCTCGTGGTCATCCATGGGTGGCTTAACTCTAGCTGCTTGCTCTCTCCATTTAATGGCATATTCCCTGAAGCTTTCAGTCGATTTCTTCTTCAAGTTAGAAAGGGAATTGCGGTCTGGGGCGATGTCGATATTGTATTGGAATTGTCTGACGAAGGCCCGGGCCATGTCATCCCAGACATGCCAGTGAGAGGTGTCTTGATCAATAAACTATTCAGAGGCCACCCCTGTCAAGCTTTCCCCAAAATAAGCCATTAGCAATTCTTCATTTCTTCCAACACCTCTTAGCTGATTGCAATACCTTTTCAAGTGAGCTATGGGGTCGCCGTGTCCATCATACTTTTCAAATTTTGGGATCTTGAAACCAAGTGGCAAACGAACATTGGGGAACATACATAGATCCTTGAAGGCAATACTCTTCTGACCTGCTAACCCTTGCATGTTTTTCAATTGTTGTTCTAAGCTTTTTATTCTTTGGGTCATTTCTTCTTGTGCCATCTTTTGGGCAGGCTTCTCAATTTTTGCAGGAAGATCAAATAGGTATGAGTGGTACTCAGGAGAATGGTACTGTTCTTGCTGGGTAGCAAATTGTGACTCATGAGTTTTTTTTTGTACCACTGTCGGTTGTGGGAAGGTAAAGACGGGCATAACAGTAGTGGTTGTCTGATTGGTTGTCAATGGCACACTTTGGGAGCGCGCAACAGAAGTTCCAGCTGTAGTCATACAGTTGGGATAAAGACTCAACCCAGGTGGATAAGATTGATCATGCAATGAGACTGGAATGGTTGTAGTCGAAATGGATGTGAACTCTGGGAAACCATGAATAGAAAAAGGTGGTCCTTGGCCATTGGCCCATGCTTGACACATTTCAGTCATTTGCTGCTTCAGTACTCTATTTTCCTCAACCACAGTAGACTCTTGTTAAACCCTCTGACCCTGAGTCTTTTGAGCACTTGTAACAGCTTCGATGCCAGTTGTCAATGGCATTTTTCCCTTGGATCTTGTGTTGCCAGCTTACCACAAATCGACCACCTCAAACTTTCTTTACAATTCAAAACAAGAGACACGTTAGAATGGACTCAGTCGGTCCTTATTATCATCATCATCATTTTTTAACACTTTTTTTTATGGTCGATTGAACCTGATGTGGGTTGCCTACGTATCATGTGGGAACATGAATCAGATCGTGCGTAGTTCGGGAGGATTATGAATAGGTAAATAAGCTAACACTTTTTTTTACTTTTGAAAACACTCAGACAATGAAAGCATTTAAAAAAAGAATATGTACTTTTTGCAATTGGTTTTTGTTAAATTTTCCAGAGAAATTCTTTTAAAGAGGAAATAAAATATTTTTGAATTTTTTGTTTTGATTTTTTTTTGAAATTTTTGAAAAAAAAGGACTTCTAAAGAAGAAAGAAAATATTTTTTTTTGTATTTTTGATTTTTTTTGTTTTTTGAATTTTGGGAAAAAGACTTCTAAAAAAAATGGTAGAAAATATTTTTTTGAATTTTGATTTCATTTGTTTTCTTTTTCTAATGAAAGACTCATACAAATAATATATTTTTTGGTTTAAAAATTTTTAATTTTGTATATTTTTTTGGGATTTTCTAAAAAAAAGACTCCTAAAAAAGGAATTAAAGGATAATATTTTTGGAATTTTGAAAATTGTTGTCTAAAAAAAAGACTTTCTAAAGAGGAGGTAAAGGAAAATATTTTTGGATTTTTTGAAAATTGTGGGCCGGAACCGATGAGGTTTACCTATGTATCTCACATCCGGTGAGAATTAGACCCGCGTAGTTCTGCAATTTTGATGCACAGAAAAATATAATTTGTTTTGAAATGATTCTCTCTTTTTTTAAAAAAAAAATTCGATAGTGTAACGGAATTTTTGAATACCGAAATTATCAAAACCATGTGTTTTTCTATCCTACCTCACTCTTGGTTTTTCTCTTCTTCTTTTTTGGATTTTTGTTTTACTCAAGAAGCCGGTCAACATACAAGCCAAGCAAATTAATGCACAAGTAGCACGTAAAGAATGCATCAGGATGGTCCTTTAATTTTGGATATACCTGTCCTAGACGGACCCAACTCCTGTGTTGAGTCCCCTAAGTCAAATGCACGTGATGCAAGCAAGTGTACCCACTAGGGATCCAGCATGAGGCTGTGTTATTCTAAGTTTAAATCCCGGGTGTATTATTCTAGACCTGGCTTACCCGAGCGGACAACTCGAGTCGGGGGGGCAACGTACCGGTAACCAAAAGGCCATCCGGCTTTGTAACTGATCCGATCCTCGTTCTAAATTAGGATATGACATTAACAGAAAAGAAGTCACGCCAGCGTGCACTTCCCAGAAGATTTAGAAGACTCAGAGAGAAGAAGGGTTTCGTGACAGTTTATATACAGTCCAAACAATATCAAAGCAGTAAAAAGAGGCATTTAGCACATTAGGCTCAAACACGTAAAAATTAGATAATAAGTAAAAGCCAAGTATAACAGTCATCTAAGCTCGAATTCTGAACCCTGAACCAGAGATTCTGGGTTCGGTCCCCAGCAGAGTCGCCAGCGCTGTCACACCTCCTTTTTTCCGAGGGGATATATTAGAGTTTTTTCAATTAAAGTGACAATATTCGAAATGGGATTATTTATTTATTTCAGAGTCGCCACTTGGAATAATTTATGGTGTCCCAAGTCATCGGTTTATTTTAAATCCCAAATCGAGAAAATTTGACTCTATTTATGGTCCGCGAACACAGAAGACCGGGTAAGAAATTCTGTTAACCCGGGAGAAGGTGTGAGGCACTCCCGAATTCCGTGGTTTTAGCACGGTCGCTCAACTATTAATTATTGGCCTAATTATCTGATTAATACATATTTATAACCTATTGTGCATTTTAGCTTTTTAACCGCTTTTAATTATTTATGGAGTTTATTTGAATAAGTCGCGATGTCGCGCACTCATTGGTTTTTGTACACATTGCGAATCGCGCCACGTGAAACGTACCCGCGATTTACAACGTGTTGATTTTATTATTAATATTTGAAGTTATAGTGGAGTCACGTGAAACGTACACTCGAATTGGGATTTGCGTATCATGACTATGCCACGGGAACCGTACCCATAGTCACGATGATTTGTTTACGCGCCTAAAGCAATCTACAATTATAAACAAAGAGGATGGCCTTGAAAGATTATAAGTACATTTTTATACCATGTGAAGCCGGCAAGAAAATGACAACTTAAAGATATCACCTGAATTTTTCTCAAACACATACAACCCATTTACCGTTATTGACAAAGTAGGGCCCAAACCATATGCAACAAATCATATCAGTCCATTAATCTTAGTTAATAAGAATACATTATTAAAGTGAATTATATATAAAAATAAAAATATTTTTGGTATTTTTTTTTATGTTATAAATATTATAAAATACTAATAAGCTAAAAAATCGTTATAAAACTATTTTTTGTGTTTTCAAACTTATGTTTTAAAATTAAAACTAAAAGTTGACTGAAATCCTATTAAAAATAAAAATAAACAAATATTTTTGTAATACTACTTTTAAAAGTTGCGCGGGACTTGACCACATTTCAGCCCAATTTGTTTATTCACTAATCTTTTAAGAAAAAGGGAAAAGATTGAAAGAAAACGCACAAATACCCACGCTCTACACCATGTGAATTCTCATATCCAATTTATGAAAAAAATTCAATATACTACTTATCATTCCCTTTGGCAGTGAGAAAATAATTTTGGCAATATTAGGAACCAAATTAAATTTCAATAGAGATAAAAAAAAACTATGAAGGAAAATGGTCAGAACTAGATGAATCAAGATATCCTTGACCAAAGTTTCACCTAAAGCAAATCTTGAAATTTCTTATAAATTAAAACTCATATGGAAAATAGATTTTATAAGTTTGTATAATACTCCAAATTTCTAATGACTTCATCAAGAACTTTAACCCAGAAGAATTGGAAGACAATGGGCCAATATCATGCTTAATATCACATAACAACACATGGAGTTAAACTTGAAATAATAGAGGGATAAGAGTAAGAACCTCTGGTGCGAGTCTTCTTTATTAAACAAGAGAAATAATCCAACAGTTACAAATGAATCTGATGCCGCTAACTCGACTTAGAATACTCCAAATCAGCGATAGAAACCGCGAACATTCGACGGAACCAACGAACCTGCGACCTCATATAGGAACTCGACTACCAGATTTTTCAAAAAAAAACTCGGATCTCTCAACCAAATCACATTTTTGTTGCTCAGCCTCGAATTTATTTCAAACTTTAAGAACGATCTTGGAGGCCCTTTGTTCTATGGTGTTAATAGTGAGAAAATCAGTGGAATCCTCTGTTCTAAAGTGTTGTTTCTCACTGCCTATTCATCCCCTCTCTGTATTTTTCCGTCTCTGTTTCACCCCCTCCCCCTTCTCTCTATTTTCAGATCTATCCCCTTTGTGTGTTGGGTGAGTGAAAAATATATAGGTCTAGGTATAGGGATTAATTGGTGGCCAAGAAAAAGAGTGTGTATGGGCATGTGCATGTTTTGAGAGAGCATGTGAGTTTGTTACAAAAGATAAGGAAGAATCTTGCCACATGGAAATGACTCATTGACTCTTGCTTTAATTAATATTTTTTTTAAGAGTGTAAAATAAAAATACTAGCTAAATATTTTAAAATCAAGAACATATAATTTTTGTGATTTTTAATTTTCTTAAATAAAACCTACTAAAAATGAAGTTAAGGTTAAAATATGTAGATTAAACTTAAAATTATTTACATACTAAAAAGTGTTGAAAAATCACAAGTATGGTAAAAAATTAGGTGCTCACAATTATGCGTCTGATTCTGAACTGATATGTTTATCGTATAGAATTTATTTTAAATTACTATCTACGTTAAACCCCAGATGTAAATTATATGTAAAACGAATTATATGTAAATTTTATATATATATATATATATATATATATATATATATATATATATATATATATATATATATATATATATATATATATATATATATATATACTATATATACATCTTATATACTATATATATTCGATATTAAATATTGAATATTAAAATTTAGGTCACAATTCTATAATAAAATTTACAAAGCATTGTCTTAGATATTTTTTTTAACATCCTTTTGTCTCTAATATCTATTTATTTTTTTATTTTTTTTAAAAATATATTGGGCCCACTTAGCCCGTTTAGCCCGCGGGCCGGGACCGTATAGCCCGGGACCAAACGGTCCCGGTTCCGGGCCGGTCCCTACAAAAAGTCCGTTTAGGCCCGGGCCCATTTGGCCCGTTTAATTTGGAACCGGCCCACTTGGCCCGTTTAGGCCCGGGACCGGCCCACTTGCCAGCCCTATTGAAACATATAGTGGGAGTGGCATTCTAATTAATAGAGGCGGCATTTGCAGTTGTACCTTATATTTGTGTCACCTTTTAACTTGTACCCTATTTTTAAAAATTATTGTCACGACCCAAAATTTAACTAGTCGTGATGGCACCTAACCCCACCCGCTAGGTAAACCAATTAACAATTATCCAATTTAATGAGATTTACTAAGAGAAGAAATGATAATACAGCTGCTTTTATACAAAGAATTTCTCAAGGGTTGTTAGTACAGATTATGAGCTTCTAAGATTTAGATTTTATTTTTTACAAGACTGAACTGAAATAATTACAACCTCTGTTAGAAATGTAAATGAACAGAATTCGAATCTAATGCTACCAAGGACAAGTAATAGTCATAACTGGAACGCAGGTACATCTTCAAATGCAGCTCCCGTTGTACGTAGCAACATCAGCATCCAACATCTGTACGCAAGGTGCAGAAGTGTAGTATGTGTACAACCGACCCCATATACTCAATAAGTAACAAACATAAACTTAGGTTGAAAGTAGTGACGAGATGGAACAAGGGTCGGGGTCCAACACTAATAGCTAACAACAGTTCATAACAACATAATAAAAATAATACAAAAAATAATTCAGAGGTACGACGCTCAACTCGTTCACAGTTACGGGAAAATAGGCAGGTTTTTCAAAGATGTCAGTAAAACTCAGTTCTTTTCACCAAATCACCAGATATATGGGTAAATCTAAAAACTGTATCCAAAAATCTTTCAACAATAATTAAGATGTTTCATTTTCAGATAGCATGAGGAAAATACATCTCTATACCTACATTTCAATAAGCAAGTGAAATCATGAATGTCACCAAAACCGAGTAGCATGAGGAAATCCATCTCTATGCTTGTATCTCAAGTACGCATGTCGCATGCAATGTACCTCAGTTATGAACTCATGTACTCACACTCTCAGAGTACTCAATCTCACTGCCTCGTATTCTCACTCATCATGCTCAATACTAAGCACACTCAATCACTCAGTACTGTACAAGGCAGATCCAGCCCAAACATAAATAAATCCATGGCAGATCCAGCCCAAAAATCCATAGCAATTGCGCCCACTGTGGATGTGCAGACTCCGGAGGGGCCGATCTAGCCCAAGTGCTATAATAAGCCAAATCCTGGCATGAATCAATAAAGTCTGATGCAGCGTGCAGCCCGATCCCATAAATATCACTCACAACAGGCCCTCGGCCTCACTCAGTCATAAATCACTCCAGTCTCTCGGGCTCACAAGAATCATGATAATCAGCCCAAACAATAATGATATGATGTATGAATATAGGACAATAGAGACTGAGATATAATATGCAAATAATAGATGTGACCGAGTATAAATTTCAAATTAAGCAATTAATTCAACATGTAACACGACCTCTATGGGTTCCAACAATACCAGCATATGGCCTAAGCATGATTTCTAACATGAATCACAACTCAATTACTCTAGAACGTAGAGATTTTACGGTTACAGATTAGATTAGGTAACTACACAGTATCACAAAAATAACTGAGTCACAATTCACACGGTGCATGCCCACACGCCCGTCACCTAGCATGTGCGTCACCTCAACACCAAACACATAACACACATATTCAGGGGTTCATACCCTCATCACCAAGTTAGAAGTGTTACTTACCTTGAACAACCCAATTCCAATACCAAGGCAAGTCAAACGATACTCCACAGATACCATCTCGCGCGTACCGACCTCCGAACGGCAACTCAAATACATCAAATAATGCCTGAGGAAATAATTCCAAATAATAAAGGTCGAATCTTCAATCAAAGTCCAAAGTCAATCAAAAAGTCAAACCCGAGCACGCACCTCGGAACCCGACAAAACTTATAAAATCCGACAACCCATTCAATTACGAGTCCAACCATACTAGTTTCACTCAAATCCGACTCCAAATCGATGTTCAAAACTCAAATATTTACTCTTTGAAACAACCCCCCAATTTCACTCTTGAAGTCCTCAATCAAATGCCAAAAAAGATAATAGAATCATGAAATAAAATCAAAACCGAGTAGAGAACACTTATCCCAATCCATATGGTAAAAATCACCTAAATATTGCTTCAATCCGAGCTCCATAGCTCCAAATATGTAAAAATGGCCGAAACTTCCAAAATAGAGTACTTTATAATCACTAGGCAAATAAATGAATCGCAATCGCAGAAATACCCTCGCGATCGCGAAGAAGGAAAAGCACTACCCCAGAAAATACCCTATGCAATCACTTATAAAGCCACGTGAACGCGGTACACAAAGCTCACAAACTACGCGATTGGTGAAACAAGACCACGAACGCGAAGAGAAATAACCTCTGTCCAGCGCAGTCTAAATCACTGCGCGAACGCGTGCACACTTGCGCGAACGTATTTCTCAAACTTCAGTAACCTACGCAAACACGTCTGAGGACTTGCGAACACGATGAACATCTTTTCCCTAGCGACCAAACAACTCTACACGATCGAAAATAAGGAAACTAGATGCTTAGCAGAACCAAAAATGCCAAAATGAAGGAAAATGAGTTGAATTCGATCCAAAACACCCTCGAGCCCCTCGAGCCCACGTACGAACATTCCCACAAGTCTCATAACATAACACGGACCTAATCGAGGTCTCAAATCACGCATAACAATATCGAAACGACGAATCGCACCTCAAATCAAACTTAATGACCTCTTGAACTTTCAACTTCCAAAACTCGCGCTGAAACATATCAAATCAATCTGGAATGAGCTCAAATTTTGCACACACGTCCCAAATTACATAACGAAACTATTCAAATTCCCAGAATCATAATCCGAACCTGATATCATCAAAGTTAACTCCCGGTCAAACTTTTGAACTTTCCAAACCTTCAAATTTCCAACTTTCGTCAATTCGCGCTGAAACATTCTAGATATATCCAAATGCAAATTCGGGCATATGCCAGAGTCCAAAATCACCCTCTGGACCTAATGGAACCATCAAAACTCCGTTCCCAGGTCAAATACACAAAAATCAAACTTGGTCAACTCTTCCAACTTAAAGCTTCAATTATGAGATTCATTCTTCCAAATCGATTCCGAATAACCTGAAAACCAAAACCGACGATTCACACAAGTCATAAGATATCATACGGAGTTACTCATGTCCTCAAACTATCGAGCGAAGTGCAAATGCTCAAAATGACCGGGCGGGTCGTTATAATTATTGATTTGGTAGCCAACTGACAAAAAATCTGTAATAATATAACAATTATACCCATGACAAAAGATATAAAACCTGCATCATGCATTAATTGTGTGATCTGCAGCCTTATTCTTAAAAAAAGATCTCATCCATCACTCTGTCCTCCTCAAAATATCTCCTTCAACCCTAGTCGAAGATCTCCTCTCCTCTCAGCAGCTTTATCAAAAAACCAGAAACTTATACCAAATTCATATTCCGAATTCAAAATTACAAAATACATTGTAAGTATTGCAATTCATCTTCAGAATTCGCATTAGTTTGTGAAACTGATTGAGTTTCATGATATATGTTTCTGCAATTATTTTCGTATTTCGTCATCCTTTTTAAGATTTGAACTTAAAAAATAAAATCTGAATTCAATTAACGCCTATAGATAGATATTTTCTGTAACGACCCGACTGGTCGTTTTGAGCACTTGCACATTTCTCGGTAGTTTGAGGGCACGGGTATCCCTGCATGATGTATTATGTGATGAACCGATAGGTCATCTTATGTTTTAGAACCTAATTTTATATTTCGAAGCCTCAAATACCTCATTTTATCCCTCTTTGATTTGCGTGCACAGTCCGAGTATTTTTTTCGAAAAGCTTTTATGTTAAAAAAATGATAAAAATAATGAAAATTTTGCCTTAAAACCCATTTGATATGACTTTGGTCAATGTTTTGAGGAAATAAACTCAGATCCGTATTTTAACGGTCTCGATGGGTCCATATCATGATTTGGGACATGGGCGTATATTCACGGAATCAAATTCGGAAGTCTCTAGCTCGAGTTATCGCATTTTGTTGAAATTTGAAAGTTTAAAGGCTTAATGAATCTAAAGGTTTGTTCGATGTTTGAAATTATTGATACTGGGTTCGTATTTTGGTTTCGGAACTCGGTATATGTTCATTTCTAAATTTATGACTTGTCTGTCAAATTTGGTGTGAAACGGAGTTGGTTTGACGTGATTCGGATGTCCGGTTGTTGAAATAAAAGTTTTAAAGTTTTCTTGAAAATTTCTTTTGATTTGGTGCTCAATTCGTAGTTTTAGGTGTTATCTTGGCGATTTGGTCACGCGAGCAAGTTTATATAATATATTAGACTTGTGTGCATATTTGGTTTAGAGCCCTGAGGGCTCGGGTGAGTTTCGGATAGGCTAATGAGTGGTTTAGGCTTAGAAAAAAAAATACATAGCTGGTGCATCAGGTCTGCAGATCTCGCATTTGCGAGGACTTGATCGCAAATGCGAGCCTCACGCTTTTGCGAATAGAATCCCACAAATGTGATGGGGGCAGGGTTCGCATTTGCTGGAATATTATCGCATTTGCCACTGGAATCAGATCAAGGCAGACTCGCATTTGTGAGTCAGAAGTTCGCATTTGCGAAGGACCTTGGCTCGCATTTGCGAAGATAGAAGGCTTAGAGATTCTTTGCATTTTCGAGGAATTGATCGCAATTGCGATAACTGTAGCTGGGTAAAAGAAGGGAAAAACGGGATTTTTGTTCATTCTTCAAATTTTCAAAACTAGAAAACCCTAGAGGCGATTTTTCAAAGAACTCTTCTACCCCAATCCATTTTAAGTGATTCTTACCTATTTCCTTTCAATCTTTCATTATATTTCATAAGTTTTCAACCTAAAATCTAGTGTTTTCATGGTGGAAATTGGGGGTTTGTGTAGAATTAGGGATTTTTGTAAAATTGAGATTTAGTCCTCAAATTGAAGTCGGATTTCAAAACAAATTACATAATCGGGCTCGGGGGTGAATGGGTACTCGGGTTTTGGTCCGAATTTTGGGTTTGGACCAAGCGAGTCCGGGAGTTGACTTTTGTTGACTTTTTACCTAAATTGAATCTTTTGCAATCGTAGGTAGTTCCTAAGGCTTAATGTGAATCGTTTGGTTGGTAAATTACTAGATTCTATTGGTTCGGAGGTTTGTTTGAAAGGAAAAAAGTTATGGTTGAGCTTTGAGTTGATCTTTGGAGCGAGGTAAGTGTTTTGCCTAACTTAGTTGAGGGAATGTTTCCTACTATTTGACATTGTTTGCTATATGTGGGGGTGATACATATATGAGGTGACGAGCATATATGCATGTGCCAGGGTTGACCATGCTCGGGGGTAAATTATGTTATAAATTGTGTCTTATAGAGTCACGTGACCTTCTTGCCTCATGCCTTACTTGACTCCTAGATACTAAGAACATAGTATTAAATGTTAGAACTAAGACTTAACTTATTATTGGTCGAATATGATGGAATTCTGAGAATACATTGGTGTGTTTAGTTCGGTCATCAATATGCATAATCATTAATTCATTGCGACGACCGATATTCTTGAATACTAGATTCTATACTTGTGTTGTAGATCATTTGTGAGATTTGTTGGAATACTTGAATAATAAGGTTCTTGTGGGTTTATTGAACTATTGTTGGCTTGGAAAGTTGTGATTGGGATTCATTTGGAATATTCGTTTAAATACTCTCCTTGACATTATTTATGCTTCCTGCATTGTTGTCATTGATATACATATGCTTGGTAAGGAAGAGTGTAAAGCACGAAGGGTGATGTCGTGCCTTTGTTTATACATTATCATGCGAGGGAGAATGTAAAGAACGAAGGGTGATGTCGTGCCTATTATTGAGAGTAAAAGCACGAAGGGTGATGCCGTGCCATGTTATGTGAGTGTAAAGCACAAAGGGTGATGCCATGCCATTTAATTTATATTATCATGCATTATGTTGTGATATCTTTCCTTTGTGTATACGTTCATGTTGTTACATTGAGCTGTTATTGTTGTATTTATGGTTCTTATGTGACTTGTCGTTAATGCCCTGTTCTTGTTCTTTACCTTATTTGTTATTGTGTCACTCATGCCTTCTACTTGCTAAACTTGCAAATACTATGCCTACTTCCTGCTGTCATAATTATATCTTTGTCGTATCTATTTTGGTTACACTTACTACATGCCTTCTACCGTGTTAGTCATTCATGCTTCTACTTGTTAACGCATAAAGATCATGTGTTCCCCTCTTATTCGTTATAATTGTATTTATGCCTCCACCATGCTAGTTAGTTGAAGTTATATTCCTTTTCCTGATTGTTTTTATCACCTCTATGTTTTTTCACCTAGTCTGTTACTGATGCCCTTATATACATTCTCGTTCATTATTGCTACTTGCGTATTTCTGCCATCCGGTTGAACTGTTGTATGCATATTTGGTGAGGATGAGATAAATGCACGAAGGATGTTGCCGTGCAGTTAACTTGATATTAGAGTATATTCCTCACCTTATGAAAATTATGGGGTGACTATTGTGGTTTATTGGTTTCGCTCTAAGGAAAAGATTGGTTGAGATATTGGAAACTGTTGAATTGTGATCTCTTCTAGTACTCTGTTATTGCTTTGTACATTCGTTTCGTGTATTCTATCCTGTTATACTATAGTATAGTTCTATTGCTAGATTTCAGTACATATTTTTATTAGTGAGCATCATTTTACTAAAAAACCTCGTCACTACTTCGACGAGGTTAGACAAAATACTTACTGGGTACGTGGGGTCGGTTGTACTCATACTACACTTCTTCACCTTGCGTGTAGAATTTTAGAGCGGAGCTGCTGGTGATGTCGGGAGCTGACCCTGAAGATGTTCGTGCATTCCGGATATAGCTGTCACTTGTCCTTGGTAGCTTTAGGTTTTGTTAATCTGTTTATGTAATTTTCAAACAGATCATGTAATTATTTGTATCAGCTTTGTAAATTCCAAGTCTTAAAGATCATGATTCGTACTACTAGTTCTTGGGTTAATTTGTAAAAGTTCAGATAATTCTTCACTATTTTCCTATAATTTCATTTGGAATGTATTGCATGTTAGTTGGCTTACCTAGCGGGTCGAGTTTGGTATCATCAAGACTAGTGATTTTTGGGTCGTGACAAGTTAGTATCAGAGCACTAGGTTCATAAGTTCTACGAATCATGAGCAAGTGTCTAGTAGAGTCTTGCGGATCGGTATGATGACGTCCATACCTATCTTCGAGAGGCTGCAGGGCATTTAGGATAAACTTCCCATCTTTTTTTCCTTATCATGCGACATTGATTGAGCTTAAAGAGTAATTATTTAAATTCCTTCCACGCAATCGCATGCGCATGTGAGCGCTCGGTATCGGCTGAGCATCGACGGCTTGTGATTTCATGGATGAGGTGCGAGATGTGATTTCTGTGTGCTGATGATGGGTCAGTTTGGAGGAATTGAGGTCGGGTTTTGACTGCTGCTTGAGCATGGGGATTTCAGTTGTGTGAGTATGTGATTTTGGACTTATACGTCCGGTAGTGTCCCTATGAGTGGAATTTGTGGTAGGCGAGTGGTTAAATGACTAAATAATGAGTAGGATGTGACTGCGGGCTATGTTTAGATGATTTGAATGTGACGAGAAGAGTCTGGTTGAGGTGTAAAAAGGATACTGGGTGCTTGATTTCTGTCTTGATGTGATGTATAGTCTCGAGTTATGAGTGTGTTGAAATATTTTTCATGTTGTTTAATTATGGAACAGATTTGATTCTCGTGCCTTATTGATGAGTTCAGACTCAGGAAGATTAAGTGGTGGTATAATAGTTATGGCTAGAATATAAGATTTACGTTGGATGGTGAAAAGGCTCGCGGTATTTCTATATCATGGTGGATAATGCATTTCAGTATCAGGAAGACTAATTGGTGGAGGAAACGACTTTAGATTCACAGAAGGTCTCTTCAAAGTGGTGTCTCAGTTGTGGTACTTTGGGGTGCTGAGAGGGAATGTAATAGCTTATGGGCCTTAGGGCGGTGTGGTTTTTATGCTCGAATCTCTTATGGCGAGCTTTGGAGTAAGGATCATGGTGTTCTCGCAAGGAGGGGTATCAACTTGAGAGTAATTTGGAAGGAACTCGAAGGAAACAAGGCAGTTTGATAGTAAATTGGATCAACACGGTAATGGCATGATCGGTTCTTTGGGTACTTCTGATGTGGTAGGTCTCCACAAGTGTTTCGTGGCAATGCTCATGAGGTTTGGGCAACTGCGTGGCTTGGTTGAGTTAGAAGGATTCGGTTCTGATATCTTGGTTATGTGCAAACAAATTCCAAGGGGTTCTCGATGATTTCTATCACGGTTCGAGGTGAATATTTCATACTGGTGTGAGGAACATGTTGCGTATTGGGATTTTCTCCTGTATGAGATCAAATAAAAGGTTTCTGACTGATCGATATTGAGTTTTGCATGTGCAAGGTCACAGTTCAGTTTTGAAGGGACGACCATGAATTCTTAGACAACACAGATGGTTTCAGATGTCTAGATGGATGCTATTACTACTTGGTATAGCCTGAGAAGGGTGTGCATTTCAGAAGGCGCATTGTGTTTTGACTTACGGATGCATCATTGATATTGCGGTGCTCGCCTGGTTAGTTGACCGCTGAGATTCAGATTTTGTTATGTGGCATGGAAGAATTATAGAAGTATTCCTCGTGGGATGATTGTATACGAGAGATGTGTTAGACATTTGGGTGGTGGAGTTGGGATCAGGTAGGATGATTCGTATTTTCTTTGGATTTGGAGACTGGAGTTCTCAGAAGTCGATTGTTTCGTGGTTGTGGACTGTGAAATATGGCCAAAGCTAACCAAATGATAGTGTGTGTTATGGTTATGTCCTTGTGGAATTTTGGAGGGCTATTTGTCCGTTCGGGGATAACTAGAGTTGATTTGGAGGCCCATTAGTAGGCCCAATGAGGATGTGTATTCTGTATCAGATTGGATTTGATTGCTCCTGCGCAACTATTACCACATGTATATCATCGGACGGAATAGATGTTATTCGCGCCTTGGTCTGTGTTATATGTTCCTCTCTTATGCTATGACGGGTTGTGAGGGTTACATGGTTCTTCGTACGCATATTGTAATTCAGTTTAGGCCTCATGGCGCTATGGACGAGATGGTCTTCGTGATGTTGATTTGCTTATTGCACCATAGCTGTGCTTGTCCTTCTCAGTATTGTTTGTTTCTAATAATTTTCCCACAGTTGTATTTTGTTCACTCTATTGTGCTTGATATTGACGCACATGTGATCAGTGAGCCCGAGTATTATGGCTTGATGGGTACCCTATATGGATTGATATGATGGGATCGGGTTGCACGTCGCAACGGTACTGTGATGGAATGTAACTCCTGATGCTTACTTCGTGTAGTTTTTCTTCCACCTTGTTGAAAATAGTTCATAGAAAAATGCTAAAATTTCCCTGCATGCTTAACCTGTTTAGTAATCTTCTTATTTAACTCTCTTACTGTTATCTGTCATATCTGAATTATTACTTGTTGGTGTTCGGGACCGTGTTGTGTGGGGCTCCATATGATTATTGTTGATACTTGTCGGTGGGGCTGCTTGTATTGGCTGAGATGAGGTTTCTAGACTTGAGATATGCACTATTGTATTGGGATGAGGAAGGTTTGGAAGAATAATACCATATTTTGCTGAGGATTTGGGCAATGACCCTGATCGGATGAGTGAGTTTCT
Source organism: Nicotiana tomentosiformis (assembly GCF_000390325.3). Taxonomy (NCBI): domain Eukaryota; kingdom Viridiplantae; phylum Streptophyta; class Magnoliopsida; order Solanales; family Solanaceae; genus Nicotiana; species Nicotiana tomentosiformis. The sequence goes on from NC_090821.1 coordinate 46,254,628, forward strand.
TGGCTTATTGATCAGATGAGTGGTTAAGAGGTTATGCGTGTTTCTTTCATTATCGGCAGGGTATGAAGGTTTTGAACGAGGCTCTAATCGATATAAGGTTTGCTACCGGCACTAGATTTATTTTTGGGCAGTAATGGTGGTCAGCAGCTCCTGCTGTGGGTGTCTGAGTGATGGGGGTGTACTATGTGATTACACTTGGGATTTTGGTTATGACTTAATACAGCTTGTTCAGTCTAATACAGTGTGTAGATGTGAGATTCGGGTCTTGTAATGAATTCAGGATGTTAGAGATTGGGTTCTAAGGTTTAAGGACCAAGGTCGAAGTAAGGATCTCTAGTCATGTTGTGTTGGCAGGCTTATATGGAGCAGGGTGACGTGGGATCACCCCCGGGTATATGCATAGTAAGGTTACAACGTGATTTGATAGCTTTGTAACGACTCCTGGCACGTTCGAGGACGAACGTATATTTAAGTGGTGGAGGATGTAACGACTCGACTGGTTTAAAACCTAATTTTGTAACGACTCCTAGCACGTTGTAGGCCATCCTATGTTTTAAAACCTAATTTTGTGATCTGAAGCCTTAAAAATTATGTTTTAGCCTTCCTCGAGTTGTGTGCAAAGTCCGGGCGTCTTCCCAGAAAGCTTTTGTCACATCCCAAAATACCCCCTAGACATAACTGGCACCCAACTAACACCACCTGCCACGCGGACCATACTTTCTTACCTTAGCTATTAATTTATAGTATTTGATTAATCACAAGAGTATCCAAATAATCTGACAACTAAATTACGAACAATTAATATATCAAAATATTATACTGAAATTCTAGCCCAAATCCCACACTAAATCATGGAGCATCTAAGAGAATTGCAACAAACACCATATGAATAAATAATAAAGACTCTTTTAGCAGCCTCCACGAACAATGCGGTGGCTCACCTCAATAACTGAATTAACTCTAGCGAACTCGTCAGCTACTAGCTCCGTCTTCACCAATAGTATCTGCATAGACATGCAAGTAAGGAATGAGTTATACGTAAATATAACCCAGTAAGATGCTCGACCCGCCACTTTAAATACCTCTGGTACAAGTGTTAGAAAATACAAAACACACCACAACAAGAACAATATACTAAACATGATAATTATACCATAACACAATATATAGTATTAAGAGAGTTAACAATAATTAACTAACAAGAATACACGTATCTCAACCCACTACCCACTATGAACTTGTCATAACTGCAGTGAAAGAAATTAACCAACACCTCTATAAGACCACAACGACACCACAATGCCTCAAATATGTAACGGAGCATACACAATGCTCGCTGAGGCATACACAATGCCCCAAATATATCAAGAAGCATACACAATACTTGAGTGATGTATAAAGGCATACACAATGCCCCAATATCATGGCTCATAGCCATATCAAACTCAACACCATGGTTCACAGCCGTATCAAAGTATCAAACTCAACATCATGGCTCACAACCGTATCAAAGTATCAAACTCAACACCATATCACAGACGTATCAAAGTATCAAACTCAATATCATGGATCACAGACGTATCAAAGTATCAAACTCAATATCATGGATCACAGACGTATCAAAGTATTAAACTCAACACCATGGCTCACAACTGTATCAAAATATCAAACTCAACATCATGGCTCATAGCCGTAGCATGCCATCAAACAACTTATAAAATAATGTATTTGTGGCTAGTCTAAGACCACTGACTCTGCCAAGTGCACGATTGTCTCAACACATGGACCATGCAGAGAAAACATATTTTTTAAAACGGGTTTTAGAAAAGCAAGCATCAAAGCTTAAAGTCTCACTTACCTCTCTAACGGGAAGTTCCCCAACTTTGCAACGCCTAGAACACCAACCAAACGGCCTCCAATGGTCTCAATCTATTCAAAATATTAATTAACGATATCAATTAGGCTAGTCGGAGTCAAATATAAATATCCCTACTTTCAAGCTTAGAGTTGAATCCTAACATTTTATCTACTAAGTGCCATATTATCAAATTACTTCTCAATATCTCAATCCAACTTAATATCTAATTACAATTCTTCTAAAGTAATACTCAAACCAGAGAAAAAGTCAAAATCTGCCTAACTTAAGAATTAGTAGCGAAACAGTGCCTTAGTTTTAATACCGAAGTCCAAATATGTTCAAGTGCACAATCTGAACGAATTCTCATTTTGATTTCCAAATCCTACATTTACTTCTCTTTTTTTTTTTTCCTTAAGATCATTTGCATATAACTATTATTCTTCCAATCATTATCATAGTAAATATAAAGATATAAATACCAAATTCTTCACTTGAATTCACTAATATACGTGAATCGAACTCGCCGAATTTATGATTTATTTTTTTTTCCACACATAAATATGGAAAATTATAGTATGTTCTTGCAGAAAGAAAAGATAATCTATAGAGTTATAACATAGAGAACTTCATATATCTCATTAAACATCTTTTAGTATTATACAATGATATGATGCATGAAAAGTTAACCCTCGATCAATAACTTTCAATGCATCTGTTGTCGGAAGCAATAACTTTCAATGTCTGTGTCGTGGCCCTTCCCACAGTACAATATTTACTGAAATCAACTCATGTGTCAGAATTGGAACCAAACTATTCTATACATTTCTAATTTTAAGCACAAGCAACACTCAATATTACTAATTTTCACCTATTTCAAGAGCTTAATTTTGTCACGATTTCCTTAGCTTCGATTTTACTGGCCTCCATGTTATTTGCAGTTTTCAAAGTCAAACCAATAAGTGAGTATAGTTTCTAATGAAGCCTCTAATTTCTATTAATATAATCTACTCCAATATGTTAATTTTGATTTTTGGTACACAATGAAGGAAGCTATTCGTATGAAGCTATCAACCAAATCAAAATTCAAAATATGCTTTAACTTTGATCCAACTTACAAATCTCTAAGTAAAAACAATCATGTAACAGATAGTGTGCTGGATCAGTTGAAGCCAGTGGAAAAGCCTGTGATGACTATTCATTTATGTAAAATAAATTGTTCGTTCTTTTTTAGCGGTCTGGGCAAGAACTTAGATAACTGGAAAGCAAATACAGTAAACCCAAAAAAGATATGCAAAAATAGTAAAACAGGCGAATTGCTTCAATTAATGCGAAACAATACACCTGATATGCAGATATATCGCATATGAAATAAAACCGGCAAATATACCATATGTATAATTCCACTCGGGCTGACTTATTCTTCATTCATAGAATTGAATCTCACAATGCGTCTGCCTTTCCAAGTAAATGCATGCGGATTGCATGCGCAAATTACATCTGATACGGAGAATATTACATATGAAATATAATCGAAAAATATGCCACATGTGTAATGCCACTCAGAAGCTGACTTCTTTTTCATTCATAGAATTGAATCTGACCATGAGTCTGCCTTTCCAAGCTCTGCATTATGGACTCATAGTAAAAAATATAAAATTCTCGCAATACATATCAAATGACATTTGAACCATATTGTCGGAGCTCGTCTCCACTAAAAACTTTCTTCAAGATCGTGCTCATGAGCCCTCACCATAGGAAACCTCTGAAACACGCTGAAGAAAGCACTGTACTGAGATTCATATAAAGTTATAAGTATTACTTAGCTATATTAAAATTGATGTACAATAGTCTTGAAATGGCATATTAACTCTAAGGATGGAGAAATTACTAACCTTACATCCATAGTAGCAACGTTCAGCTCCATATCCTTGTATTTTTATTTTTTATTTTACACAATCTAAGAACCAAAACAACAACTGTAAAGAAGATCCAAGCAGGACTAACCCTAACAACAACAACAACAATCTAGTATAATTTTACTAGTGGGGTATGGGAAGGGTAGTGTGTACACAGACCTTACCCCTACCATGAGGTAGAGAGGCTGTTTCCAATAGACCCTCGGCATCCTTCCCTCCAAGAACTCCCCACCTTGCTCTTGGGGTGACTCGAACTCACAATATCTTGGTTGGAAGTGGATGTTGCTTACCATCAGATCAACCCCTCTTGTCATACTACCGCCTTAAAAACTTAAAAACCCTTCCACCATACTACCGCCTGCCTTCTTTTGCTCCCATGCTTTTCTTGTTTCTACTTAAATAATTTCATCCCTCTTCTCACATTCAACAATTCATGTTTTTCTTGTTTCTACTTAAATAACTTTATCCCTCTTCTGATATTCAACAGTTCTATTTTCCTGCTTTTTTCCTACAAAATCAGACCAATACTCTTCCAAGACTTCCCCCTTTATACTTTATATTTCTTTAATTTCTCCAAAGCTCACATGTAATTTTGAGTTTTCCACCTTAAACCTAATTGTTGCTTTTTCCCCTTGTTATTTGTCACATCAAACGCCTTCTCGACTTTACTATCAACAATTCAGAATATAAAAATACATGAAAAATCAAAAAAACAGATATATATAAGCAATTAACAAAATCAAAAGGGGAGATTTACCTCTAGCGAGTAATAGTGCTAAAGTTTCAACAGTGGTACATTACGTACTAACCTTTATCCTACTCAAACCTTTTCACTTTTATTAGATCTAGCCAGTTGAACTCAAAAAATTAAACAAAATAAATGTTTTATATCATAAACAAACCGATTCATCCATAAAGACTACTATTTATCAAAGGACTACTGCTTGGGCAAGATAAAAGCAAAACACGCACATATCAATCAATCGCTTGTTTACACTTGAGTTAGATACTCAATATGATGTCTTACTGAAATAACAGATTCATACCAAAGTGGCACACCTATAATATGTGAACAAATTTAAGAAATAATTAACATACATAATTTTGAATAAAAAGCACTCTTGAAGGTTCAAAAAAACCAGCCGGGTAGGATACCATCAGATATATGCCAAGAAGGTTATGTATACCATCCTTATGTAAAAAAAAAGGGTCTACATAGCATAACAACAAATATTACAATGGAAATAAAAATAAATTCCAGTAAATTAGAGTGATAGTTCAGATGTTTTCCTCAAAAATAGGCTATTTTCATTATGTGAATAAAAAGGCAGCCATGCACTAAACTACCGCTATGTGCGAGGTTCGGGAAAGGACCGGACCATAAAAATTTTCAATATGTGAATGATGTTCACAAATATGTGGGGCAACACAGGTGTTAAAACCAAAAGATTTGAAGCACCTCCTTTAGATATATTTTATTAGCGGGATGGACATCACCTTTGTTTACACACAAAAAAAGACATTGTTTAACCGAAAAGAATGCTCGAAGTCGCTGGTTTGATAAGCCTTCTCCATTTCCCTGCCTAATTCCATCAAACGTCAGGACCACTCTCACTCAATTGAAAAAGGTAAGTCAGAACCTTGTTAAAGTCTGGCCTTTCTGCAATATTCATATAGTAATATAGGCAACATTTTTATCTATACATCATTTACTTCCTGTGCTTCTTCTCTTTTTTGTTTTTCAAAGGCCTTACCTACGACTGCACCATTCAAGGAAATAAAAGAAAAAGGGGAAAAACAAAAACTTAAATAAAGATCAGAATGTGAAAATTCGACCACGTAGACACACACACTATGGGTGGATGTGATCATGAAAATAATGGGTCGATGAGATATCTTTGCACTCAAATAGAGAAGATGAATGACCATGTGACGGAGTTTTCGGGGCCAAAAGTTGGTTTAGAGGAAGCTTTTATTTGGGAGAATTTAAACAAAAAGAGAAAAAGGGTTTTAAATTAAATATCGCAAAATTAAAACGAAATTGAGGAAGAAAATTCTTTGGAGAACATAAAAAAATACAGAGGAAATAAATTAGGGTATTACCTATTACCTGCTGAAGTTGGTTTTCGTAAGTAGAGAGATTCAAAGTAAATTGTTCAACTCCAACTTCATCTCCTCCGCATTTTGCATTTTTAAAAATCAAACTACTTAATATTCCAACAAAACTACCCAAATATTTTTGGATTTCCCGTGACGAATTCGAGTTCAAGGTGTGCACCGGAGAAAGATAACAGAAGAAATTATCGAAAAATATGACTTTTCAATATAGGTAGCGACTATTCAATTGGGAAAACAACTTTGAGTATTTCTTTTAAATTATTATAATAATCTAAATATTTAAAGGCAATTATAATTATATAGATTATAATGTTGTCACATCACCTCTCTTAGTCCCTCAATTATAATTATATAGATTTCATGTCTATTTCCAAGGCATCAAAAGTGCCATAATGTCTGCCACTCTTGTTCCCCAATTCTATTCTTATCTCTACTATAATATAATTACAAATAGTATCCCTTCTTACTTTGAGGAACAATTAATGGGTGGGCCAAATATTGTAACTGAGCACCAATGTTGAGTTGCAAGAATTGTCCACTCCTAACTCTTGATACAGCCGTCGTCCTCTCCACCACACTCCCCTGTAGCCTTTTTTTTTCCCTATCTAATTACAGTGCCGTCACTCTGCTCCTCCAGGTATCTTAACTAGAGTTTGGCTATAGATTTCCAAATTTATTCTGAAAAATCTGATTTGGGTGAATTTTGGTTTGAAGATAAAAATGTGTTTGGACATCTGTTTTGGGTGAAATTTAGTTTGAAAAAACATGAAATATGATTTATACCCACAAGTTCTAAAACTATCACAAATACCAACAATACCATTATCAATAATATTTATTATATTATCGCAAACCATAGTCCTGAACATAAATAAATTTGATACAAAATTATTATTTTTATAATGAACTACATGATACACTATCAGATGACCGAGAAGACGAAGCAACATCGTTACAAAATAATAAATAGTGAGCTCTTTTATAAAATACAAAAGTTTAGGGCAATTTTAAAAAAATATAATAGTGATATTTTGGCTTGAGCTGGTTTTGAGATTTGGAATTTGGAATTTGGCCAAAATGTAGGCAAAATCTATGACCAAACATACGTTTGCCAAATAAAATCCAAGTTTATTTTGGCAAAATTTATGACCAAACGGGTCCTTAGAACTAACAAACCCCTTTTACTTATGTTTTCCAAGCGTGGCTTCAAACCTGGCAGCTAGGAGAATGGGTTTGGCCCAGATTCTTTATCCTTTTGTGAAAATTATTTTCTAAGGTTGTATAGTGTTTGGCCCAATAACTACTAACTAAATTTCTTCTTCTTTCAAATAGTTAATTAATATTTAAATAATTTCGACCTATTACATTCTACCCCAGTTAAATAAGTGTTCGAGAAAGTGTACCCGATTTCTTAAACAACTATGGTACATGCATGTTTGTCTCGTACTCTCACTTAGCTTTCTCAATTGGATATGCGCCACAACATTTTCACTTAAGCAATCTTTTTCGACCTTAGTTATCACACTTGTCTATCAACATTAGATATTGAACCTTTCTCGTAAGTCATATTTTCAATTAGTTACACTTCCTCGAGATGAATTATATGTTTATGGTCATGAACGTATCGTTTTTACGACATATTATAACCTCTTTCATGGGAGAAACCTTCAAAATATTTTTTTTCCCTTTCATGAACCCTTATCTGATCTATATTGTCCGAAGTCATCCCGTATTCAAACGATAAGATCTCATATCGAGTTAGTAGCTATTATCATGTAGGACCTTGGTTAAAAGCAACTGATCATGAATCACTCACTAGTAATATCTATATGGCTCGTGTTGGACTAGATGCTTATATTTTCTCACACTTCCATTGCGCTGGAACACATCCAAGCGCCACAACCCCAATCCTACAGTAAAACACATCCACAAATTTTACACACAGCAGCACTGGAACACCTTCAAACGCTCCTATATATTTCTCACACACGGTGGCGATAGAACACATCCATACACTCCTACATGACACTCTTACGCACTATTACCCTTGTCACGCATAACGATACGAGCATCTCTTGCCATTGCACTATCTCTCGCACAGATTGGTACGAAAGTTAGTATATTCTATAAGTAATTCATACATAATCAGGTGCACGATCTCACTGAGCCTATCACAATCACCGAAACTAGGATCAAAACTAACTCAACGAATGTGTAGACTAACTATAAAGTCTACAATTATCTATTTTCGATTTCTCTCGGAAGCAACCATGTTTGCGGTAAATTTTTGAGTCTCTATCACTCGCATTTAACATGTGAACAATTCAAACACCGAAACACAATATATATTTTTTTTATCTCATATCACCCCTGTCATTGTTAGTCTCGTTCTCTTATTCTAAGCCATATTTGTGGATCTTGAAGTTACTAAATTTTATAAACATTCCATCTTATAGAGTACAAATATCCTCAAGTCAACCCCATGATTGTATACACGTTTAACTCTTAAGCTATAGTGCTCTATCGCTATTCACTATCAAGGTCCCGCCTCTAAAAGTTGATGAATTTTACTTGCACAAACAAAGACAATTATGATGTCACATGTGCTCTAGCCTTAGTAAGCATAATATCATCCATCTATCACCCTTTTACTAGACATCACAAGGCCCAAAAATATTATAATAATAGAAATTAACACTTATAACTTCTATATTTAATCGGCATTATCTCGATGTCCATGGGACTATCCTCAACCGTTGTGTATGTTTCTATCAACTATGAAAATATTTTCATATGTCATCAATAAACATAATAATTAGAAGACTAAAGAACTATTTAAATACTCGGTTCATCTACTCCATGACGATTACTAGTGCCTTTTACTATGTGAAAGACATCACCATATGTTCACACCAACCATAACAACTCTTAGAATATGTTCTTCCGAATATCTAACTCTTTTATATTTCACTCATGGTGTTCGAATCACAACTCTATTTTTGAACATAAGATAACACCATGTAGCTTAGGGCACAAATCACCTAAGTATGAAAAAGATACTTGTCATTCATAGCACGTCATCTATCAATTATCGATAAATGTTGATATAGATCCACCAGTTTATTTTTTTTTTTCTCAACTAATAGAACTTAAGCACCTCAAAAGCGATATATTTGGTCTAGTGACCTCTTAACCCCCAAGTCTTGCAACTTTTTCTTTTAGTTACTTTGACCTCACAAAGCTATTCTATAACATGAAAATAAATATAGACTAAGTTCCTAGGAATATATTAATACCCAAGTCTTTCTCCTTAATAAGTGAAAAACTCGATAAGTCCTCTGAAAATATATTCGGAAATTCATTAACCACAAAGACTAACTCAATAATCGGTTATTCACTCTAGTACCCCAAGTTATAGTTAAATACAACACATACCTTTTACTTATCATATCTAGAACATTTAATTAACGATATAGTTTTGTCTAGAGGCATACCAAGTGAACCCTATGTACTAGGCTCAATCGAAATAGAAAATTTGACAGTCTCTCACGGCAAGCAAGTGTAAGGAAACACGAAATCGACTAGTGCAGGCCCAAGATGACCTCGAGTCAACCATGCTAAGTTTTAACAAATTCGTAAATGTATCACAACTCTGAACCATGTTCACACATATCCGATAAATCGTCTCAATAGTAAAACTCTCCCATTTAGAATAAAATCAAATAATAGATCTAAGTACTCAAATCCTTTTCTTTCCTTCTAATCCCCATATACTCGATCATCTTATAACATGTTGCTCTTCTTACTCAAATATATGATTTATCGCATACAACACATGTTAACAAAATTGTATAAACTGATTACTCTTTACAAATAGTCATGTCATTTTTTTTTTATTTATATTTTTTGTTCTCAACTTCATTTAGAGTCCATCTATTTCTGCTTGTTGTGTGACAGTCTCACTACTCTTACATTTTTATCTTACTTTAATGGCTAATAATATCATTATATGCTAAGTTTCATACTCAACCTCTTATTATATTGGTGCATAGCCATATACTTAACTCTTATTTCTCTCACAAGCTAGCATTCATATACGGACTCTCACCATTAACAGGTTTTGCACACGTAGTTCCAGTACCATAAATATACTTAATGCACTTGAATTATTCATTCTTACGCTACTGTCACCCATATAACATCACTATCACGATACCACTAATACTATCAAATCGCTTCAAGAGGCATTAGGTTGAGAACTATATAAGCACTTTTCTCAAATATATTTCACCATCAAGTCCAACAATCTAGACGTGGCTAATTTATTACACCTCTTGCATACCCACATAACTCCTTTTCTCTTCTCACCAAACTCATAATAAAAGATTGTATCCATTAATTCGAGTGTTGAATGATTCGTGCTTAGGGAGAAATCATATCCTAGGCCACTTCTCCATTCACATATATTTATTAACATTTCCAAGTCAATTGTATCGTACAGTAGAGGAGGATATGTGTGTTCTAACCGTCTGCGAAATGGACATGTCAAGTTTAAACTCGATACAACTTAATGCACGAATAAGGAGTGAAAGAAGGAAAATATCCTAAATGTTTAGTAGCCTCAAAGTCATAAGTGTGGGCGTTTACATACCCATGAACAAGATTCTACCAAACACTATTCCATGACCCCGGACTTAAAGCCTAAGCTCTGATACCAACTTTGTCACGTCCCAAAATACCTCCTAGATCTAACTGACACCCAACTAACACCACTCGCCAAGCGAACCATACTTATCACGACCCAAAACCTAACCCGTCGTGATGGCGCCTATTGCGATATTAGGCAAGCCGATCTTTCCAAAACACTTTCAAAATTTAACAGAAATGAATTAAGACATTTAAAATAACCGGAGTTTCTCATAAATACGGGGGTAAAACCCAAATAAAATATAAGTGCGAAAAAATAGCCCAACATCGGGGTGTCACTAAGTCATGAGTATCTAATAACCAATCTAGAAACAAAGTCTACTACAGTCTGTGCCAAATGCCAATACAAGAGAGAAAAGATAATAAGAAAGGAGAAACAAGGACTGCGGACGCCAACAACTACCTCGTAAGTCTCCGATAATCAGCCCGCGCACGAACTCAATGACTGTTAGAATCGTACATACCCGGATCTGCACATGAAGTGCATGGTATAGCATGAGTATAACCAACTCAGCAAGTAACTGAATTAAATAAGAAACTGAGAAGCAGTGACGAACTATAATAAAACAGATCATTTCAAATATTTTCAACAAAAAAGTGAACATGCTTTCAAATCCGGTGGTATAAGTCAAATCAGTTCGAGCTCAAGTAAAACAGATATGAATCTTTCAGAAATTTCATAACAACATCAGATAGACACTAAGTGCAACAATAAATAAAAGCAAGTACAGCCTCTCAAGGCAGCAGTCACTCAACTCATCTCATCAGCTCATACTCTCGGCTCTCAGCCCTCAATACACACTCTCAATAGGTACATGCGCTCACTGGGGGTGTACAGACTCCGGAGGAGCTCCTTCCAGCCCAAGTGTTATATCGCTGCGGTGTACAGCCCGACCCAATCATATAAGTAGTCATAAGGCTCGTTGCAGCGTGCAACCCGATCTACAGTCCATAAATAGCCATAAGGCTCGTTGCGGTGTGCAACCTGATCCATATACCCTCACGTAGTTCACAGCTCGGCACTCAGACCCTATCTCAGTCACTAACCTCTACAGCCCCTCGGGCTCATAGAATATCATGATAATCAGCCCTAATAGAGAATACAATACGTATCAATAAGAAATGAGAGGGAACAGAGATATAACACACAAGTAAGACTGTGACTAAGTACAAGACAGTAATTAGCATTCGATTCAATAAGTATACGACCACTGCGGGTCCCAACAGTGATATCACAAGGCCTAAACATAGTTTCTAACATGAAAGGCATTCAATTGCTCAAAGGCAAGGAAAAGAACAAGTAGTAACAATGGCTATTTGACTTTACAGTCTCACGGGACAGGCCAAGTCACAATCCCTCACGGTGCATGCTCACACGCCCTTCACTATGTGCATCACCTCCAAACACTCACATCATACTAATCCTCGGGGTTTTATACCCTCAAAACCAGATTTAAAACTGTTACTTACCTCAAACGCGCAAAAATCCTACTCTGCAATGCCTTTTCCCCTCGAATCAATCTCCAAACGCTCCGAATTTAGCCATAAGTAGTACGATATAATTAATATAAGCTAAAAGAATCAATTCCATAAGAAAATACGAAATTATAAGCCAAAAATCATAAATTGGCCCGAACCCATGAAAGCCCATTCACTCACGAGTCTAACCATACCAAATTTACTCCAATCCGATAACAAAATCCCATTCAAAATCCCAAAAATCTAACTCAAGAACACTTCATCTTCTTCCCCAGTATTTCATCCCAAATCACAAATTAGATGATACAATTAAAGATATAATCATGGGTTTTAACCAAAACCAAGTAGCAATCACTTACCCCAATCAACTCCACAAATATCCCTTCAAGAATCGCCCAATTCCGTGTTCTCTAGCTCAAAATATGCAAAATGGGTTCAAACCCTCATTTTTGAAATTAATACTGACTGCCCAGATTTCCTTCTTCGCGAACGCACCCGTCCTTTTGCGTTCGCGTAGACCAACTTAGACTGCCTCTCAACTTAACTCTTCGCGAATGCGACCTACGCTTCACGAACGTGAAGCTTTGCAAACTCAGACCTTCGCGAACACGTCCCTCACCTCGCGAACGCGTAGAACAAAAAAATGGGGGTCCCCAGCTACCTTACTCCCCTTCACGAACGCGGCGACACTCACGCGTTCGCGATGCACACACTGCCATACCTTCACGTTCGTGTCCTCTCCTTCGCGGACGTGTAGGGCAAAATCTCACCAACTCAGAAATACTCTTCGCGAACGCGTAAGAGAAAACCAGAAAAAATACAGCAGCAGATGTCAGCTATCTCGCCAAGGCCAAAAATGATCCGTTAACCACCCAAAACTCACCCGAGGCCCCCGGGACCTCAATAAAACATACCATCAAGTCCCAAAATACTATACGAACTTAGTCGAATCCTCAAACCACCTCAAATAACATCAAAAACATGAATCACCCTCCGATTCAAACTTAATGAACTTGAAACTTCCAATTTCTACAAATGATCCCGAAACCTTTCAAACCACGTCCGATTGACCCCAAATTTTGCACACAAGTCATATTTGACTTTACGGATCTACTCCAACTTTCGGAATCGGAATCTGACCCCGATATCAAAAGTCAACCCCCGACAAACTTTCCAAAAATTTGACTTTCGCAATTTCAAGCCTAAATTAGCTACAAACCTTATATTCACAGTACGGACACATTCCTAAGTCCAAAATCACCTAACGGTGCTAACGAAACCGACGAAACTCCATTCCAGAGTCGTCTTCACACAATTTCGACTACGGTCAAAATCCTAAGACTTAAGCTTCTGTTTTAGGGACTAAGTGTCCCAAATCACTCCGAAACCAAAAACAAGACCTTCCGACCAATCACGTAAGCAGAAACAGATAAGAGAAAAACAGTAAATAGGGGATCGGGGATAATACACTCAAAACGACCGGCCAGGTCGTTACAATACTTTCTTACCTTAGCCAATAATTTACAGTATTTGATTAATCACAAGAGTATCTAAATAATCTGACAACTAAATTATGAACAATTAATATCTCGAAATATTATACTGAAATTCTAGACCAAATCCTACACTAGATCATGGAGCATCTAAGAGAATTGCAACAAACATCATATGAATAAATAATAAAGACTTTTTTGGCAGCCTCCACGAATAATGTGGTGGCTCACCTCAATAACTGAATCAACTCTAGCGAACTCGTCAGCTACTAGCTCCATCTTCACCAATAGTATCTGCATAGACATGCAGGTAAGGAGTGAGTTATACGTAAATATAACCCAGTAAGATGCTCGACCCGCCACTTTAATTACCTCTGGTATAAGTGTTAGAAAATACAAACATACCACAACAAGAACAATATACTAAACATGATAATTATACCATAATATAATATATAGTATTAAGAGAGTTAATAATAATTAACTAACAAGAATACACATATCTCAACCCACAACCCACTATGGACTTGTCATAACTGCAGTGAAAGAAAGTAACCAACACCTCTATAAAACCACAACGGTACCACAATGCCTCAAATATATAACGGAGCATACACAATGCTCGCTGAAGCATACACAATGCCCTTAATATATCAAGAAGTATACACAATGCTCAGGTGATGTACAAAGGCATACCCAATGCCCCAATATCATGACTCATAGCCGTATCAAACTCAACACCATGGCTCACAACCGTATCAAAGTATCAAATTCAACATCATGGCTCACAGCCGTATCAAAGTATCAAACTCAACACCATGGCTCACAGCCGTATCAAAGTATCAAACTCAATATCATGGCTTACATACGTATCAAAGTATCAAACTCAATATCATGGCTCACAGCCGTATCAAAGTATCAAACTTAACACCATGGCTCACAGCCGTATCAAAATATCAAACTCAACATCATGACTCACAGCCGTAGCATGCCATCAAACAACTTATAAAATAATGTATTTGTAGCTAGTCTAAGACCACCGACTCTGCCAAGCGCACGATTGTCCCAACACATGGACCACACAGAGAAAATATATTTTTCAAAATGGGTTTTAAAAAAGCAAGTATCAAAGCTTAAAGTCTCACTTACCTCGCTAATGGAAAGTTCTCCAACTTTGCAATGCCTAGAACACCAGCTAAACGGCCTCCAATGATCTCAAACTATTCAAAATATTAATTAACGATATCAATTAGGCTAGTCGGCGTCAAATATAAATATCCCTACTTTTAAACTTAGAGTTGAATCCTAACATTTTATCTACTAAGTGCCATATTTTTAATATCAAATTACTTCCCAATATCTCAATCCAACTTAATATTTTATTACAATTCTTCTAAAGTAATACTCAAACCATAGAAAAAGTCAAAATCTGCCTAACTTAAGAATTAGTAGCGAAACAGTGCCTTAGTTTTAATACCAAAGTCCAAATATGTTCAAGTGCACAATCTGAACGAATTCTCATTTTGATTTGCAAATCCTACATTTACTTGTCTTTTTTTTTTTTTTTTCCTTAAGATCATTTGCATATAACTATTATTCTTCCAATCATTATCATAGTAAATATAAAGATATAAATACCAAATTCTTTACTTGAATTCACTAATATACATGTACAGACTACATATACTTGAGTCAGAGTTCATCTTTTGTAATAAAATATAACGCAATTAATTTTATGTGAACAGACCAATTATTTCATGAGCAATGTTTTGAGAATACTCTCTTAAAGAGTTGTATCATCATTAAAGGGTGAGGTTTCCTTTATTAATAAATTTCATGTCTATTTCCAAGGCATCAGAAGTGCCATAATGTCTGCCACTGTTGTTCCCCAATTCTATTCTTATCACTACTATAATATAATTACAAATAGTATCTCTTCTTACTTTGAGGAACAATTAATGGGTGGGCTAAATATTGTACCTGAGCACCAATGTTGAGTTGCAAGAATTGTCCACTCCTAACTCTTGATACAGCCGTCGTCCTCTCCACCACACTCCACTGTAGCCTTTTTTTTGTTTTTCTATCTAATTACAGTGCCGTCACTAAGGCTGGCAAGTGGGCCGGGCCCGGTCCTAAGTGGGTTTCGCGGGTCCGGTCTTAAGTGGGCCGGTCCTATGCGGTCCGGTCCTAAACGGTCCCGGGTTTCGCGGGCTTATTGTTGGAACCGGCTTGGGACCGGGACCACAAACTAACGGTCCCGGTTAAGTGGGCCGGTCCCGGGCCTAAACGGGCCCAAACGGGCCCAACAGAAACTTTGTATTTTTAATTTTTTTTTTTATAAAAGTTACAGAAAAAAAATAGTAATAAAGATATATAAGCTATATTCGATTTATATACTATATATACATCTTAAAATATATATATACTATATTATATATACATAATATACATCTTAAAATATACTATATACACATCTTAAAATATACTATATATATATATATATAGTATAGTATAGTAGATCTTAAGATATATATACATCTTAAGATATATATACATCTTAAGATTCTTAAGATGTATACTATCGAATATGACTTATAAACTATGTATATATATTATAGTATATATATATATAGTATATTATAGTGTATATATACATTTTAAGATATATATTTAAGATATATATATATATATATATAGTTATATACACACTATACTATATATACATAGTATATTCGATATACTATACTATATATACATATATATATATATATAAGCTTATATATATATACTATACTATACTATATATACATCTTAAGATATATAAGCTATATTCGATTTATATACTATATATACATCTTAAGATATATATATATATATACACACACACTATACTATATATACATAGTACATAGTATATAAGTCATATTCGATAGTATACATCTTAAGATATACTATATATACATCTTAAGATATATATATATATATATATATATATATATATATACAGATATATATATATATATATACACACACACACACTATACTATATATACATCTTATATATACACACACTATACTATATATACATAGTATATAAGTCATATTCGATAGTATACATCTTAAGATATATATAATATATATTGTAAGATGTATATATATTATAGTATAGTATATACTATATATACAACTTAAGATATATATATATATAGATAGTATATTCGATATACTATAGTATATATACATATATATATATAAGCTTATATATATATATATATATACTATACTATAATATTTCATATCTATCTTATATATACCATGAAAGTACCTAGGCTCTGATACCATTTAACAGGATCAAGTGGCGGGCGGTAATCCGCCATGCCTTCTCAATTAAATTAAAACAGAAATCACCGTTTGACCGGGAACTGGACTTGTTTCACACCTCACATCTGGCTTTTATATGCCTGGAAGGTTTTCACCTTTTAAAGATTTCTATTTTAACATATTTGAGAATTGTTAATCTAGCTAATTTAGTACCCTTATATTTAAAGACTGGCGGTAATCCGCACAATCAGTAAGGATATAAGAATTGAAATATACTTGAATTTTATATATAGTTTAATGACTGTATGGAAGGTTAAAAATCTTTACTCAAGCAAGGGGTCTGTCATAATATAATACATACTTTTATTGAGCCCATGTGTCTAGCAGTTCTAACCGTGAAAGAAGATGCCCTTTTAACTCCTTTATCGGGCTGAGGTTCACGGCTGGCTAGACGAAGCCATTAAGGCAAAGCCAATAAGAGCAGTGTTATATCAGACTGTACCAACCATCTTGACACCAAGTCAAAACTCTATATATAAAACTCATTTATATTTTAATAGATGCCGTCGCTTTCATGGTGTATATAGGAGAGAAGTTAGATATTCAACATAGATATGATGTCTCTTAGCCGGACATCGTCACGGCCAGAGAGGAGAGACTAGAAGAAAAGCTAACTAAGAAAAGACAGAAATATGTACCTTGTGGCCAAGAAGCAAGGCCCTGAAGATGAAGAACCGAAAAACTTTTATTTACTTGATCTTCTATTACAATCTACAAACTTTAAACTAACTCTTTACTTACTCTTAGAGAGAGAGAGAGAGAGAGAGAGAGAATTCTAGAGAGAGGGAGTCTGAACGTCTGCCTCTGAAGAATGACCGAATGAATTCTATAAATAGAAAAAGAAAAGGAATCTATGAACAGTAAAAAGTGGGTCCCGTGGGTCCCTGTTACAGTGTTTCTACTGTTGAAACAGTGTATCTACTGTTGAAACAGTGTATTTACTGTTTGAGTGGGGTCCGACAGCTTTACTGTTGCTGTGGGTCCGGCGGCTTCACTGTTTTGTGGGGTCCAGCTATTTCACCGTGCTGGTCTCTTTTCCGCTTCTTTCATTTTGCGGATGAATTCTTCTGTTTCATTTAAGTCTTCTTCAGATAATATTCTTTCTGCTTCAATGGGCTGAGAATCTTCAGCTATATCATCGTTGCTTGTTTCACTCTGCATTGACGTATCTGATTTTTCATATTGATTGATGGAATGAAGTAAATTTTTTTTGACCTCTTCCAAGTATTTATTAATCATCTCTGCTTTATCTCCTTCTTGAAAGGAGATCCTTCTGGCAATATGCCTTACTGAACTGTCATTAATTACCTCTTTCTGAGGTTTGCTGGAATATTCTTGGATTGTCATCTCGATTGAATCTAAGAGTTCTTGACCATATAAGGTTTTTGTTTTGGGATCCTTCTTCATTAGCTTATCCCAAAAATTGTTGTAAAAAATCCTGTATAAGCATGGGACTTGTTCTTCAGTGAATCCGACTTCTGGATTCCACTTGTGTATCCAAGGAATAGAAAATTCCAGAAAGAAATAAATTTGGTTAATTTTTTCTGGATAGCAGATATGATCTGCGTGATATAAATTGTTTATAAAAGGAGAAATTTTTATCCATTCTTTGTATAACATGAGAAATGGATCTGGTAAAATTTTTATTGTTGGACCGTGGTATGACCACCAGTTTAGAAACCAATTAGGAACAGTTGCTGTAAATATCTTTGCACATACTTTTATAAACTAAGTATGTTTGTGTCTATCATTATTGTAGTATAACACTTTATCAAAAGCTTGGATATAATCCTAATAGGTAAAATTCTTTTTATTTTTGTTAAGGCTTATCTGCCTTTCTTTCATTGTGGATATACCCCAGTCTTCAACAGATATAATCTGTTTAATTATAATCTTCGAGAAGTTATAAACGTTCTCGTCTGTGCTATACCCAGAAAAGTACTGAAAATCTGCACTGCCAGTACTGGTCAATATTGTTTCATAGTAGGAACGGATTTTGTATGACTCACCCGGATAGTATAACCCATTTATCAAATATCTTTGGAATATCTTCCATGGTTCTTCTTTTCTCTGAATGTCAGAGTTTTCTAAGAGAAATATTATTTCTCTTTTTGACACTTTCTCGTATGACTTGATATCATCATTGTCATCTTTAGAAATGGAAGCAAAAGTATCACTTTGCTTAACAGAAGTATCTTTTTATTTTTGAGCAGTCAAATATGCTTGCAAATGTGCGTATAACGGACTATCTTCTGGAATATCTTCCAGATGGACGGATGGTCCGATTGATGCTTCTTCTCTGAGAGATATCCTCTCATTGACTAAACTCCTTCTTCCCATTTGTATAACTGGGGAGTTTGATGAGGATCCGTATGACGATCCCGAAGGTGATGACCTTCCTCTGGACTGTGGGGACGATCTTCCCCAACCTCTACCTCTTCCCCTACCCCAGGGGGGTTCCATCCTGTAAATATTCACGGGATAAGAAATCTGGCAGAGAATTATCAATTCCCTTTTTATATTGTATTTCAAAATTAAAAGGGGCTAATTGAGCCTGCCACCTTGCAAATATCATTTTCGAGGCATCATGTTTAAAATCTTTGTTAAACATATATTTAACAGATTGTGTGTCAGTTTTTATCAAAAACTTTTGATTGTATAAGTCGTTTTGAAATTTTAAAACACATTTTACTATGGTTAACATTTCATGTGCCACGGTAGCGTATTTTCTCTGGGCTTCAGACCATTTACCAGAGTAGAATCTAATCAGATATTCATGTTTATCATTGGGATTTATCTGTTTCAAAATCCCTCCGTAACCAATATTAGACGCATCAGTCTCTATAATCTTTTGCCATGCAGGATTAGCAAGGGTTAAGCAAGGTAAAGATTTAACACGTTGCTTAATATTTTTGACCAAAGTAGTGTGACTATCAGTCCAAGGATTTTTATAATTCTTTTTTAGCCTATCATATAAGGGGGCTAAATCACGTGATAGATATTTATAAAACGGCGAAATATAATTTAAACTTCCCAAAAATCTTTGTAACTGAGTTCTATCAGTAATAACATCGGAAAATTTTGAGGCAAAATCAATCGATCTTTAAATAGGAGTAATCTTTCCCTGGCAAATATAATGTCCTAAGAATCGAATGTTAGTTTGGAATAAACTCATTTTTTGTTTTGAGATTACCAAACCATTTTGTATAACAATTCTTTTGAAAATATCTAAATGCTTAATATGCATTTCAAGTGTTTTGAAAAATATCAAAATGTCATCGATATAGACAATGACGAAGTCTAGATAGGGGTTGAAAATATCATTCATAATTTTTTGGAATTCTGAAGGGACATTTTTCAAACCAAAAGGCATAACATTCCATTCATATTGCCCAAATGGAACATTAAAAGCAGTCCTATAAGTATGCTCTTTAAATATTTGAATCTGCCAATATCCAGATTTTAAATCAAAATTTAAAAATATATTGGCGTCATATAATCTAGACAATAAATCTCTTTTATTAGGAATAGGATACCTAACCCACTTTAAATATTTATTCAAGGGCTTATAATTTATAACTAATCTAGGAACACCACGTTCCTTTTCAGCTGCGTTATTAACATAAAAGGCTGTACATGACCAAGGAGATTTTGAGGGTTTTATCAGACCCTTTGATAGCAAACTATCAATCTCTTTTTTGCAAAATTCTACTAATTCTGCGTTCATCTGACAAGGTCTAGATTTAGTAGGAATATCATTCTCAGAGAAATTGTCTTCATATGGAAGAGTGACAATATGCTTTTTTCGATTCCAAAAAGCACTAGGATGCTCAACACAAATATCAATAGCAATCTGCTCGAAAATCAATTTGATTTTTTTCTGTACTTTAGTAGAATTTAAAGTATCAAATATATTCATACTAAACAATTCTAATTGTAAAGAATCAACATGTTTTTGCTTCATATCAATTAAAGCATTAATATCTCTAGTTACTGGATCCATAACAAAAGTATAACTAATCTCTTTATCCTTATAAGTAGCAGTAAAACCTTTCGAGTCAATGCTGGTAAAAGGATAAATAGCGTTAATAAACGGTGTTCCAAGTATAATTGGAGGTTATAACTGATTTTTAACCAAGAAAAAGAAGTGAGGAATACAAACTTTATTCTGACAAATACCCGTATTAGGCAATTTATACTTTATATCTAAAGCATGTCCGGATGCAGATCTAACCATATGAGTAGTTTTTTGAAAATATTTCGTAGGTATTAAACCTTCTTGAATGCAACTAACATCTGCTCCACTATCAATCATGGCAATGTTTGTAATAGAAAAATTATTATCAATGAGAATACTACATTTAATATACCATTTGTGAGCAGTAATAATTTGCATCATTCCTAAAAACATATCATGTTTAGGATTAAAACTAATAGGTTTTTCTTCAATATCATTTTCAAAAATACCTTTATTTTTATCATTAGATTTCTCAGCTGGAGAATTGATTTTCTCAATCTGAGTAATCCTATGATCACAAATCATTTGATTTTGTTTAAGAGATTTAATCTCTCGTTTCAAGTTTTCAACTTCAATTTTTAAATCATCGAAAGAAGAATTTCTTGCAGGAGTTGCATTTTTATTTAAAAGACGGTTATTAACCTCCAGTAAAGAATAGGGCGGAGAATATTCAAATTCTTTTTCAAAAGGTTTTGCAAATTTAGAACTTGAATTAGAACTTGAACTAGCAGCCAAATTAATAATTTTTTCACGAAGTTTTTCATCAGTAACTTCTTTTAAAAGTTCTATTACATTATCAGATGTAATAGTTTTCATATTCAAATTTTCAAATTGTGATTGTAATTTATAAAATTCATCATCACAAGCACATGTATCACCTTTGCAAGTTGTACAAGTATTATCAACATTTTTATCACTATCAGATAAATCAAGTAAATCTATTTCAGCTTCGGATTCTGACTCAGAATAATAATCCGATTCTGATCCAGAAGTGTATAACAAACCATAAACCTTATCACGTAACTCATCGTCTAGTCCTAAGGTTTTCAGCTTTTGAAGCTTACAATTCGGAGCTATATGGCCAAATTTACCACACTTATAACACTTAATGTCAGCTAGGTCTCTCTTAGACCTATTTTTGGTAAATCTAGTAGCCTTACGATGGGCTTTCTTAGCTTCTCGTTCTTCTTTGGATCTATATCTAGATCTCTTCCTCCTATAAGGACTGTCTTGGTTGGGGTATCTATGATACTTATGTTTCTTCTTCCTATGAGTAGAAGTTTCGGGTAAACCGAACTGGGTGCAAAAGTCTCCTAATTGGTTTCTTTCCTTAAGCTTATCCATTTTAAGCTGTCTGGACAATCTTAATTCATTGCACAGGTTTAACCCTTCCTGTGTGCAAATTCCTATCAACTTACCATAGGTATAGTCTCTGTATGGAATTTCACCATAACTACCTCTTAAAATTTTTCTAACTCTTTCAGCAAATAAAGAAGGAAGGCCATCTATAAACTTAGCTTTCCAATGTTCAAGCTTATTTTCTGGTAGTTCCATCACTCTACTCATAAAAGTGTCTTTATACCATCTAAACTCACTTAAAGTCTTACATCTAAGGCTATTAAGGAGAGTACGAACAGTCTCGTTCTGGTTGGTAAATCTACCATTAAAGTGTTCTAATATAGTAAGAATAAGGGTATAAACGGCATCTTCCCTATTTTCCACTAGGGCCATGCCTAAGTTATCAACTCCTTCGTCAGTGGCTTGAGTATTAATAACCATTGCTCTTTCTTCTATAGTCAAATAATTGTCCCACCAGCCACGCAGTTGGCCAGTAAAACCTGCAACAATCATTCTGCAAATATTCCTATCTGTATTTTTCACGCTTTTACAGATAGTTGCATACATAAGCATTCTATGTACAAGAATAGTTAATTTCCTATCAGTCAAACCATCAAGATTCCATTCATAGATTTCGGAACCACTATAAGACGTATTAGTCTGATTCCAATCACGTTCCTCTATTAAAACATCTTGAGGAGTAGGAAGATTGTAATAATAAGTCTGCATTCTAGGTTTATCAGCATATCTGCTATCTGTAAACTTACTATTCTTATTGGGGTAACTTCCGAGTTTATTAAACTCTGATAAAATATCCTTTTTATAGTCAAAAGTAGAATCTAATTTATCAGCAAAATCATTTGATAAATCAATGGGTTTGATATTCAAACCGGATAACTTTTTATCAAGAAGTTCTTCTAAGTCACCAAAAGATTTAAATTTAAAATCCTGAATATCAGGGGGTCTTTGAATATGAGTAAGAACAATTTGAGGTTCTGATTTGCTTCCTGAAGAAGAGGCAATATCAGTCAAAGTCTTTTTAGTATTCATATCCTTAATCAAGATTGTTAAATCATCAAGTTTTTTATTAAGAAAACTAACGTTTTCACCCAAAACTTTAACATATAAACTCAAATAATTATTTTGAGAAATCAGTTTATTAATTTCTGTGATGCTGACTGCGGCAACATCTTCATCAATAAATTTTTAAAATGCAGTAAAAGTAATACCTGTATTATTAGGTAAAACAAAAGATGATTGAGGAGGGTAAATGGCTTTAGTAATATTGCCATTCCCGTCTTTATAAGATCTTTCTAAAACTTTTATAAAAAGTGGTAAATATGTGGTTATAAACCAAGGAACAAAATACATAATTTGATTATGTAAAGCACAAGTTTCATAAAACTCTTGGGAAATATTATTTAAATCCTCTTTACTATAAGTATCAAAAAACCAAGTTTTAAACTGGTTCCGTTTATCAGAGAAAAATTCTTTTTGAATATAACCTCTAGCTTGTGATCCTGGACTAAAATCAATTTGGTGTGGAATCATTAAGTATCATTGGGGTCAAAATCCATTTCGGACGCAGAAGGAATATCCTTATCAGAAATATTATCATTATCCTGAACAATATTTGTCTTGGGGTTAATCTTAACCCTTTCGACTGGCTTATCACCTACTTTAGTAGAAATTGTGTGTAAAGATGCAGCACGATTTCTAGCTGGTCCATAGACTGGCTCAACAGGAGAAATGTGTTGAATATCAGGCAACAGTCTACGACTAGTAAAGGAATGTCTATTATAACTAGAACTAATAGTAGGCAACAGTCTATTATTAGAAAATGACTGTCTACTATAAGTGGAACTATTATCGTCAAACTGAATGCAAATCCTACCATCCGGATTTTGAGTAATATGAGAATACTCAGTATTACTGACAGCATCAGTTATCTGACTGGGGGATATAACCGAATCCAAAGTCCATGTGGTTGGAAAATTAATTTCTTCCCACTTAATAGGTCTCCTCGTGGTGACCTTTGACTTTGCAAAATTCGTTTCCACTAGAATAGTCTGATCAGATGTATCATATAATTTACATCTGGGGTTTAACGTAGATAGTAATTTAAAATAAATTCTATACGATAAACATATCAGTTCAGAACCAGGCGCATAATTATAACCATGCGTTTTCACATTTAATGTTAATGCATCAAGTATATTAACATCAGATAAAGATAATTACAAATTGGGTTGAGTATTAAAATATACTGGGCCATAGGCGACAGTAGATTCAATAGAACCCATCAGAGACTGTCTAAAATTTAAATTTCTGGCATCTCTGAGAGCAGCCAAAAATGTCTTTGGTAACCCTTTAAGGGTTAAAGGCTTAAAAGCAATTTGAACCATACCAATATGCAAATAATTATACTGGTGTTTATAAACATCTACATCATGCTTGTTTAACAAACGAATAGTCTGTTCAGACGAATTTAAAGCTAAATATTGCTCAGTTGTTTTAACAAGTTGTTTAGAAGAGAGTTTATCAAACCATCCATAATCATAGCATGATGTAGCTTTATTCAAATCAATGCGTTATATTTTTATTATAGCATTAAAAATCATGGCAATATCTTTCTTAGTCTTCCTCCCCCCAATGGAATGAGCACAACAAGGTGCTAATACCACCATTGAGAAGAAAAAGAAACTAATCAAGATGTGCCAAAATACAAGTTACATATTAATTTACATGGTATCTGTTACAAATTTCATAAATCCTTCAAGGTCCGGAGGAATTTCCGTTGGTGGTGGCGGAAATGAAGCTTGCTCATCACTGATTCCAGGCGAAGCATCATCCTCCGCAAGTTCAGCTAGCATTTCTTCATAAGCTTCGTCTACCTCTGGTTGTGATTCAGCAAGTCCAAAATTTCTTCTTTCCGAACGGATCCAATCTCTAAAAAGTACTGATTTTTCCAAGCTCTCCCTCATAGACGCTCTATAATCACCGAGTTGAAGTTTTGCTTGACTGAAAGCGCTCTTTGATGCCACTGTTGAAGCTTGAATAGTTAAAATATCTCGGGCCATCCTTGAAAGAATCGAAAAGTATTTTTCTTTATCCTTCCACCATTCCAAAATATTAAAGGAGCCGTCGGGATTCACTTCCTCAATTCCCTGTGACAAATAAACTTTAAGCTCATTTAGTTGTGAAAAATCACTAGTACTAGAACCTTGAGAACCCCTGAACCCTGCCCAAGCACTAAGTGCTCTTACTCTCGCAGTTCTTTTAGATGATTGAGAACTAGAAGAAGAAGGAGTTGGAACATTTGGTCTAGCATGATCTAATGCAACTTGATAAGCATTATAAATAGTTTGAACATTTATTTTAATTGAGGCTATTGCGTTCGGAAGTTTAAAAAACTCCTCATCTTCAAGTGCTAAACCATTATAAATAGTTTCATACCAAAATTGAGGACCTCCTAATTTCATAGTAGGATTTAACAATGCAGCAATGCTATAAATAGGGGAAATAGGGAAAAAATATTTTTTAAACTTTTTTCTCATGGAATTAATAGCAAGTTGATAAATTTCCCCACCCTCTGAAAAATGATCAAACAAATTTGCAAGTTCTGCAATATAAAGTAAACAGTTAGAAATAGTAGGATAATATTGCCCAGAAAATTCATTTGTAGCAATATGAAATTTTTCTAAAAAATCTACAAGCATTTTAACATTAGCCCAATCCGCATTTGTAAGGTGCTCATCATCATCACTTACATGAGCATTAAACGTTGAGTTTATGGGGTTTCTATATTCATATGCAATAACTAAACTTTCATACATGTAATTCCATCTAGTTGGACAAGGTTTAGGAACCTTTCTTTCTCTTAGGCCAAATTCATCGCATCTTTTAAAATATTCTCTAAGTCTACTTCTACGGTTTGAATAAAAAAGCCAATTAAGAGCCATTTTAACCTTTTCAATTTCAACATTTAAAATTCGCATACCATCACCCACAATTAAATGGTAAATATGACAAATACATCTAACATGAAAAATGTTACTAAATACAGGACTTAGTATAGTGGTAAGCAAGACTACATCATTTGTGTTACTAGTAGCATTATCCATTGAAACTGACATTATTTTATCACTAATACAAAAATATCCGCAATCGTGCTAGAAATAAACTGTCCTGTGTGACGTGAATTAATTATTCTATAAGCAATAATGCGCTTTTGCATTATCCAATACTCATCAATCCAATGACTGGTAACAGTAAGGTAATCACAGTCATTACCACTTCTACCAATATCAGTTGTAATAGCAAGACGATAATTTATATGAGTAAATAAATAGCGCAAATATTGTTCATATTCATGTTTATATTTATAAATATCACTCTTTACGGTTGTGCGAGGAAAACCTTTATAAGTAGGATTATAAATTTTTCTAATATAATGCACAAAGTGGGGGTTAGAAGGAAAACTATAGGGTAAGCACATAACAGTGACCATTTTTGCCAATTCTTCCCGATCTTTTTTTGGATCATAATATAAAATACCACCGGTAACAGTGTTAATTCCCGGTTGAAATTAATTTGACCCGGTACTAAGGTCAGCCTGACTAGGTGCACTTGTCCCCTCAGCCAAAGCTTTCATATGAAAATATCTAGCTTTATCTTGAGGGTGTAGCAATATGTGTCTAGTCAAACTTCCAGTCCCCCCCGACTTCCAACATATTGAAAAATTAACTCTTTGCCACAAGTTTTACACTTAGCCCTATTTTTTTCTCTTAGTTGAGTAAAAAATTGCCAAACAAGAGATGTTTCTGCCCGTTTAGGAGGTTGTCTAGAAAAAGTAGGGGCACTAATATGAGGGTCAGACGGGGAATCATCTAGATTATTATTAGTTGGGTTAACTTCAGGAGCAGGACTAGTGGGTGTATCATCATCCGGTTGCATTTTATCAAAATCTATTTCTTCATCATCATTTTCATCAATAGTTGGATTACCATAAAGAGTATTCATATATTCATGGTTTAATTGTTCACCGGGTGCAATATTATGGAAAAATTGACTCTCGGTAAATTGTAATAAACTATTATCGCTATCAAGAATAGGAGGTGTAGGACGGGTAACATGTTTGGGCCGGGGAGCCGGGGGAAGTGGAGGAGGAACATATTGGCCACTAGATTCACCACTCTTCGATTTTTCCTTATTTTTACTAAACATATTTTTTTAAAGAATAAGCCATCTTAATTAATCAAGCAAAGTAAATAAAATAAACAAAATTATAATATTTAAACTTAAGAGTTGGAACGAGTTTACCGAAATGACGAACAACTTGTTGGAAATTGATTATCGTTAAAGACTTCAATTCACCAACTTCACAATTGTTTCAAAAATTATAACAATAAAGTAAGCAATAATAGCAATTATAGAAGTAAATTAGAGAGAGATTGTGATAGATTGATGATTTTGTAAGAAAAAATAAAATAATGATGGGGTATTTATAGTTGCAAATAGGGAAAAAGTGTAATTATAAAAAGTTTGGGATTAAAACAAAGTTGAGGGGTTAAATGGCTATTTCATAAATAGCCAACGGCTATTTTTGACAGCCCAACGACTATTTTTGACAGCCCAACGCTAAGGGACCGGTCCGGTCCCGGTCCGGTCCCGGGCCCTGGCGGGCCAAACGGTCCCGGGCCTGATGGGCCCAATCATAGGACCGGCCCATGAGACCGGACCAGGCCCGCTAAAACCGGACCAAATGGTCCTGGCCCGTTTAGCCGTTTGGCCCGTTTGGCCCGCGATCCCGGGCCTGGACCGGCCCACTTGCCAGCCTTAGCCGTCACTCTGCTCCTCTAGGTATCTTAGAACTAACAACCCCCTTTTACTTATGTTTTCCAAGCGTGACTTCATACCTGGCAGCTAGGAGAATGGGTTTGGCCCAAACTCTTTATCCTTTTGTGAAAATTATTTTCTAAGGTTGTATAGTGTTTGGCCCAATAACTACTAACTAAATTTCTTCTTCTTTCAAATAGTTAATTAATATATAAATAATTTCGGCCTATTACAACTTTTATGTTAAAAACTGAGAAAAATAAGAATTTTTGCCTAAAAAAATATTATTTGAGTTGACTTCGGTCAACATTTTGAGCAAACGGACCCGGATTCATATTTTGACGGTCCCAGTGGATCCGTATCATGATTTGGGACTTGGGCATATGCCCGAAATCGAATTCGGAAGTCCCTAGCCCGAGATATCGGACTTTGTTGAAATTTGAAAGATAAAGGCTTAATGAATTCCAAATGTTTGACCCATAGTTGAATTTTTGGATATCGGGTTTGTATTTTGGTTGCGGAACCCGGTATAAGTCCAATACCATATTTATGACTTGTCTGTGAAATTAGGTGAGAAACGGAGTTGGTTTGACGTGATTCGGACGTTCGGTTGTGAAAATAGAAGTTTTAAAGTCTTCTTGAAAATTTCCTTTGATTTGGTGATCAATTCGTAGTTCTAGGTGTTATTTTGGCGATTTGATCGCGCGAGCAAGTTCGTATGATATTTTAGAACTCGTGTGCATGTTTGGTTTGGAGCCCCGAGGGCTCGGGTGAGTTTCCGATAGGCTACAAAGTGTTTTGAACTTAGAAAACATAGTAGCTGCTGCAACTGATCAGCAGACTTCCCATTTGCAATGTCTGGCTCGCAAATGTGAGCCTCGCATTTGCGAAGAGACCATCACATTTGCGAGTAGTGGGTTGGGGGAAAGACCTTCGCAATTGCGAAGTTTTGATTGCATTTGCTATCCTGGCAGTCTGCATTTGAGAACACTAGTTCGCATTTGCGAAGGCAACAACCATAGCCATTCTTTGTATTTGCGATCACCGGGTCGCATTTGCGATCATGCCTGAGTTTGCATTTGCGAACTATTCTTCGCATTTGCGAAGATTGCAGAGGTGTGATATTTCTCGCATTTGCGATGAAATCTTTGCATTTGCGGTCTTCGCAATTGCGAAGCCTAGGTCGCAAATGCGACATCTGCAGCTGAATAAATATGAGTTAGACGGGATTTTTGGTTCATTTCTCAAAAAAAATTTCAAGACTTCTTCTTCCCCAAATCGTTGGTGTGTGATTCTAAACTAGTTTATTTCAATCTTTCATTACATTTCACAAGTTTTTATCCTAAAATCTAGTGTTTTCATGGTGGAAATTTGGGTGTTTGGGTAGAGTTAGAGATTTTTGAATAATTGGGATTTAGACCTAAAATTGAGGTCGGATTCCAAAATAAATTACATAACCGGGCTTGGGGGTGAATGGGTAATCGGGTTTTGGTCCGAATTTCGGGTTTGGACCAAGCGGGCCCGGGAGTTGACTTTTGTTGACTTTTTCAATAATGACCTATATTGAATCTTTTGCACTCGTGGGTAATTTCTAAGGCTTATTTTGAATCATTTGGTTAGTAATTTGCTAGATATTTTTGGTTCGGAGGCTGGTTTGAAAGGCAAAGCTGTGGTTGAGCTTTGAGTGGTCTTTGAAGCGAGGTAAGTATTGTGTCTAACCTTGACTTGAGGGAATTAGGAACCCTCGAACTATTTGCTACGTGAATTTCATGTGAGACGCGTATATGTGAGGTGACGAGTGCTTATGCGCTACCGAATCATCTGTTTTCTCCCTGTTTCCCCGTTCTTCTTATATTATCTCTTTCCCTGTCTTAGTTGTTATATGGTCTAAATGTGTTTCCATATCTAATTGCTACTTGTAGTCATTGTTTCCTCCTGTTCATGATATTAGTTCTTTCCATAGTTTCATACTCTCATACTATTTGCTCAAGTTAGTTTATCTGTACCTTGTAGTTGTAAATTCTGGATTGGTCTCGCTGTATAGTATTGCTTATTCGGTTTATCATATTGTACAAGGTTTCCTATTTGTTGAGTTTGGTATCTTGGAATTGTAAAGTGTTTTTTTATGATTTGAATTGTGAGTTTTAGTGTGCTTATTGAGTACATGATATTGATATGGTGGGATCGGGTTGCACGCCGCAACAGGTGAAATAAGGGTGATATGTTGAGGTGGAATAAGGGTGAATTTGTACTATACGGTGGGATCGGGTCGCATACCGCAATATATATATATATATATATATATATATATATATATATATATATATATATATATTCATTATTGACTATTGTTGATATCGTTACAGTGAAACAAGGGAGGAGTTTATGTTGTCTGGTGGGATCGGGTTGCACGCCGCAACAACCTATATGTTTCCATTTCTTGAGCTGTGTTGGTTTTCTTTTGGTATTTGTATCCGAATTATTAAAGATTGGTGATTCTAGACGACACTGGTTTATTCTTGAGGTTGTGGTTATTATTTTCAATTGGTTGTTTAATTCTGTTCAGTATTCCCATTTTCTGTCATTATTATATACTGCGTTCAGGTTGTAGTGTAGGTGAACCATCTTAGCCTCGTCACTACTTCGTCGAGGTTAGGTTCGGCACTTACCAGTACATGGGGTCGTTTGTACTGATACTACACTCTACACACTATGCAAAATTTGGAGACGGTCCCAGTGGCGGCTACTAGAGAGCTCGGATTGGACAGCCTGCGGAGACTTGAGGTACAACTGCTCAGCGCCCACAGCTCCTGAAGTCCCCTTCTTTATTTTTATTTTGCTATGTATTTTCATTCAGACAGCTTTGTATTTATTTCAGACCCTTGTATGTATTACTCTAAAAGCTCGTGCACTTGTGATACCAGGTTCATGGATTCATAGCGGATGTTTTACGGTTTTAGCTTCCACATTTATATTTGGTTTATTGCAATTAAATCAATTCTTCTTCATTAATTAAATTTAAATTGTTAAAAAGGGTAAATTATTCTAACGTCGGCTTGCCTAGCAAGTGAAATGTTAGGCGCCATCACGGTCCCGACGATAGGAATTTCGGGTCGTGACAGTTGGTATCAGAGCACTAGGTTACATAGGTCTCACGAGTCACGAGCAAACTTAGTAGAGTCTAGAGGATCGGTACAGAGACGTCTGTACTTATATTCCGGAGGCTATGGAGTTAGGAACAGTTTCACTTCTATTCTTCTCTGTCGTACGATTTTATTCTATCCTTGCTGATTCGACCATTCTATTATGTTCTCTCGCAGATGGAGAACGCATACCGCATCTTCAGCTGAACAGCAGCCGGAGCCCCCAGTGGAAGCTCCTACGAGGGGCAGAGGTCGAGGCCGAAGTCGTGCCAGAGGCCGAGGCAGGGGCAGAGCTCAGCCCAGAGCTCGAGCAGCAGCACCAGCAGTGGAGCCTCAGGTAGAGTTTGATGAGGAGGTTCCAGCCCAGGCTGTGCCTGTCGGACCAGCTTAGGTCCCGGCGTGGTTCATTGCCACCCTAGTACTTCAGGATGCTTTGGTCCGTTTGGTGGGCCTTTTGGAGAGTGTGGCCTAGACTGGCGCATTCCCCAAGGAATCAACCATCTTTCAGGCTGGAGGAGGAGAACAGACTCCTACTACTCATACTCTAGAGTAGATGGCTCCCCAGTATCAGACTCCAGCAGCTCATCCAGTCAGAGTAGTTTATCCGGTTGTTGCGGCATAGGCCGGTGATGGGTCAGCTATGTCTTCCGAGGCTTTATGGAGATTGGACAGATTTACCAAGCTCTTCCCAGTTCACTTCAGTAGTGCTCCTTCAGAGGATCCCCAGGAGTATCTTGACAGCTATCATGAGGTGCTACGGAACATAGGTGTAGTGGAGACCAATGGGGTCGATTTTGCTGCATTTTAGATGTCAGATTCCGCCAAGAAATGGTGGAGAGATCATTTGTTGACCAGACCAGCTGGATCGCCTGCTCTTACTTGGGACCAGTTCTCTCAGATCTTCCTAGAGAAGTTTCTCCTTATCACATTGAGAGAGGAGCATCGTCGTCAGTTCGAGTGCCTCCAGCAGAGCAGTATGACTGTTACTCAGTATGAGACCCGTTTTGTAGATTTGGCCCGTCATGCTCTTCTTCTGCTTCCTACCGAGAGAGATAGAGAGAGGGTGAGGAGGTTTATTGATGGACTTGCTCAGCCTATCAGATTGCAGATGGCTAAGGAGATTGGGAGTGAGATTTTTTTTCAGGCGGCTGCCTATGTCTCCAGGCGAGTCGAGATGGTTCTTGCTTAGGGAGGTCAGGGGTCTGACAAGAAACCTCGTCATTTCGGTGGGTTCAACAGTGCCTCATCTGGAGGCAGGGGTACTTTTGCTAGAGGCCATCCTCCCAGGCCGTTTCATTCAGTGCTTCAACTATCCCACAGTGCTTTAGGGAGTTATGGTCCTTATGTGCCTCATTCTGGACAGCCAACCTACAGTGCACCACCAGCTCCTATCAGTGCACCCTCTATTCAGTATTACTACCGTGGTAATCCGGCCCGTTCGAGTCAGTCTTGGTTTCCACCGCCACAGCACTAGGATGGATGTTTCGAGTATGGTGGTTATGGGCATATTAGGAGGACCTGTCCGAGATTATTGGGCATCATGCCACAACATCAGAGTTCTCGTGCCATGGTTCTGGCACCAGTGGCTACACCTCCTGCTCAGCCAGCCAGAGGCAGGGGTCAGGCAGCCAGAGGTAGACGCCAGATTGTTAGAGGTGGAGGTCGGGCCGTTAGAGGTGGAGGCCAGCACGCTAGAGGTCAACACAGGGAGGTAGTTCAGGGTGGTATGGCCCAACCCCGATGTTATGCTTTTTCAGCCAGGCCTGAGGCTGAGTCATCTGACGCTTTTATCACAGGTACTGTTTCAGTTTACAGTAGATATACTTCAGTTCTATTTTATTCGAGTTCTACATAATCCTATGTGTCATACTATTTTGCTTCATATTTGGTTGTGCCTCGTGATTCTTTGATTGCTCCTGTGTATGTGTCCACACATGTGGGGGATGCTATTGTTGTAGATCGTGTTTATCGTTCTTGTGTGGTCACCATTGGGGGTCTTGAGACTAGTGTAGATCTTCTACTTCTTGATATGGTTGATTTTGATGTTATCTTGGGTATGGATTGGTTGTCACCTTATCATGCTATATTGGATTATCACGCCAAGACGGTGACCTTAGCCTTGCCGGGGTTGCCTCGATTAGAGTGGAGGAAGACTCCTGGCCATTCTACCAGCAGGGTTATCTCTTATGTGAAGGCTCGACATATAGTCGAGATGGGGTGTCTAACTTATTTGGCTAATGTCCGCGATTCTAGTGCGGAGGTTCCTTCCATTGATTCAGTGCCAGTTGTTCGTGAGTTTCCAGAGGTTTTTCGTTCAGACCTGCCGGGGATGCCACCCATCAGGGATATTGATTTCTGTATTGATTTGGCTCCGGGCACTCAGCCCATTTTCAATTCCGCCATATCGTATGGCCCCGCCAGAGTTGAAAAAATTGAAGGAACAGTTGCAAGATTTGCTTGATAAGGGCTTCATTAGACCTAGTGTCTTGCCCTGGGGTGAACCCGTGTTGTTCGTGAAGAAGAAGGATGGATCAATGAGGATGTGCATAGATTATTGGCAGTTGAACAAAGTTACCATCAAGAACAAGTATCCATTTACGATGATTGATGACTTATTTGATCAGCTTCAGGGTGCCAAGGTGTTTTCGAAGATTGATTTGAGATCTGGCTACCATCAATTGAGGATTAGGGCATCCGATGTCCCTAAGACAATGTTTTGGACTCGTTACAGGCATTATGAGTTTCTGGTGATGTCCTTTGGGTTGATAAATGCCCCAGCAGCATTCATGGATTTGATGAACCGAGTGTTCAAGCCTTATCTGGACTCCTTTGTTATTGTGTTTATTGATGATATCTTGATCTACTCCCACAGTCAAGAGGAGCATGAGCAGCATCTTAGGATTGTGCTTCAGACTCTGAGAGACATCCATTTATATGCTAAAATTTCAAAGTGTGAGTTTTGGTTCAAGACTGCTTTGACTACAACACCGGTGTTGGTGTTTCCCACAGGTTCAGGATCTTATACAGTATATTATGATGCGTCCCGTGTAGGGCTCGGTGCGGTATTGATGCAGGAGGGAAGGGTGATTGCATATGCGTCACGGCAGTTGAAGGTTCACGAGAATAATTACCTTATTCATGACTTAGAGTTGGCAGCCATTGTTCATGCGCTGAAGATTTGGAGTCACTATCTTTACGGCGTGTCATGTGAGGTATTCACGGATCATCGGAGTTTGCAGTACTTATTCAAACAAAAGGATCTCAATTTGAGGCAGAGGAGGTGGTTGGAGCTATTGAAAGACTATGATATCACCATCTTGTATCATCCCGGAAAGGCCAATATGGTGGCCGACGCTTTGAGTAGAAAGGCAGCGAGTATGGGTAGCCTTACGTTCATTCCAATCGGTGAGAGGGCGCTTGCATCAGATGTTCTCACTTTAGCCAACCAGTTTGTGAGGTTGGATATTTCAGAGCCTAGCTGTGTTCTAGCTTGTACAGTCACTCGGTCTTCTTTGTTTGAGTGCATCAGAGATCGGTAGTATGACGACCCTCATTTGTTGGTCCTTAGGGACATAGTGCGGCATGGTGGTGCCAAGCAAGTTACCGTTGGAGATGACAGAGTTTTGAGGATGCAGGGTCATGTTTGTGTACCTAATATGGATGGATTTCGTGAGTTGATTATTGAGGAGGCCCGTAGTTCCCGGTATTCTATTCATCCGGGTGTCGCAATATGTATCCGGACTTGCGACAGCAGTATTGTTCGAGGAGGATGAAGAAGGATATAGTTGCTTATGTAGCTCAGTGTCTAAATTGTCAGCAAGTAAAGTATGAGCATCAGAGACCTGGTGGTTTGCTTCAGAAGATAGAGATTCCTGAGTGGAAGTGGGAGCGTATCACTATGGATTTTGTTGTTGGACTCCCACGGACTCAGAGGAAGTTCAATGCAGTTTGGGTAATTGTGGATAGGCTGACCAAGTCAGCGCATTTCATTCCTGTGGTAGTTACCTATTCTTTGGAGCGGTTGGCAGAGATTTATATCCGGGAGATCGTCCGTCTTCATGATGTGCCCGTGTCTATCATTTCTAATGGAGGTACGCAGTTCACCTCGCACTTCTGGAGGGAAGTACAGCGTGAGTTGGCTACGCGAGTTGATTTGAGAACAAGGTTTCATCCTCAGACGGACGGACAGCCCGAACGCACTATTCAGATATTAGAGGATATGCTCCGTGCATGTGTTATAGACTTCGAAGGATCGTGGGATCAGTTCTTGCCGCTTGCAGAGTTCGCCTACAATAACAACTACCAGTCGAGCATTCAAATGGCTCCCTATGAGGCATTATATGGTAGACGGTTTCGATCTCCGGTTGGATAGTTTGAGCTTGGGGAGGCTCGGTTATTGGGTACAAATTTGGTGCAGGATGCCTTGGATAAGGTAAATGTTATTCAGGATAGAATTTGCACAGCTCAGTCCAAGCAAAAGAGTTATGCCGACCGTAGAGCTCGTGATGTTGCATTCATGGTCGGGGAGAGAGTGTTGCTCCGGGTACCACACATGAAGGGTGTAATGAGGTTTGGAAAGAAGGGCAAGTTGAGCCCTAGGTATATCGGGCTCTTTGAGATTCTGGAGAGAGTGGGAGAAGTGGCTTACAGGCTTGCGTTGCCACCGGGGTTATCAGCAGTTTATCCGGTGTTCCATGTGTCCATGCTTCGGAAGTATCACCATGATCCGTCCCATGTGTTAGATTTTAGCTCTGTCCATTTGGACAGGGATTTGACTTATGAGGAGGAGTCGGTGGCTATTCTAGCCTGGCAGGTTCGTCAGTTGAGATCGAAGAGTTATCCTTCAGTAAACATGCAGTGGAGAGGTCAGCCCATCAAGGCAGCTACTTGGGAGTCCTAGTCGGACATGCGGAGTAGATATCCCCACATTTTCACTAGTTCAAGTACTTTTCTATGTCCGTTCGAGGACGAACGATTATTTTAGAGGTGGAGAATATGATGATCCGATAGGTTTTAAAACCTAATTTTGTGATCCGAAGTCTAAAAAATCATGTTTATCCTTTCTCGATTTGCGTGCACAGTCCAGGCGTCTTCCAGGAAAGCTTTTATGTTAAAAACTGAGAAAAATAAGAATTTTTGCCTAAACGAACTTCATTTGAATTGACTTCGGTCAACATTTTGAGAAAACAGATCCAGATTCGTGTTTTGACGGTCCTTGTGGGTCTGTATCGTGATTTGGGACTTGGGCATATGTCCGGAATCGAATTCGGAAGTCCCTAGCCCGAGATATCGGACTTTGTTGAAATTTGAAAGCTAAAGGCTTAATGAATTTGAAATGTCTAACCCATAGTTGACTTTTTGGATATCGGGTTCGTATTTTGGTTTCAGAACTCGGTATAGGTACAATACCATATTTATGACTTGCTTATGAAATTTGGTGAGAAACGGAGTTGGTTTGACGTGATTCGGACGTTCGGTTGTGAAAATATAAGTTTTAAAGTCTTCTTGAAAATTTCCTTTGATTTGGTGTTCAATTCATAGTTCTAGGTGTTATTTTGACGATTTGATGGCGCGAGCAAGATCGTATGATGTTTTAGGACTTGTGTGCATGTTTTTTTGGAGCCCCGAGGGCTCGGGTGAGTTTCGGATAGGCTACTGAGTGTTTTGAACTTAGATAACATAGCAGCTGCTGAAACTGATCTGCAAACTTCGCATTTGGAGGTCTGGCTCGCAAATGCGAGCCTCGCATTTGCGAAGAGACCATCGCATTTGCGAGCAATGAAGTAGGGGAATACCTTCGCAATTGGGAAGTATTGATCGCATTTTCGATCCTGGCAGTCCGCATATGCGAACACTAGTTCGCATTTGCGAACACTAGTTCACATTTGCGAAGGCAACAACCATAGCCATTCTTCGTATTTGCGATCATTGGGTCGCATTTGCTTTTAAGACTGAGTTCGCATTTGCGAACTATTCTTCACATTTAAGAAGATTGCAGAGGTGTGATATATCTCGTATTTGCGATGAAATCTTTGCATTTGCGGGTTTTGCAATTGTGAAGCCGAGGTCGCAAATGCGACATCTGCAGCTGAACAAATATGACTTAGGCGGGATTTTTAGTTCATTTCTCAAATTTTCAAACCATAAAACATTAGAGGCGATGTTTCCAAGACTTTTTCTTCCCAAATCATTGGTAAGTGATACTAAACTAGTTTCTTTCAGTCTTTCATTACATTTCACAAGTTTTTAACCTAAAATCTAGTGTTTTCATGGTGGAAATTTGGGGGTTTGGGTAGAGTTAGTGATTTTTGGGAAATTGGGATTTAGACCTCAAATTGAGGTCGGATTCCAAAATAAATTACGTAACCGGGCTCGGGGGTGAATGGGTAATCGGGTTTTGGTCCGAATTTCGGGTTTGGACCAAGCGGGCTCGGGAGTTGACTTTTGTTGAATTTTTCAATAGTGACCTAAATTGAATCTTTTACAATCGTGGGTGATTCCTAAGGCTTATTTTGAATCATTTGGTTGGTAATTTGCTAGATATTGTTGGTTCGGAGGCTGGTTTGAAAGGCAAAGCTGTGGTTGAGCTTTGAGTGGTCTTTGGAGCGAGGTAAGTGTTGTGTCTAACCTTGACTTGAGGGAATTAGGAACCCTCGAACTATTTGCTACGTGAATTTCATGTGAGACACGTATTTGTGAGGTGACGAGTGCTTATGTGCCGCCGAATTATTTGTTTTTCTCCTTGTTTCCCCGTTCTTCTTATATTATCTCTTTCCCTGTCTTAGTTGTTATATGCTCTAAATGTGTTTCCATGCCTAATTGCTACATGTAGTCATTGTTTCCTCATGTTCATGATATTAGTTCTTTCCATAGTTTCATACTCTCCTATTATTTGCTCAAGTCGGTTTATTTGTACCTTGTAGTTTTAAATTCTGGATTGGTCTCGCTGTGTAGTATTACTTATTCGGATTATCATATTGTACAAGGTTTCCTATTTGTTGAGTTTGGTGTCTTGGAATTGTAAAAGGTTTTTCTATGATTTGAATTGTGAGTTTTACTGTGCTTATTGAGTACGTGGTATTGATATGGTGGGATTGGGTTGCACGCCGTAATAGGTGAAATAAGGGTGATATATTGAGGTGGAATAAGGGAGAATTTGTACTATACGGTAGGATCGGGTTGCACGCCGCAACAGGTGGAATAAGGGTGGATTGACATGGTGAAATAAGGTTGAATTATGATTCTGATATTGACATATGGTGGGATCGGGTTGCGCGCCGTAAGAACCTATATGTTTCCATTTCTTGAGTTGTGTTGGTTTTCTTTTGGTATTTGTATCTGAATTATTAAAGATTGGTGATTCTGGACGACACTTGTTTATTCTTGAGGCCGTGGTTATTATTTTCAGTTGGCTGTTTAATTCTATTTAGTATTTCCATTTTCTGTCATTATTATATAATGTGCTCTGGTTGGAGTGTAGGTGACCCGCCTTAGCCTTGTCACTACTTCGTTGAGGTTAAGCTCGACACTTACCAGTACATAGGTTCGGTTGTACTAATACTATACTCTGCACATTGTGTAGATTTTATAGATGGTCCCAGCGGTGGCTACTAGAGAGCTCGGATTGGATAGCCTGCAGATACTTGAGGTACATCTGCTCAGCGCCCGCAGTTCCTAAAGTCCGCGTCTTTATTTTTATTTAGCTGTGTATTTTCATTCAGAAAACTTTGTATTTATTTCAGACCCTTGTATGTATTACTCTAGAAGCTCGTGCACTTGTGACACCGGGGTCAGGGATTTGTAGCAGATGTTTTACGGTGTTAGCTTTCGCATTTATATTTGGATTATTGCAATTAAATCAGTTCTTCTTCATTAATTAAATTTAAATTGTTAAAAAGGGTAAATTATTCTAACGTTGGCTTGCCTAGCAAGTGAAATGTTAGGCGCCATCACGGTCCCGACGGTGGGAATTTTGAGTCGTGACAATGAGGAAAGTACATCTCTATACCTATATGTCAAGATGCAAGTGAAATCATGAATGTCACCAAAACCAGGTAGCATGAGGAAATGCATCTCTTTGCCTGTATCAAGTACGCATGTCACATGCAATGCACCTTAGTTATGAACTCATGTACTCACACTCTTAGAGTACTCAATCTCAGTATCTCGTATTCTCACTCATCATGCTATATACTCAGCACTCTCAATCACTCAGTACTGTACATGGTAGATCCAGCCCAAACATAAGTAAATCCAGGGCGGATTTAGCCCAATGCAAATGAATCCATGGCAGATTCAGCCTAAAAATCAATAGCAACTGCGCCCACTGTGGATGTGCAGACTCCGAAGGGGATGATCCAGCCCAAGCGCTATAATAAGCCATATCCTGGCATGAATCATTAAAGAATGCTGCGGCGTACAACCCGATCCCATAAATACCACTCACAACACGCCCTCAGTCTCACTCAGTCATCAATCTCTCCAATCTTCTGGGCCCACAACACTCGTGCTAAGCATCCCTAATCAATGATACGAGATATAAAAATATACGATAGCAGAGACTAAGATATGATACATAATGATGAATGCGACTAAGTACATAACTACAATTAAACAAATAATTCAACAAAAAAGAACGAACACTATGGGTCCTAATAGTACCAGCATATAGCCTAAACATGATTTCTAGCATAAATTACAACTCAAGTGCTCTAACACATAAAGTATAATAAAAATGTTCGGATAAGATAGCTATACAGTTCCATGGAATCGGCTAAATCACAATTCACACGGTGCACGCCCACACGCGCATCACCTCAAGATCAATCACATAACACGTAATTCGGGAGTTCATACCCTCAGCACCAAGTTTAGAAGTGCTACTTACCTCGAACAAGCCAAATCCAATACCGAGCAAGCCAAACGATACTCCAAAAATGCCATCCCGCGCATACCGACCCCCGAACAGCTCGAAACCCAATCCATATGGTGAAAGTCGCCTAAAACATCACTTCAATCCGAGCTCCATATCTCCAAATATGCAAAAATGGACGAAACCTCCGAAATAGAGTACTTTATAATCACTGGGAAAATTAATGAATTCCGATCGCGGAAATACCATTGCAATCGCAAAGAAGAAAAATGCACTGCCCAAAATTACCCTCCGTGATCCCGGATCAACCTTTGCTAACGCAAAGAACAACCATCACTGCCTCCCAACAATTACCCTACGCGATCGCATAACTATCTATGTGAACGTGATGACCACATGGATCTTAACTATGCGATCGCAACACAATCAGTGCTAACGCGAAAGATAAACCAGCCCCTGCCCAGCTCAGCCCAAATCACTACGCGAATGCGTGCACACTTGCGCGAATGCGATACTTAGTCTGCAACAACCTACGCGTACCCGTTTGAGGATTCGCAAACACGATGAACAATTTCTCCCCAACCATCAAACAACTTTACATGATCACGATTAACTCTACGCGATCGCGACAAGGAAACTAGATGCTCAGCAGAACCAGCAAATGCCAAAATGAAAGAAAATGATCTGAATTCGATCCAAAACACGCCCGAGCCCCTCGGGACTACGTCCGAACATCCCAACAAGTCCCATATCATAACGCAAACTTACTCGAGGCCTCAAATCAAGCATAAAACATCAAAATGACGAATCGCACCTCGAATCAAACTTAATGAACTTTGAACTTTTTTTTCAACTTCCAAAACTCGTGCCGAAACATATCAAATCAACTCGGAATGAACTCAAATTTTGCACACAAGTCCCAAATGACGTAACGAAGCTATTCCAATACCCGAAACCACAATCCGAATCTGATATCCTCAAAGTCAACTCTCGATCAAACTTATGAACTTTCCAAACCTTCAAATTTCCAACTTTCGCCAATTAGTGCCGAAACCTTCTAGAAAAATCCAAATGCAAATCGAGCATATGCCCAAGTCCAAAATCACCATCCGGACCTAACGAAACCGTCAAAACTCCAATCCATGGTCAAATACTAAAAAGACAAACTTGGTCAACTCTTCCAACTTAAAGCTTCAATCATGAAATTCATTCTTCCAAATCAATTTTGAATAACCTGAAAACCAAAACCGATGATTCATACAAGTCATAATACATCATACAGAGCTACTCATGCCTCCAACTACCGAGCGAAGTGCAAATGGTCAAAATGACTGGTCAGATCGTTACATTCTCCCCCATCTAAACATACATTCATCCTCGAACGTGCCCAGAGTTGTTCCAAAGCCATCAAATTACCGTGTAACCTTACCATGCATATATCCGGGGGGAGGGGGGGGGTGATCCCACGTCACCTCAATCTATGTAATCCTGACAACACATCATAAATGAAGATCATTACTTTAACCTTAGTCTGTAAGCCTTAGAACACAATTTCCAACATCCAAAATTCCTTACAAGACTCGAATCTCGCATCTACACACTGTGTGAGTCTGAACAAGCTATATCAAGCCATAACCATAACCCAAGACACAATCACATGATATACCACATAACGCATATACTCATAGCAAAAAATTGCGCCTGCAATAGCTGCTCGATAACCAACTTGGCATCGGTAACAAACCTCATACCAACTAAAATCTTCTTCTGAACCTTTGTACACTGCCAATGATGAAAGAAACATGTAGAAACTCTTAACCACTCATCAGATCAACAAGCCATGGAGCTCTCCATCATCCTACAGGAACCAAAGCCAAGTCCTAAGCCGACTTCCGATATTATTCTTCCAAACAAACCGCAATAAACTCCAATAGTACCCATTATATGTCCAATGACCTTACCTCATCAAGCACAACTATTCCATTGACATGCCACACCAATACTACTTAGAATCATAACCTATGCTATCCATGCACCAATATGCAACAATTCAAATGTACCCAAACATAGAAAATGACTCAAATGAGAGAACCGTCCCGCAAGTTCAACAAGTACCACCACCACCACCACAATGCCATGAGTCAATCATACATAGTAGAACCAAGACACACGAATCTAACAGAAAGGATGATATCTCAACATAACTTCGCTACAATGCGTGACCGCATCCAAACACTGGTCCATATAAAATACCTCAAGCCAGCATGCCCAAAATCAATAACCACGCGCAATTCGACATCAAGTACCCAAGGTGCATGACCATATTCATGAATAAACAAATAACACAATACCACAGTCCGGAAAGAACATAACCAATACGCAATAAATCATTCAACACCCTAATACCCATCTCGCTCAAATTCCACTATAAAGCCCAGATAGAACTGCACCACGTGTGCATATAACTAACGAATCACAACTCCTCGTAGCATAGAAGAGTAACTCATAGAACATACTAGATACAAATGAGATCAATTATAACCGAATGGCACATCCCTCAACTATAGTAGTACGGAGTCAACCCATCCAACCCGGTGTAGAATACACATCCTCGTTAGGCCTACCAATAAGCCCCCAAATCAACCCTGGTAATTCATAAATAGGTAAATAACCCTTCTAAAGTCCACAATGTCTTAACCATAACACATACTTTCATCTGGCTAGCTTTGGCCACATTTTCACAGTCCATAACCACGAAACAATCTGCTTCTGAGAACTCCCAGTCTCCAAATTCATAGAACACACGAATCACCATATCTGATCCAAACTCCACCGCCCGAATGTCTAACATATCTCTCATACACGATCATCCCACGAGGAATACTTCTATAATTCTTCTGTGCCACATAGCAAAATCTGATATCAATAGTCGATCTATCAGGCGAGTACCACAATACCAATGAAGCATTCGTAAGTTAAAACACAGTGTGCCTTATGAAATACGCACCCTTCTCAGGAATTACCAAGTAGTTATAACATTCGCCGAAACATCAAAAACCGTCTATGCTGCCTAAGAGTTCATGACCTTCCCTTCAAAACTGAACCATGACCTTGCACATGCAAATCTCAATCCCACACCACACACCACATCTATCATGCCATCATATGAAAAGTACGAGAAGCTCATAATCAACCCTGATTCATAAGTAGAATACATATCCGATCAGCTAGAAACACCCCATTTGATCTCATCTTGTCACAACCCAAAAATCATAAGTCGTGATGGCATCTAACTCGACCCGGTAGGTAAGCCAACTAACAGTCAATACAATCCAAATGAAATTGTAGGAAAATAAGAAAGAATTATCTGAACTTTTACAAATTAACCCAAGAAATGATAGTACGGATCATGAGCTTCTAAGACTTGGAATTTACAAAGTTGATATAAATAATTTACATGATCTGTTTGAATGTTACATAAACAGATTAACAAAATTTAAAGCTATCAAGGACAAGTGGCAGCTATATTTAGAATGCATGAACATCTTCAGGGTCGGCTCCCGACATCACCAGCAGCTCCGCTCCAAAGATCTGCACACAAGATGCAGAAGTGTAGTATGAGTACAACCGACCCCATGTACCCAGTAAGTATTTTGTCTAACTTCGTCGTAGTAGTGACGAGGCTTTTTAGTTAAAATATGCTCACTGATAAAATTTGTAATATAACTAACAATAGAACTATACTACAGTATAACAGAATAGAGCACACGAGTGAATGTATAAAGCAATAACAGAGTACAAGAAGAGATCACAATATCTTGACCAATCCTTTCCTTAGAGCGAAACCCAATGAACCACAATAATCACCTCAATACTTTCATAGTGTGAGAGAAACACTCAAGACATCAAATTCAACGGCAC
The DNA here is from genome assembly GCF_000390325.3 of Nicotiana tomentosiformis. Classification (NCBI taxonomy): domain Eukaryota; kingdom Viridiplantae; phylum Streptophyta; class Magnoliopsida; order Solanales; family Solanaceae; genus Nicotiana; species Nicotiana tomentosiformis. The sequence continues at coordinate 46,298,710 of NC_090821.1, forward strand.
GACAACACCCTTCCTGCATTTATCTCATCCTCACCAAATATGCATTAAACAATACCAACCGAAGGACAGAAATACCGATAATAGAAATGACAAAGTAGGAAATACGCAAGTAATAATAATGAACGAGAATGTACATAAGGACATCGGTAATAGACTAGGTGGAAAGCATAAAGATAATGCCAACAATTAGGAAAAAGGAATGTAACTTCAACTAACTAGCATGATGGAGGCATGAAGATAGATATCACAAATAAGAAAGGGGACACATGATCTTTATAAGTTAACAAGTAGAGACACGAATGACTGACATTGAAGAAGACCTGTACCTAAGTGCAACAAAATAGATATGTCATGGATGCAATTATAACAACAGGAAGTAGGCATGATATTTACAAGTTAAGCAAGTAGAAGGCATGAGTGCCACAATAACAAATAAGTCGTATAAGGACCGTAAGTACGACAGTGACAATTCAAGGTAAGGACATGAAGGTATCTGCAAGAAAAATGATATCACAAAATAATGCATGTCCCTTATCCTCACTTGCACGGAAACACCTTTCATGCCATGAACTCGCAATAACACAAAGGCATGATAATATAAATGCAATGGCACGGCATCACCCTTTGTGCTTTTACTCACATAACATGGCATGACATCACCCTTCATGCTTTTACTCTTAATAATATGGCACGACATCACCCTTCATGCTTTTACTCTCAATAATATGGCATGACATCACCCTTCGTGCTTTTACACTCTTCCTTACCAGCATATGTATATCAGTGACAAACAAGGCAGGAAGCATAAATAACGTCAAGGAGAGTGTTTAAATGAATATTTCAAATGAATCCCAATCACAACTTTCCAAGCCAACAATAGTTCAATAAACCCTCAAGAACCTTATTATTCAAGTATTCCAACAAATCTCACAAATGATCTACAACACAAGAATAGAATCTAGTATCTCAAGAATATCGGCCGTAGCAATGTATTAATGATTATGCATATTGATGACTGAATTAAACACACCAATGTATTCTCATAATTTCATCGAATTTGATCAAGTTATAATAAGCCAAGTCTTAGTTTCTAACATTTAATACTATGTTCTTAGTATCTAGGAGCAAAGTAAGGCATGAAACAAGAAGGTCACGTGATTCTACAAGACATAATTTACCCCCGAGCATGGTTAACCCTGGCACATGCATATATGCTCATCACCTCATATATGTATCACCCCCGCATGTAGCAAACAATGTTAAATAGTAGGAAATATTCCCTCAACAAAGTTAGGCAAGACACTTACCTCGCTCCAAAAGTCCACTCAAAGCTAAATCACAGCTTTGCCTCTCAAACAAGCTTCCGAGCCAATAGAATCTAGCAAATTACCAATCAAACGATTCAAATTAAGCCTTAGGAACTACCCACAATTGCAAAAGATTCAATTTAGGTCATTATTGAAAATGTCAACAAAAGTCAACTCCCAAGCTCGCTTGGTCCAAACCCAAAATTCGAACCAAAACCCGAGTACCCGTTCACCCTCGAGCCCGGTTATGTTATTTGTTTTGAAATCCGACCTCAATTTAAGGTCTAAATCCCAATTTTACAAAAATCCCTAATTCTACCCAAACCCCCAATTTCCACCATGAAAATCTTAGATTTTAGGTTCAAAACTCATGAAATATAATGGGTAATTGAAAGAAAGTAGGTTAGAAACACTTACCAATAAATTAGGGAAGGAAATCTTTTAGGAAAATTGCCTCTAGGTCTTCTACTTTTGAAATTTTGAAGGAATGGCAAAAATCCCGTAATTGGGACTATTTTAACACTGGGCGTCAGTGTTCATCGCGTTCTTGTGAACACTGACGCGTTCGCGAAGAGCAGTGCCTGTTAGGCTTACACGATCGCGAGAGACTACACGCGTTCGCGAAGGTTTAGCCCCCATTACCTCTACGTTTGCGATACAAGACCCGCGTTTATGTAGTGTAACCTCAAGTTTCCTGTCCAGCCTAGCTTACACTATGCGTTCGCATAGAGCAACCCCCCATTGCTCGGCGTTCGCGACCATAGTCTCGCGTTCGCGTACTGTAAAATCCTCCCCTAACCCAGATCCCCTTCGCGATCGCGAAGTACAACACACCAGAAACCCCGCTGCAGCAAAAACATCATATTTTTCTAAGTCCAATTCACCCCGTAGCTTATCCAAAACTCACCCGAGCCCTTGGGGCTCCAAATCAAACATGCACACAAGTCTAAAAATATCATACGAACTTACTCGCGCGATCAAATCGCTAAAATAACACCTAAAACTATGAATTAAACACTAAATCAAATGAAATTTTCAAGAAAACTTTGAAACTTCTATTTTCACAACCGGACGTCCGAATCACGTCAAACCAACTCTGTTTCTTACCAAATTTCACAGACAAGTCATAAATATGGTATTGGACCTATACCGGGTTCCTGAACTAAAATACGGATCCGATATCCAAAAGGTTAACTATGGGTCAAGCATTTCAAATTCATTAAGCCTTTAAACTTTCAAATTTCAACAAAATGTGATAACTCGAGCTAGGGACTTTCGAATTCGATTCCGGTCATAAACCAAAGTCCCAAATCACGATACGGACCCATCAGGACCGTCAAAACATGAATCCGAGTCCGTTTGATCAAAACATTGACCAAAGTGTCAACTCAAATGGCTTTTAAGGCATGAATTTCATATTTTTATCAATTTTTAACATAAAAGCCTTCCGAAAAAATACCCAGACTGCGCACACTAATCGAGGAGGGCTAAAATGAGGTATTTGAGGCTTCAAAGCACAGAATTAAGTTCTAAGACATAAGATGACCTATCGGGTCATCACACTCTCCATCACTTAAACATACGTTCGTCCTCGAACGTGCCAGGAGTTGTTCCAAAGCTATTAAATCCCGGTGTAACCTTACTATGCATATACCCGGGGGTAATACCACGTCATCCTGCTGCATATAAGCCTGCCAACACAACATGACTAGAGATCCTTACTTCGACCTTGGTCCTTAAAACTTAGAACCCAATCTCTAACATCCTGAATTCATTACAAGATCCGAATCTCACACCTACACATTATATAAACTCAAATCGCACAAATATAACCCATTGGCAGAAAATAAAGCCTCCACCTAATATCACAAGGACCACACATCTGTAGATTACCCCGCAGGTTATAACCCACCTACTAAGGCTCAAACTGACATTTCTTTATACCCTTTCACAACCACAACTACTACGCATTCACTTAATCTTCTTGAGTCTGAACTCACAACAAGACATGAAAATCTACTTCGCTCCATAATTAAACAACATGAAAGAATCCGCATTACGATCATAACTCGAGACTATACAACACAGTAAGACAAAAATCAAGCACCTAATAGTCCTTTTTACATCTCAGGCAACCTCTTCTCGTCACGTTCAATCCATCAGAATACATCCCGTAGTCACAGCAGACCTATCATTTAGCCATCCAACCACTCACCAAGCCACAAATTCCATTAGTAGGGACACTACCAGACTTATTAGTCCAAAATTACGTGCTCACATAACTAAAATCCGCATGCTCAAGTTACAGTAAAAACCCGACCTCAAGACCTCTAGACTGGCCCATCATCAGTGCACTGAAATCACATCTCCCTCTTCATCCAGGGAATCACAAGCCGTCGATGCACAACGGATACCGAGCACTTACATGCGTGGAAGAGATTTAAAGAGTTACGCTTCAAGCTGCCTCAATGGCGCACGATAAGGAAAGAAAGATGGGAAGTTTATCTTAAATGCCATGTAGCCTCTCTAAGATAGGTATGGACGTCATCATACCGATCCGCAAGACTCTACTAGACACTTGCTCATGACTCATAGAACCTATGAACCTAGAGCTATGATACCAACTTGTCACGACCCAAAATACAACTAGTCGTGATGGCACCTTACCTAACTCGCTAGGTAAGCCAGTTAACAACTATCCAATTTAATGAGATTTATTAAGAGAAAAAATGATAATACAACTTCTTTTAAACAAAGAACTGCCCAAAGACTGGTAGTACAAATCATGAGCTTCTAAGATTTAGATTTTTACAAGACTGAACTAAAATAATTACAACATCTGTTTGAAATGTAAATGAATTGAATTATAATCTAGTGCTACAAAGGACCAGTGATAGCCATAACTGGAACACATGTACATATTTAGATCTAGCTCCCGCCGTACGCAGCAACATCCGCATCCAACATCTGCACGCAAGGTGCAGAAATGTAGTATGTGTACAACTGACCCCATGCACTCAATAAGTAACAAACCTAACCTTAGGTTAAAAGCAGTGATAAGCTGGAGCAAGGGTCGGAGTCCAACACCAATAGCCAACAACAGTTCATAACAACATAATAAAAATGGTACAAGAAATAATTCAGAGGTACGATGCTCAACTCATTCACAGTTACGGAAAATAGGCATGTTTTGTTTTTCAAAGATGTTAGTAAAACTCAGTTCTTTTCACCAAATCACCAGAGATATGAGTAAATCTGAAAACTGTAATTTTCCCAAAACTCCTTTAACAATAATTAAAATATTTTATTTTCATATAGTATGAGGAAAGTACATCTCTATACTTACATGTCAATATGCAAGTGAAATCATGAATGTCACCAAAACCGGGTAGCATGAGGAAATGCATCTCTTTGCCTGTATCAAGTACGCATGTCACATGCAATACACCTCAGTTATGAACTTATGTACTCACACTCTCTGAGTACTCAATCTCACTGTCTCATATTCTCACTCATCATGCTAAATACTCATCACTCGCAGTCACTCAGTACTGTACAGGGCAGATCCATCCTAAACATAAATAAATCCAGGGCAGATCCAGTCCAATGCAAATGAATTCAGGGCAGATTAAGCCTAAAAATCAAAAGCAATTGCGCCCACTGTAAATGTGCAGACTCCGAAGGGGCCGATCCAGCCCAAGCCCTATAATAAGCCAAATCCTGGCATAAATCAATAAAGCCTGCTGCGGCGTGCAATCCTATCCCATAAATATCACTCACAACATGCCCTCGGCCTCACTCAATCATGAATCTCTCCAGTCTCTCAGGCTCACAACACTCATGCTAAGCAGTCTTAATCAATGATACGAGATGTGACAATATACGATAACCGAGACTGAGATATAATACGTAATGATGAATATGACTGAGTACATAACTGCAATTAAACAAATAACTCAACAGTAAAGAACAAACACTGTAGGTCCTAACAGTACCATCATATATCCTAAACATGATTTCTAGCATAAATTACTGCTCAAGTGCTCTAACACATAGATTATAGTAAAAATGTTCGGATAAGATAGCTACACATTTTCATGGAATCGACTAAATCACAATTCACACGGTGCACGCCCACACGCCTGTCACCTAGCATGCGCGTCACCTCAACATCAATCACATAACACATAATTTGGGGTTTCATACCCTCAGAACCAAGTTTAGAAGTCTTACTTACCTCGAACAAGCCAAATCCAATACCGAGCAAGCCAAACGATACTCCAAAAATGCCACCCTATGCGTACCGACCTATGAACGACTTGAAACCCAATCCATATGGTGAAAGTCGCCTAAAAGATTGCTTCAATCCGAGCTCCATAGTTCCAAATATGTAAAAATTGCCGAAACCTCCGAAATAGAGTACTTTATAATCCCTGGGCGAATTAATGAATCGCGATCGCGGAAATACCATAGCGATCACAAAGAAGAAAAATGCACTACCCAGAATTACCCTCCGCAATCGCGGATCAACCTTCACTAACACGAAGAACAACCATCACTGCCTCCCAATAATTACCATACGCGATCGCGTAACTATCCACACGAATGCAATGACCACATGCATCTGAACTATGAGATCGCAACACAATCAGTACTAACGTGAAGGAGAAACCAGACTCTGCCCAGCTCAGCCTAAATCACTACGTGAACGCGTGCACACTTGCACGAACACGATACTCACTCTGCAGTAACCTACGCGAATGCGTCTAAGGATTCATAAACGCGATGAACAACTTCTCCCCAACCATCAACAACTCTACGCGAACAAGAAAACCAGATGCTCAGCAGAACCAGCAAATGCCAAAATGAAGGAAAATGATCCGAATTCGATCCAAAACACGCCCGAGCCTCTCGGGACCACGTCCAAGCATCCCAAAAAGTCCCATATCATAACACAGACTTACTCGAGGTTTCAGATAACACATAACAACATCAAAATGATGAATCACACCTCAAATCGAATTTAATGAACTTTGAACTTTTTTTCAACTTCCAAAACTCGTGCCGAAACATATCAAATCAACTCGGAATGAACTCAAATTTTGCACACATGTCCCAAATAACGTAACGAATCTATTCCAATTCCTGAAACTACAATTCGAATCCGATATCCTCAAAGTCAACTCTCGGTCAAACTTATGAACTTTCCAAACTTTTAAATTTCTAACTTTCGCCAATTAGTCCCGAAACCTTTTAGAAATATCCAAATACAAATACGGGCATACACCCGAGTCCAAAATCACCATCTAGACCTAACGGAACCGTCAAAACTCTAATCCAAGGTCAAATACTAAAAAGTCTAACTTGGTCAACTCTTCCAACTTAAAGCTTCAATCATAAAATTCATTCTTTTAAATCGATTCCGAATAACCTGAAAACCAAAACCGACAATTTACACAAGTCATAATACATCATACAAAGCTACTCATGCCCTCTAACTACCGAGCGAATTGCAAATGCTCAAAACGATCGGTCGGGTTGTTACACCTGCTTCCGCTAGCATCAGACATTGTTTCTTTAAAAAAGCTAAAAGGCTATGGATGAATATAAATTTAAAGAATTATGATAGAAGTCCATGGATGACTATGAAATTTTTAAGTGAAGAGATTGTTAATATAGCCAAAGTGTGCACCTAATCAATTTAATATTTGTAAGTGCAAAGGTAACTTTTCAGGTCTGTTTACTATTTTACATTCAGAGATATTGAATGTAACAAGATAAGTAGGTGGTATAAGACAACAAGTTGGTGGTAAATGCAAAAAGAAATGTAACTTTCGCTTAATAAGTCCACAGTTTTTCTATAGTAAAAAAAATAACTTCGGCTGAAAAGCCAAAGTTTTCACATAATTAAATTGAAAGACTTCATTTACTATTTCTAGATGCAAAAGTAACTTTTCAGGTTATTTATTATATGGTAAGACAAGTTAAATGTAAGATGAAGTAGGTGGTAAAAGACAAAAAGTAGTTGGTAAATACAAAATAGATAAGTTTGATGTTTCAAAATACCAAAACATGCTGAAGTTTTGTCCTGCAGTCTGCAGTTTAGCAATGAGTTTTTCGCTAAGAACTTCAGACTAAACATGCTGAAGTTATTTAGTTCATTTGCTAAAATTTCACACTAAACATGCTGAAGTTTTCTCCTACAGTACGTAATTTTCTAATGAGTTTTTTCTTAACTTCAAACTTATCCATGCTAAAGTTTTCTTGTTCATTTCCTAATACTTTACACTAAACATGCTGAAGTTAAAACTTCATGCTAATGTAGCATGAAGTTGTTTCACATCAAAGCTAAAATTTCATGCTAATGGATGCTGATGTTATTTAGTTCATTTACTAAAACTTCATACCAAAACATGCTGAAGTTTTCTCCTACAGTCTACAGTTTTGTCATGAGTTTTATCCAAAACTTCAGTCTAAACAAGCTGATATTTTTTAGTTCATTTGCTAAAACTACAGACTAAACATGCTTAAGTTTTTATCCTGCAGTATGTAATTTTCTAATGAGTTTTTGCTAATGCGTGCGGAAGTTATTTAGTTCATTTGCTAAAACTTCATACTAAACATGCTGAAGTTTCAAAAAACATGTTTAAGTTCATGATAAAAGAGACAAAAGTATTTGATACAATCCAAGATAACTTCAGACTAATTAATGCGAAGAGAACAAAAATTTAATAGATAGACATCACATAATTCACTAAAAATAATATATATTCTCAAATCCAATTTTGTTTTCACTTACAACATTGAAAAAATAACAAAAAAATTGTTTTTCATTTACAATTTATTCTCTATCGAAAAACTTCACATCGAGTGTCTTCATATTCTCCATAGTCATGTCCTAGTTGCTCTTATGGAGTTTCATAACCGCTTTCTTCTTTCCACTTTCCATGAGTCCAAATATTCGTAGCCAATTCTCTCTTGAATGTCAAAGCATCACTTTGTTTGAATTTGAAGACATCATGTTTCTTCAACCGCATCTCAAGGAACTTAAGAGAAAATATATCACAATCAACACTACAAAAAAAACATAAAAAAATTTGAAGATTAATTAACACAATAACACAACTCTAAAAATAAAGAAAAAACCATAAAGATAAGATGCATGGTAAATATATGACAAACACGTACTTGTTCTGCTGTAGGGGCGTGTTCATCCACTTAATCGTAAAAATTTTCGGAGCATTTTCCTCATAAGTGTGTGCGCCAAACTTCAAGCATTCGAGCAATTGTGGGATCAACCATGCATAATTTTGGATATGTTCCAATGCACTCTCATATGGTGAATTACTCAAGGAATCGTACACATATATAGTTTTGGTTTTAAAGTGCGGAATTCCAAGAAAGTAGTGCGTAGATGACTGGCCAGCTCTTGACTTAAGTCGAAATGGAAAGAATACTTTTTCGGCAGATGCCCATGAGATATCACATAAATGGTCAATGCTTCTTGCTTAGTTGGCCACCTTTTCAGCAGTTGATTCTTATATAAATCAGGTAAACTCGGTAGGTTCCTCAATCTCCACTTCTTCTTCAGAATCCACAGCTTCGTCAATCACCTATTTTTTGACAGCCCGCTTTTTCTTTGATTTGATCTTTTTCTCTTCCATTTTTCTTTTCTCCTCCATTTTATTTTCCTTTCTTATTCTAATTTTCTCCTTCTGTTCATCTGAAGGATAAACACTAGTCAACTTAGTCCTATACTAATCAAAAATTAAATTTGTTGCTGTACATTTTGATTTTGGATAACTTGGAAGGTGATAGCAATATTTTTTGCGCAAGAAATATATGCCCACTTTAATAGAATGCAAATGAACAACAGCAAAAGAAAATATGTGAACTTAACCACAATATAGTTTAGAGTGAAAAATAAGTTTAGGGAATGAACTAAAAAACATCAGCATACATACGTATGAAGTTTAGAAAAAATTCATTAATAAACTACAAACTACATGACAAAAACTTAAGCATGTTCAGTATGAAGTGTTAGGAAATGAACTAAAATATTTTAGCATGTTTAATTTAACGTTTAGAAAAAAACTGATTATAAAACTAGAGACTGCAGGACAAAAATTTCAGCATGTTTAGTCTGAAGTTTTAGCAAATGAACTAAACAATTTCAGCATGTTTAGTCTGATATTTTTAGGGAAAAACTCATTGCTAAACTATAGAATGCAGGACAAAACTTCAGCATCTTTTAGTATGAAGTTTTAGCAAATGAACTAATAAACTTAAATAAGCATAAGTTTGAAGTTTATCAAATTACAGTACAAAAACTTTAAAACAAACATAAGGTTAAAGTTTTAGGAAATATAGTTCAAAACCAATTCAAAAAACAAACTTAATAACTTACTTCGTCCGCAAGATCAGAGTTAGGGTCCACAAGCTCGGTAAAGAATGACTTTGGAATATCGATTCCAGCTAATTTGAATGGCTTGAAATCATATTCCCCGGCATCCGTCTTCAACTAGTCTGTAAATCTATGCATCAATCCGCCATCTTGATTGACATAATGGAAGGGACACCTTCATGTAGTCTTTCCTGCTTTTCAATCTTGCCCCCTTGCCTTTTGTTTAGGAATGACGTAAGGATATTTCTACCAAATATTCTCCATACGAATCCTTTTCCCTACTTTAGCTGGTTTTCTTTTTGATTATTGTTCCTGCTGCTCAGTCGCACCTAACTGTTGGGGTTCAGCACCAGGGGAAAAATCCACAGCCATAGAGACAGATACTTCTCTAACTCCCTATTATTCATGATCTTCTTGTCTCTTTTCACCACCACTACCAACAACAAAATTAGCTTCTAAACCAGTCTCTTGTGTACTACCCAACGAAAATGAACATAAATTGAAGTTTGGTATATCACTAGAGTCACGCAAAACATTAGGAGAACTGGTGTGATGACCCAAAATGTCATCTTATGTTTTAAAACTCGATTCTGAGCTCTTAAGCCCTAAAAATCATATTTTTACCCTCCTCAATTTGCGTGAACAGTCCGGGCGTGTTTTCTAAAAACCTTTGTGTTGAAAATTGATGAAAATAAGAATTTTTACCTTAAAAGTTGATTTTAGTTGACTTCAGTCAACGTTTATTGTAAACGGGCCTAGATCTATGTTTTGACAGTTCTAGTGGGTCCGTATCGAATTATGGGACCTGGGCGTATGCCCGGAATCGAATTCGGAGGTCCCTAGCTCGAGTTTTGAATTTTTGATGAAAATTAAAAGTCTGAAATTGGTTGACGTTTGGCCTTGTTGATACCGGGTTTGTATTTTGGTTCTAGAGCCCGGTATAGGTCCAATATAATATTCATGACTTATCTGTAAAATTTGGTGAGAAACAGAGTTGGTTTGACGTGATTCGGACGTCCGGTTGTGAAGATAGAAATTTAAAGTATTCTTGAGAATTTCATTTGATTTGGTGCTAAATTCGTAGTTCTAGGTGTTATTTTGGCGATTTGAACATGCGAGCAAGTTTGTATGATGTTTTTAGACTTATGTGTTTGTTTGGTTTGGAGCCCTGAGGGCTCGGGTGAGTTTCGGATAGGCCACGGGTTGATTTGGACTTAGAAAATCTGGTATTTTTGCTTTATCTGGTATCTGGTATGTTGTTCTTCGCGATCGCATAGGCACTCTCATGATCGCGAAGGGGAACCTGGACTTGGGAGGATTTTACTCTACGCGAACGCGAGACCATGGTCACGAACACGGAGCATTGGGGGGAGTTGCTCTACGCGAACGCGACCCGTCGAACTCGAACGCGTAGCTTTAGCTAGGCTGGGCAGGGGACTTGGGAAACTCTATGCGAACATGAGCCCTGTCTCGCGAACGTGAAGGTAAGGCGAGCTAAGACTTCGCGAATACGTAAAGCCTCCCGCGATCGTGTAAGCCCTTATGAGGCTGCTCTTCGCGAACGCGACAGTGTTCACGCGATCATGATGAACACTGTCGCCCTGCACTTAAACCAGAATCAAACACGGGATTAAGCCATTTTTCCAACTTTTCATAAAACAAATGGGCTAGAGGCGCTTTTCAAGAGATAATTTCTTCCCCAAAGTGTTGGTAAGTGATTCTAAACCATTTTCTTTCAATTACACATTTCATTTCATGAATTATCAATCTAAAATCTAGAGTTTTCATGGTAGAATTTGGGGTTTGGGTAGAAACTAGGGATTTCGGAAATTTGGGGATCTAGACCTCAATTTGAGGTCGGATTCTAAAACTAATTATATATCCGGGCTCCGGGGTGAATGGCTAAATGGATTTTGGCCCGAACCTCGGGTTTTGACCAAGCGGGCCCAGGGTCGATTTTTTACTTTTTGGAGGAAAATTTGGGAAATCTAAATTTATGCAATGTAATTAATTCCTTTAGCAATATTTGATATTATTGAGTCATTTTTGAATAGATACGAGTGGTTTGGAGGTGGATTCTAAAGGAAAAGCTATGATTGAGTATTGAGCGGCCTTCGGAGCGTAAGTGTCGTGGTTAACCCTGACTTGAGGGAATTAGGAACCTTAGATTATTTTCTTCATGAAATTCATGTGAGCGGCGTATATGTGAGGTGACGAGTATTTATGCGCCGCCAATTTACCTATTTTCCCCTATTTTCTCCCATTTTTTTATATTGTCTCTTTCCTATGCCTAATTGTTACGTGCTTAGACTAGTGTTGTTAAATTTATCGTTCTTATCATGTTTGCGGATTCTCTAGTAATAATTGAGTATTTATTTCAAAGTTGAGATTGGTATTGTGGAACCAAATGTTGAAGTAAGGTTTGTACTTATTATTCTATCTCCCTGTTGTTATTAATGCGTTGCATTATGGTAAGGGAGAGTGTTAATGCATGAAGGGTGATGCCGTGCCATATTGTGAGTGTAAAAGCACGAAGGGTGATGCCGTGCCATATTATGAGAGTTAATGCACGAAGGGTGATGTCGTGCCATATTGTGAGTGTAAAAGCACGAAGGGTGATGTCGTGCCATGATATGAGAGTTAATGCACGAAGGGTGATGTTGTGCCGTTTCTATTGATTTTATGGTGAGATTGAGAGTAAAAGCACGAAGGGTGATACCGTATATTTTTTCTTTATTGTATTCGTGCTCCTGTTGATTCATAGTATATTGGTTGTTCCAGTTCTCATTCTGCTGTAGTTCTTTATTTCGTATTTCCCCCAACATGTTTCCCCCTCCCGATAATTCTTGTCTAGCTCTTCAGTACTGTTATTTGTATATACACTGTTAAATTGTATAGGTTAAATTGTCACTACTTCGTTGAGGTTAGGCTCGACACTTACTAGTACATGGGGTTGGTTCTACTGATACTGCACTTTGCATTTTCTATGCAGATTTTGGTACCGGCTCAGGTTGATCAAGATTTTGCTGTTGGATCCGCTATCCGGAGATTCAAGGTAGATCTATCGGCGTTCACAGACCTTGAAGTCTCTGTGTATCTTTTCAATTTTACTGTTTCTTTCATCCAAACAATTGTATTTCTTTCAGACTATTACTTGTAGTGAATTCTAGAATGCTTGTAAATTGTGGTAGTAATTAATACAGTTTTTGTATTATTCTGCACTTATTATATTTCATCTTATCTAATTTTTGTTATTTACTGAATGGAAATAAGGATTTGGTTTAATAATTCTCTAACGATGGCTTGCCTAGCAAGTTAAATATTAGGCACCATCACGGTACCGAAGGTGGGAATTCCGGGTCGTGACAACTCGACACCTTCCTTCTCTTAGGATTTGGAAGAAGTTGTGATGCATTAGATGAGATCTGCAAAAAACAAGGAAAATATATACATAAATACAACCGATTCAAACACACATTAGGCAAAACAATGCCTTGTAATTGAATTGCAGCAAATAACTACCTGGTCTAAGTGTTGCAACACAGATGGTATTTGCATACCAACGGATCCGCTTGCATTACCCTCATATATGCCTATATCTTCATGCAAAAAAGGAAAAAATATTAAATAATACTAACTAAAATTTGAAAATACTACAAAGTCACTTCATACATGTCTGTGAGCCAACAAGTGTGAAGAGATGTATTTCTCTTTGTTCATATAGCCGAATGAGCTCACTAATTTCTTTTTCGGCTGCATCGAGTCTTTCTTAATAATCATCAAAAAGCACAAAAAAGAAAAGAAAGTATGTAAAATTTTATACTGAAAATAAAAGCTTGGATCAAATATAATAAGTTAGTGATGTATAGAATACCTTGACATTTACCTTCTACTGCGCTATCGCCAGACTGCATACCTTTGTCGATCTCAGCAGTTCCAGCTTCATTCAATGGTGCGGCATCGTCGGGGAGCCTTGGAGTATTCTGCGGAAGGATTTTCTCGACTCTATCTTCATGAAATGCAGCATCATCGGAGAGTTTTTGAGTCGTATCAATTGAAGCACCACTGTTTTCAACTTCCACTACATATTTATGGGGGGGGGGGGGAAAATTAATGACCTAATATATATATATATATATATATATATATATATATATATATATATATATATATATATAAAAATACTTATACCTGTAGTGACAACTTCCTGTGTCTATGCACCTAAAATATTTTGGCAAATAGCTAATGCTTTCGCAAACGCATTGCCTTTCCCAATAGGAGTACCCACATCACTCGGTACGTGTTCTTCAGTACCAACAGGTTCATCATCGGCATCCGTAAACACATTGCCTTTTGCAATAGGACTACCCAAATCACAAGTCGGTACATGTTCTTCAGTACCGACAACTTCATCATATGCACCTTTCTTGCTTCCGACATTCTTGGTTGATAACTGTTCATCATATCCAACAACTTTGCCCAGTCTATCGACACTATAACATTCCGCTTCAACGTGTCGTTCAACACATTGAACTTGCTCGAATACTTGAACTTGGCCTTCAAGAGCTGCTTGTTCACCTCTTCCATTTTCATCTGCGGCTTTATGCAGTCCATCATGACCAACATTAAAATCAGATTGAGGTTCGAAGAAATCGTTCATCCTATAATATTGTCTATAGTTCATGAATTCAAAATCTGCATCGCCATCATCTCTTCCTTTTAACTTGTCGACAATCTCAAATAACTTTTCAAACTTCTCATCAAAATATTCTTATAAAGAATTACTAACAATGATTATTCTGAATAAAAGAATAACATTACCAGGAAAAAAGACTTCTCTATAAATAAGCTTACCTTGACTTTTTTTACAGCCTCGTCCACAATAACAGATCGCTCATCCCATCGAAACTCTTGAACAACTTCTTTCGTGATCATGCACCTTTCTTCTATTGCATGGTTTTTAACCTTCCTCGTTACCCTCTAGTATAGAAATAGAAACAACACAACAATTTCAGAAAATAGAAATACAGAACAAAATTTCAGCTCTTAGAATGTTGAAGTTCACAAATACAGAATAAAACTTTAGCTTTAAGAATACTGAAGTTCAGCAAATACAGCACAAAAACTTCAGCCAAAACATGCTGTAGTTTTACAAATACAGAACACAACTTAAACTCCAAAAATGCTGAAGTTCATCAAAAACAAAACAAAAACTGCAGATAAAACATACTTTATTTTTACAAAATACAAAACAAAACTTCAGCTCCTAGAATGCTGAAGTTCATCACAAACAGAACAAAAATTACAGACAAAATATGTTGTAGTTTTAGAAAACACATAACAAAAACTTCAGCCAAAAAAATAATGCTAAAGTTCAGCAAAATACAGGATAAAAACATCACATAGAACATCCTATAATTTAGCAAACAATAGTATGAAAAACTTCAGATTAAACACGAAAAAAAAATTACACTACATATTGTGTTAACTAATTCATCATCAAATGCTGTTGTATAACATTTAGAACAACTCTGGGTACGAGGTGATTCTTCAATTATAAGAGTTCGACTGGTTTCTTTTGATCGACTCTGACTGCGTGGTGATTCACCAGTTAAAGGAACCGGATTCAGTACCTTCAAACGACTGCGGATGCATGGTAATTATCCAATTAAAGGCATTGAATTCAATTCCTCTTCGGTAGGAATTATCTCAAATACCCTAAATATCCGATATTTTTGTTTAATACAAAAAAGTATATTAGGAAAAATAAAAAAAAAACTAATATGTCAACATATTAACAAAAATGCAGAAAAAGGAAAAATAAAGAACATTAACTTACACCATAATTACTAAAGTAATTCTCATGAAGTTTTTTAAATTTAGGCTCTCCCAAAGATGGATAACGTCACATCCTAGGAACCTGAGCTACATCAAGGTAGTCGTCAACTTTTAAATACTTGTCTCGAATATCTGGGAAGCGCTCATAGAACCAAACACATAATGGATATGGAAATCCGCCTACAGTATACTCAGTTAGATTATTTTTGTCCTTGTTGTCCAAAGCATATTTTATTGAAGTAATAAGCTTATACTCCTCCAACACAGTTGATTGATGCTTTCTTCCGAACAAAATAGACCCCACAATAAAAATTCACAGCATCTTCATCACTCTCACATACGTGTTTGAAATTCACATCATCTTTTTTAATTTGATTCCGTATCATATACTCTCGAATGTCCTTCAAGGTCACACCCTTAGACTTCCCAAAATAGCGCTTCAGAATCTTATTCGCTCGTTTAATTAGTTTTTCAACATTATGTGATGTGATCCTCAAACCACACATAATGTGAAAGTCTTCAAGGCTAAACGACACATCAGAACCAAAAATCTTGAAACTAATGGAATCTCGATCATTGGTGAATACGCGAGAAAGAATCAAACAATGAACCAACTTCATGCTGCAATGGAAATTCTCCATAGCCATGATATACCGAAATGTACCATTATTCAGCTTCTCCTGTTGTGCATGAGTCAAGAAAGTTACAATTAAACCCTTCAAATCGTTGTTCCCCTTCCAGTAAGCACGACAGTTAAACCAATCTCGAAACTCATAATATCTCTCCCCTGGTTTTGTAGGTATAACAACAGGGACTGAAGGAGCTTTACGTATTCTAGGTGCTTTAGGTGCTTTAAGATCTTTAGGTGCTTTGGATTTCATAGATACCATCTATTCAAAAAATTAAAGGTGAAAAAAATAATTTCCGAACATTATTAAAAAATGCATTTAAAACTTCAGCACAATTTGACTTAAGTTATATTTTAAAGCCCTCTAACTTCAGAGAAATACAAAATAAAATTTCAGCTCTAAGAATGCTGAAGTTCAGCAAATACAAAATAAAACTTTAGCTCTAAGAATATTGATGTTCAGCAGTTACAGAATAAAAATTTCAGCCAAAACATGTTATTTTACAAATACAGAATATAACTTCAACTCCAATAATGCTGAAGTTCATCAAAAATAAAATAAAAACTGCAAACAAAACATACTTTACTTTTACAAAATACAAAACAAAACTTCAGGTCCTAGAATTAAATTATCCTTGAAGTATAATAAATTTCACACTTTAATAGCATCATCTATTTGAGTCTCAAAATTTTTAAAAATTTCAATGTCTCCTACAATCAGTGAATAATATATAGAATTTTCATCAAAAACACAAACACATTTTCAAAAAACCTAAAAACACTAATCGTAAAAGTAAAACCTACAAAACTAATGCACTAATCAAAGTAAAACCTAGAAAATTATTTTAGTACAAATAAAAAAAGGAAAACGATTCAACTAAGATTACTATCAACAAAAAACCCATAAATTAAATCAAAAAACTAATCCTAAATTAAAACCCCATACAAAGTTAATACAATATACAAAAGCAATCATTAAAATCGTACATGTGATTATACTTAATTTTGTTGAACAAGAAACAGTTGCTAATCAAGCAGAATGCAATGGCGAAAGTCGTTTGATTTCAGAAAATAATCAAAAACCGCGAAGAAGGATAGAGAGACAGATACAAGAGAAAATATGCCGTATACTTGGAGAGAAAGTAGTATTTTATTAAAGAAGGGCAAAATCATCTTTTAAAAACGTTTTTAACAAAAATAAATGGATACAGATGCAAACAAAAAAATAAAATGGGTACAAATTAAAAAGGGGCGATCAAATAGGGCGCCCCATGCAATTTTTACTTAATAGAGGCTTTAACTAAACTTTAAGACAAATAACCACCACATAAATTACTAGAAGTAGTGGGAAAATGTAAAGTGATATAGACAGCAAAAGAGAATTTTGAACCAGATGAGAGAAAAAAAATATCAAATAAGGAGATAAAAGAAAATTAAGAATGCTGGTCAAATTGAGGTGCTACATCAACTCTACTATGCTCAGCTTTATATATTTATATAGGTTTTAAAGGTTTAGATTAGATAAATTATACAAGCACCTTAACCATAGTTAATGAGATAAATTTTTGGAATGCAAATTCGTTCATGTGGGATTAGTAATCCTAATTATCAGGACGTTTTTACATATTCAAAAAAAATATATTTAATAAGTAAAATTTTAGTTGATTTCAAAATCTAAAATATTAGAAAATAGTTAAATTATATTTTTTGATTTGAAATTTCTTTTTAAAGGGTAAAAGCCTCGATCAATATATTGCGTCGGAGTTTTGTACTTTTATAATAATACTAGTTTCAAGGTACGCGCTTTGCGCGTGTATCCATTTCCATGAATATATAATTTTTTTAAAATATAAAAATATTATTAAATAATATATTTGAACTATAAAATAAAAACTATAAAGAAAGTATAGATTCATGAAAACAATAAATGCTTATTTATTTAGGTAGGCGAGAAAATAAAATAAATAAATACTTTTTTCCAATCAAAGATCAAATTATATAAATTCATAAAATGCAATAGAAATAAAAGAGAAAAATACCTTTTCAAGATAGAATCTGTAACGACCCGACCGGTCGTTTTGAGTACTATAATCCCGTTTCCCCATTTACTGCTCAATTTATGCTTTACAGTTATTTTATGACTTACCGGTTAGTTAGTTCGGTCCGGAAGGAATTCGGAGTGCAACAAGACACTTAGTCTCATAATTGAAAATATAAGTTAGAAAAGTTGACTGGATGTGGACTTATATGTAAACGACCTTGTATTTGAATTTTGATAATTTCAATAGCTCCGTATGGTAATTTTAGACTTAAGAGTGTGCTCGAAAAAGTATTTGGAAGCCCGTAGCTAAATTAGGCCTGAAATGGCTAAAATAGAAAGTTAAGTTTGGAAGTTTGACCGGGGAGTTGACTTTTTTATATCGAGGCCGGAATCCGATTTTGAAAATTTGAATACCTCTATTATGTCATTTATGACTTATGTGCAAGTTTTGAGGTCAATTGGACTTGATTTGATGTGTTTCGGCACAAGATATAGAATTTGAAAATTCAAAGTTCATAGATTTTTATTTGAGGTGCGATTCAACGTGTTGATATTGTTTGATATGATTTGAGGTCTCGAGTAGGTCCGTGTTATGTTATGAAACTTGTTGGTATATTTGAACGGGATCCCGAGTATCTCGGGTGAGTTTCGGGGTGAGTTTTGAGCAAGTACGGGATTTTCGGCACTCTAATGTTGTTCTGGGGGTCTTTGGAAGTGAGGACCGCACATTTTTGGAGTGATGAGGAAAAAGGGAAGTGCGGACCTCAGGGAAATTGTGCGCACCGCACAATTTTGTGTGCGGCCGCACAATTTTGTGTGCGGCCGCACTCAGGAACTCTTAGATTCGCTGGTCCGACTTCGGAAGCTTATATCTTTTGATCTACGAGGACATTTGATATGCTTCAAAAACAAAAGTCGTATCCCTTCGTGTCTAGTTTCCAGAATGGTAAAGATGTCATCATTTGGACATCCGTAGAGAAAGTTGTGGCTAAATTTCTAAAGCCTGACAATGCAGTCACTAAGAGAGTGCAGCCGCAGGAGCTGGGATGTGCGGCCGAACTTGGAATTTTGCGGACCACACATGGTGAGTTCAAAGAATGTACTATATAAACGAGACTTATGTTATTATGTCATTTTTGGACCTTGGGAGCTCGGTTTGAGACGATGTTTTGTGGGTTTTTCAAGAAATTCATCGGGGTAAGTGATTCTAACTCAGATTTTGTTAACATACGTGAATATATCGTTGTTTACATCATGTAATCAGTATTTTGAGATGGAAATTTGGGAAAATTATAAAAATTTCATAAAACGATTTTTGGGATTTGAACACCGATTCGGAGTCGGATTTGAGTGAAATTAGTATGGTTGAACTCGTAATTGAATAAGTTTTTGGATTTTGTAACTTTTGTCATGTTCCGGGACATGGGGCCCACGGGCGATTTTTGAGTTAAATTTCGGATTCTTATGGAAAATTTGCATTTTTCATATGGAATTAATTCCAATAAATTTTATTGACTGAATCGAATTATTGTAACTAGATTTAAGGCGTTTGGAGGCCAATTCACGAGGCAAAAGCTTAGCGGAATAAGAATTTCACGGTTTTAGGTAAGTAACAATTTTAAATCAGGTCCTGAGGGTATGAAACCCCGGATTTTGTATCATGTGATTGTTTTTGGAGGTGACACACATGCTAGGTGACGGGCGTGTGGGCGTGCACTAAGTGGATTGTGACTTGGTCCGTCCCGTGAAACTGTAAAGTTGAATAACTTGTAGTTAACTATATACTCTCTATGTGTTGAAGAAATTTGACTGTAAATCATGTTAGAAATCATGCTTAGGCTATCTGATAGTATTGTTGGGACCCACAGAGGTCGCGTACTTGTTCAATTATTTGCTAATTATTGTCTTGTACTGAATCATGATTTTAGTCGCATATGATACCTCAGTCTTTCTTGATATTTGTTGATACACAATGTTATCTTTGTTTGGGCTAATCTTTATGATTTTCGAGAGCCCGAGAGACTAGAGAGATTGAGGACTGAGTAAGGCCGAGGGCCTATCGGTGAGATAAGGATACTATGGCGCGTGAGTTGTCCGTGCAAGATATTATAGCATATGCGTTGTCCATGCAACACGTGAGTTGTTCGTGCGGGTTATGGCGCTTGGGCTGTTGGAGCCCCTCCAGAGTCTGTATACCCCCAGTGAGGGCGGGTACCCATTGAGTGTGAGTGCTGAGAGCTGAGAGCCGAGTGGTTGAGTTATTGTGACGAGTGGAGTGACTGTTACCCTGAAAGGCTGTACTTGCTTTTCATTTGTTGTTGCACTTAGTTGCTATTTGTCATTGTTGTGAAATTCTCTGAAATATTTTATATCCGGATTGCACGAACTTGAAATCGTATAAATTGATTTGACTTAAACTGCTGGATTTGAAAGCATGTCTATTCTATGTTGGAATTACTGAAAAAAAGAACTATAACTGTGTAGCTCGTCACTATCTTCAGTTCCTTAATTATTATTGTTACTTGCTGAGTTGGTTGTACTCATACTACACCCTGCACTTTGTGTGCAGATCCAGGTATTTCCGGACATAGTGAGTGCTAGTTCTCTAGCACAACTGTTTTTCCGGAGATTCTGAGGTAGCTGCCGTATTTCGCATACCTTGCCTCTCCTTCCCTATCTCCTTATTTACTGTATTTGGTCTCAGACTGTTATGGACCGTATTTTCCAAACTTGTATTCATATTAGATGCTCATGTACTCAGTGACACCAGGTTTTGGGACTGTTTGTATCGGTATTTGCGAGATTTATGGATTGTGTTTAAATATTATATTTTCAAACTTAAAAGATATGGTGGATTATTGAGATTGTCGGCTTGCCTAGTATTGAGATAGGCATCATCACAACAGATGAGATTTTGGGACGTGACAAGTTGGTATCAGAGCCTAGGTAACATAGGTCTCACGAGTCATGAGCATGTTTAGTAGAGTCTTGCGGATCGGTACAGAAATGTCTGTACTTATCTTTGGGATGCTACAGAACCCTTAGGAAAAATTTCACTTTCTTGTATTCTGTCATGCAAATTTGTTGATTCCTGAAACTAAATCTCTGTTATCCTATTCTCTCATAGATGGTGAGGACACGCACTACCGGATTGGACGTTCAGCCACCAGTGCCACCAGTTAGGGCCGTGCGAGGCTGGGGCCGAGGTAGAGGTCGAGGTATAACTCGTGCAGCAGTTGGACCAGCACCTGTAGTACCACCAATTGCTCCATCTCAGGAGCAGATTCCAGATATAGCTGAGCCGACAGGACCAGCTCAGGCACCAGCTGTGCCCATTGAGATTCCAGGCCTTCAGGAGGCTTTGGCCTAGATATTGACAGTTTGCACTGGTCTTGCTCAGGTGGTTTCGGCTCAGGCCTCACCTGCCACTTTTCAGGCCGGGGGAGGTACTCATACCCCTGTTACCCGTACTCCACACCAGGTAGTACAAGGACTTCATATACCGGGGGCACTACCAACCCAGCCAGTTGCAGCTGCTCAGGCCCCGGTAGTTCCTGTTATGGCAGATGATGAATGGAGGAGACTTGAGAGATTTGAGAGGCTACGACCTCCACCATTTAGCGGTGTTGAGTTAGAGGATGCTCAGGGTTTTTTGGATAAGTGTCAACGGATGCTTCAGACAACAGGTATTCTAGAGACCAGTGGGGTCTCATTCACTACTTTTCAGTTTTCTGGGGCTGCCTTCAGATGGTGGGAGGCTTACGAGAGGTGTAGGCCGGTCGGTACAGCACCCCTTACTTGGCAACAATTCTCTGGTCTATTCCTGGAGAAGTTCGTGCTTCAGTCCTGCAGAGAGGAGCTGCGCAGGCAGTTCGAGCAGCTTCGTCAGGGTGATATGTCTGTGACACAATATGAGATGAGATTTTCAGAATTGGCCTGTCATGCTATCTGGTTAATTCCCACAGACAGAGAAAGATCAGGAGGTTCATGGATGGCCTCACTTTTCAGCCACGATTACTCATGACTAGAGAAAGTGTCTGGTGCTACTTTCGATGAGGTTGTCGACATTGCTCGTCAGATTTAGATGGTTCGCAGCCCGGAGCGGGTTGAGAGGGAGGCTAAGAGATCTCGTGGTTCAGGTGATTTTAGCGGTGTTCCTTCAGGTGGTCAGTTTTACCGCGGTAGGGGCCATTCTTACAGACACGCTCAGACGGGTCGTCTAGCTCATCGTGGTGCATCGGCTAGCCACAGTTCTTACAGTGCTCACTCAGGCCAGTCTTCATTCAGTGCACTACCAGTGCAGAGTTGTCATCATGCATCTTCCGCTCAGGCTTCTACAGGTAATTCTCCGGGTTATTAGGAGTAGCAGTTCTGTTAGAGGAGGGGTTATTTCGAGTGCGGAGAATTTGTTCATTTCAAGAGAGATTGTTCTAGGTTGTTGAGTGGGGCTCTATAGCAATGTTCTCGACCAATGGCCAGCACCAGCAGTTACACCACCCGCCCAGCCAGCTCGGGTTGGGGGTCAGGTAGCTAGGGGTCACCCAAGAGGGGGAGGCCGATCAGGTGGCGGTCAGGCCCGATTCAATGCTTTTCCTGCCAGGCCAGATATTGTTACCTCAGATACAGTGATCACATTTATTGTTTCAGTGTGCCACAGGGAGTCTTCTATATTATTTGACCCTGGTTCCACTTATTCATATCTATCATCGTATTTTGCTCATTATTTGGATATGCCCTATGAGTCCTTAGTTTCACCTGTTTGTGTATCTACATCGGTGAGCAATATTATTACTGTGGACCGTGTGTATCGGTCGTGGTGGTAACTATTGGGGAACTGGAGACTATAATTGATCTCTTATTACTCAATATGGTTGATTTCGATGTAATCCTGGGTGTGGATTAGCTGCCTCCATGTTATGCTATTAAGGATTGTCACGCAAAATCCGTGACATTGACGATGCCGGGGTTGTCAAAGGTTGAATGGAGAGGTTCTTTAGATTTTGTTCCTATCAGGGTAATTTCTTATTTGAAGGCCCAACGTATGGTTGGAAAGGGATGTTTGTCATATTTGGCCTTCGTGAGAGATGTTGATGCTGATACTTCTATTATTGATTCAGTACCGATCGTGTGAGACTTTTCGGATGCATTTCCTGCAGACTTGCCAGATATACCACCCGACAGGGATATTGATTTTGATATTGACTTGGTGTAGGTCACTCAACCCATTTCTATTCCTCCATATCGTATGGCACCAGCTGAGTTAAAAGAATTGAAAGAGCAACTTAAGGAACTCCATGAAAAGAGGTTTATTAGGCCTAGTGTGTCACCTTGGGATGGATTAGTTCTGTTTGTGAAAAATAAAGATGGTACTATGCATATGTGCATTGATTATAGGCAGTTGAACAAAGTTACAATCAAGAATAAATATCCATTGCCGCGTATTGATGTCTTATTTGACCAGCTTCAGAGAGCGAGGGTGTTCTCAACAATTGATTTGAGATTTGGGTATCACTAGTTAAAAATTCAGGATTCGGATATTCTAAAGACGACATTCAGAACGTGTTATGGCCACTATGAATTTCTTGTGATGTCTTTTGGGCTAACCAACGCCCCAACAACATTTATGCGCGTGATGAATAGTGCATTCCATCCATATCTTGATTTATTTGTCGTAGTATTTATTGATGATATCTTGGTGTACTCACGTAGCCATGAGGAGCATGCACAACACTTGGGTATTGTATTACAAAGATTGAGAGATGAGAGACTTTATGCCAAATTCTCTAAGTGTGAGTTCTGGCTTAGTTCGATGGCATTCTTGGGACACATAGAGTCCAGTGCAGGAATTAAGGTGGATCCGAAGAAAATAGAGGCAGTTCAGAGTTGGCCCAGGCCATCTTTAGTTACTGAGATTTGGAGTTTTCTCGGCTTGGCCGGTTATTATCGTCGCTTCGTGGAGGGTTTCTCGTCTATTGCATCGCCTATGACTAAATTGACCCAGAAATGTGCTCCGTTCAGGTGGTCGGATGAGTGTGAAGAGAGCTTTCAGAAGGTCAAGACAACTTTGACTATAACTCCAGTATTGGTATTGCCTACAGGTTCAAAGTCTTATACTGTGTATTCTGACGCATCGCATATTGATCTCGGCGCAGTGATGATGTAAGACGGTAGGGTGATTGCCTATGCGTCCAGACAGTTAAAGGTACATGAGAAGAATTATCTAGTCCGCGATCTTCAGTTAGCAGCTATTGTTCATGCATTGAAAATTTGGCGGCATTACTTGTACGGTGTCCAGTGTGAGGTATATATCGATTATTAGAATTTACAACATTTTTTAAACAGAGGGATCTTAATTTGCAGCAGTGAAGGTGGTTAGAGTTGCTTAAGGATTATGACATTACCATTCTCTATCATCTCGGAAAGGCCAATGTAGTGGCCGATGCCTTGAGTCGTAAGTCAGAGAGTTTGGGCAGTTTAGCATACTTACCGGTAACAGAGAGGCCTTTAGCCTTAGATGTTCAGGCCTTGGCCAACCAGTTTGTTAGATTGGATGTTTTCGAGCCGAATCGAGTTTTAGTTTGTATGGTTTCTCGGTCTTCTTTATATGATCGCATCAAAGAGAGCCAATATGATGATCCATATCTGCTTATCCTTAAGGACATGGTTCAGCACGGTGATGCCAAGGAAGTCATTATTCGAGATGACGATGTATTACGGATACAGGGCAGGCTATGTGTGCCTAATGTACATGGTTTGTGTGAGTTGATTCTCCAGGAAGCTCACAGTTCACGGTACTCCATTCATCCAGGTGCCACAAAGATGTAACATGATTTGAGGTAGCACTATTGGTGGAGGCGAATAAAGAAAGATATAGTTGGATTTGTAGCTCGGTGTTTAAATTGTCAACAGGTAAAGTACGAGCATCAAAGACAGGACGGATTACTACAGAGACTTGAAATTCCGAAGTGGAAGTGGGAGCGTATTACCATGGATTTCGTAGTTGGGCTTCCATGAACTTGAGGAAGTTTGATGTTGTTTGGGTGATTGTGGATCATTTGACCAAATCTACGCATATTATTCCAGTTGGTACTAATTATTTTTCGAGGAGATTGGCTGGGATTTATATTCACAAGATTATTAGCCTACACGGTGTGCCAATGTCCATCATTTCAGATCGGGGAACACAATTTACATCAAGTTTTGGAGAGCAGTGCAGCGAGAATTGGGCAGACAGGTTCAGTTGAGTACAACATTTCACCCTCAGACGGACGGACAGTCCGAGCGCACTATTCAAATATTAGAGGATATGTTCTTGCTTGTGTCATCAATTTTGGGGGTTCTTGGGATCGATTTTTGCCACTCGCGGAGTTTGCTTACAATAACAGCTACCAGTCAAGTATTCAGATGGCTCCATATGAGGCTTTGTATGGGAGACGGTGACGATCTCCGGTGGGTTGGTTTGAGCCAGGTGAGGCTAGGCTATTGGGTACTGACTTGGTTTAGGATGCTTTAGAGAAGGTCAAAATGATTCAGGAACGGCTTCACACAGCGCAGTCTAGACATAAGATTTATGCAGATAGGAAGGTACGTGATGTTGTTTATATGGTTGGGGAGAAGGTGTTGCTCAAGATTTCACCCATGAAGGATGTGTTGAGGTTCGGGAAGAAGGGCAAGTTGAGCCCTCGGTATATTGGGCCTTTTGAGATACTTAAGAAGATTGGAGAGGTGGCTTATGAACTTGCTTTGCCACCTAGTCTATCAAGTGTTCATCCAGTGTTCCATGTATCCATGCTCCGAAAGTACGTCGGGGATCCCTCTCATATTCTGGAGAGGTAGCTTATGAAATTCCAAAAAAATTACTTTTTTCGAAATCAGCGCTTTTTCATAAAATTTCCAATTTTCACTTGAAGATGCATTTTGAAAATTTTCGAAAATTTGAAAAACTACAAAAAGTTATTTTCAAACTTTTCACTCAGATCACTCACAAAACTTTAAAAATCACCCAAACTGAAATTTGTGTCCAAACACAACTCTAAATTTCAAATACCATTTTCACTTGAAAAACATTTCCACCATTTTTTTCGAATTTTACAATTCTAATGTCCAAACGCCTACTTAGTCTTATAATTGAAAATTTAAGTTAGAAAAGTTGACCGGATGTGGACTTATATATAAACGACCTCGTATTTGAATTTTGATGATTCCAATAGCTTCGTATGGTGATTTTGGACTTAGGAGTGTGTTCGGAAAATTATTTGGAAGCTCGTAGCTAAATTAGGCCTGAAATGGCTAAAATAGAAAGTTAAGTTTGGATGTTTGACCGGGGAGTTGACTTTTTGATATCGAGGCCGGAATCCGATTCTGAACATTTGAATACCTCCATTATCTCATTTATGACTTATGTGCAAAATTTGAGGTCAATCGGACTTGATTTGATGTGTTTCGACACAAGATATAGAATTTGAAACTTTAAAGTTCATAGATTTTGATTTGAGGTGCGATTCGACGTGTTGATGTTGTTTGATGTGATTTGAGGTCTCGAGTATATCCGTGTTATGTTATGGAACTTGTTAGTATATTTGAACGGGATCCCGAGTGGCTCGAGTGAGTTTCAGGGTGAGTTTTGAGCGAGTATAGGCTTTTCGGCACTCTAATGTTGTTCTGAGGGTCTTTGGAAGTGCGGACCGCACATTTTGGGAGTGTTGAGGCAAAAGGGAAGTGCGGAACTCAGGGGAATTGTGAGGACCGCACAAATTTGTGTGCGGCCTCACTTCAGGCCGCAGAGGAGTGTGCACAAAATTCCGGGGTTTCATACAAAATTCTGGGGTTTACTCTGCTAAGCCTTTGCATCGCAAATCGGCCCCTCAATGCCTCGAATCTAGTCACAATTAATTCGTTTCAGTCAATAAAATTTATTGGAATTATTTCCATAAGAAAATACTAATTTTTTCATAAAATCCGAAATTTAATCCCAAAATTACTTGTGGGGCCCACGTCTCGGAATCCGACGAAACTAACCAAATATGACAACCCATCTAATTAAAAGTTCAACCATACTAATTTCACTCAAATCCGACTCCGAATCGGTATTCAAAACTCAAAAAACAAATTTTGTGACATTAAAGAAATTTCCTTCTATTTCTTTTGAAGATTCGATATTCTTACACTAAAAATGAAGATTAATTCATGAAATATAACCAAATGGGAGTCAAGAACACATACCCCAAGTTGTGTGAAAAAATTCCTCTCCAACATTGCCCAAACCGAGCTCCAAAATTCGAAAATAGTGAAAAATCACGAACCCTTGAACTTAAAGGATTCTGTCTAGTCAATCCGCACCTGCGACTCCCGCTTCTACGAAAAAATAGGCGCATTTGCGAGCCAGGACATTCTGCGGAGAGCCAAGCGAGGATGCGACTCCGCATCTGCGGATAAAAGTTCCGCACCTGCGCTGCCCGACTTTCTCACCATTTTCCGCTTCTGCGCCATCCCGTCACACATACGGCCTCGCAGATGCAGGAAAATTCTTCACACCTGCGAGAACTACCCAGTTCCACTCTTGTCCGCTTCTGCGACTGGTTGCGAGCACATGTGGCTTCGCACCTGCGATCAAAAGCTTCGCAGGTGCGATCACACTAGTAGGCAGCAATTCCAGCATATGCTTAAGTCCAAATTTGATCCGTTAACCATCCGAAACTCACCCGAGGCCTCCGGGACCTCAACCAAATATACCAACAAGTCCCATAACATAATACGGGCCTACTCGAGGCCTCAAATCACACCTAACAACATCGAAACGACGAATCACACCTCAATTAAAATCAATGAATTTTGAACTTTCAAATTCTATATCTTGTACCGAAACACATCAAATCAATCCGGAATGACTTTAAATTTTGCACACAAGTCATAAATGACATAACGGAAGTATTCCAATTTTCAAAATCGAATTCGGACTCCGATTTTAAAAAGTCAACCCCCCGGTCAAACTTCCCAAAAATTCAACTTTCGGCATTTCAAGCCAAATTCCACTACGGACCTCCAAATAATTTTTCGAACATGCTCCTAAGTCCAAAATCACCATATGGAGCTATTGGAATTATCAGACTTCAAATTCGAGGTCGTGTACACATAAATCCATATTCGGTCAACTTTTTTAACCTAAACTTTTTTAATTTTGAGGCTATGTGTCTCATTTCACTCTGAATTCCTTCCCGACCCGTACCAACTAACCTGGTAAGTCATAAAACAACTGTGAAGCATAAATTGAGCAGTAAATGGGGGAAACGGGGATATAACACTCAAAACGACCGGTCAGTTTGTTACATTCTCCCCCACTTAAACATACGTTCGTCCTCAAACGTGCTAATAGTTGTTTCCAAGCCCTCAACTCTCTATTCCACTTTACCACGCACATACTCGGGGTCATATCACGTCACCCTATTCTATATATGTTTGACCGTACAACATAACTGAAAATCATTGATTTAACCTTAGCCCAAAACCTTGGAGCCAAATTTCTAACATCCAAAATTCTTTTCAAGACCTGAATCTCACAGCTACACATTGTAATAGACTGAACAAGCTATATCCAGCCATAACCATAATCCCAGATATAATCACATAACATACTACACAACTTGCATACTCGTAGCACCATTTCTGATCATAGTAACTACTCAAAACCAACCAAGTACTAGTATAAAACCCCGCATTCAATAGAACCTCATTCCGAAACCTTCGTACACTGCCAATGATGAAAGAAACAAACAAAAACTCATAACCACTAATCAGATCAACTATCCATGGAGCTCTCTCTCCCCAACCAGAACCATAATCCTCTCCTAAGCTGACTTTCAATATTATCCTTCCGAATATACCATAATCAAGCTTGATAGTACTCATTCTAGGTCCAGTGACCTTATATTATTAAACACAACTATCCCACAGACACATCGCATCAATATAACTCAAGCCACAACTGTGCAATCTGTGTACCCAAATATGGGAGATGTCTCAAGGATGAGAACCGTATTATAAGTTCAACAAGCACCACCACAACCACAATGTTACAACCAACTCCTCAAATTTCGTGAAGAGGATAACCGTAGGTGCATGTGCACAATTGTAGAGGGAGGAAATTAATGAATTAGATAAATTATCATAGAAATACAATTCTCACACACGGCACGGACAACTCACGTGCCACTAATATGAATCGCCTGGCATGGTCACATGCCTCCAGTCCCAGCATATCATACAGGAGAAATTAAACAATTACACTTGTATATGATAATGAAATAAGATTCTCATACTCTTGGACTGGTATAAATAGTACGCCATAGTGCAAGCATGTGCAAAGTCTGCTATCACACTTTAAATCGGCAATTTTACGCAGAATTAGTAACTACCCCGTTTATTTAGGGAATCATCTTCTTTGTAATCTCAAGTATAGCCCAGATAGTTCTCAACAAAGGTACGAATACGAAAAACGTTATAACTTTACACTTAACAGTCAACTCTAGGCATATAATAGCCTAAGCATTCTTCCGAGTATGAATACTTACTCTATTAGCCACACATGGGCTCAAACCTCACATATATGCACACTCATAGCGCATAGCTATCACAAATAATTAACGCAACTAGTGCCTCCACCGAGTTTTAAATAAAATAGTCACCTCAAATAGGTCGCAACGCCGAAACAATATACTTCTGAGAACTCCCAGTCTCCAAATTCATCAAACACATGAATCATCGTAACTGATCCCAACTTCAGCAATAGAATGACTAACACATCTACCATTCACGATCTTCCCATAAGGAATACTTTTATAATTTTTCCGTGCCACATAACAATAATTTGAATATCAACAGTCTATCAACCAGGTGAGTACTGTAATACCAATGAACATCCGTAAGTGAAAATACAATGTGCCTTTTGAAATGTGCACCCTTCTCAGGGATTGACGAGCAGTTATAACATTCATCTAATTATTTGAAATTGACCGTTCTGTCCAAAATTCGTGATCTTCCTTTCAAGAATGAACTGCCACCTTGTACATGTAAATCCTAATCACGCACAACACACCACATCTATTATGCCATCATGTGACAAGCACAAGAATCCCATTATCAACTCTGAGTCACCAGCAAATTACATACCTTATTAGTTAGAAACCTCTCTCTTGCTTATTTCCAGGAGGAAATCACAATACATAACACGTTCTATACACCGGTAGAAAATATCTGGTTCAAACCATGGTAGAAACCATCAAGAACACTTTGAAATCCATCTGCGCATAACCAAGCAATTAGAACTAAATTCCTCTAACTTGACCAAACCACGTAGGTCACCAAAACCCAAGAATATTGCCGGCAAAACATCTATAGAGTCTCACCACATCATAATTACCCCTATAAATACCACAACCAAAACACCTACTCTGAAAATACCTTATTTGAGTCTAAGGCCGTTTCATTCACCTTCCTGATACCGAAATCTAAAACCCATAATGATATACAAAAATGGCACAAGTCTCGACACCATCCAACTTAAATCTCAGATTTTTGCCATAAAAAAATCCGCCAAAAATTCTCAATTGTTACATATTAATCTCGAATCCATTAGAACTTTCTCGGGAATCACCCAATTTGCTCAAATCCAAATTGCACCGTCCAAACGGGTCGAAGGGCACAAGCCCCATTAGCGCAACAACCCCCCAAAGAAGTAACCCTGCCTTAACACCACCAATCAAATTCATACTTCGTGCGCACTACGTTCTTCAAAATAATAATTTAATCATTACATGATTTTCGTATTTCTATAAAGTGTCATATAACTCGTATTCCGGAATTTTCTTACTCGAGTCGTCCTTGATCTTCATCTCGGCAAGTCATAACTGATCCACAAGTATGTTTCCGACCAAAACTAAAATTTAACACATAACCATGAAATCAAATTGTCAATAGCAGGCTCCCCGACTTAGCCTTAAGCCGTAATTATATAAAATTAGAACCCGAAAGGATTTCTCCTTCTCAATTACCAAGATCTCGCACCGTTAACCAGCCAGACTTCTCGAAGTCTTTTGTTAAGCTTTTCATGAACATTCTGAATTGCCAGCCACAGTCACACATTCGACCTCTTACCGGTTAGCAAGTAATATTCCTCACAAAAGCTTCGTCAACATCACGCCACCGCTAACTGCTCACCAGAGATAACCCACATGTGGAATTCCTTACCGACATCTTCCAACGATGATGCACTGGGTGCAACAACTACATAATCAGCAAATTCTCCTGAGCTGATGCTCGCCCACCATTTGTATACGTTTGTACTTTCCCTATTGACATTAACTGAAAGTTCAACAATACCTTCCGAACTCAAGTCATATTGCGCCTGAAACGATAATCAGATCTTCACATCCCTCTTCATTTCAAACAAACTCCTTTCTGCCATATTCAATCTTGCTTCGTACAGTAACCATCACTCCAAATAAAGTCCGTAGGCCAAATCACACTCTATCACGATTCCAAACCGTTCTACACTTTCTCAAGGTGTGCGACTACCCTACGACAGAATCCATATGCTAATCTGCGACTCTTACCTCGGTTAAACCATCTCCTTTAAGTAACTTCTCAACCTCTACTTCTCCTACTTGACCTGCTAGTATTTCAACCACCGCGAAACACTTCCCGTCATGTCTGCCCTCATAATTTGTTGCCCAACTGTTGCATCAAATCAAAGTGCATCTTTGTAGCACATGAACCAATAAATTGTTACCGACCCTAAGCCTCTTCGAAGATCATCTTTCTCAAGCCATCAACATTAGAAATGCCCATTCGCAACCACAATTACTACACAATCACTTACTCTTCTTGAGTCCAAACTCATTGATAAGACATGAGAATTTAATTTATCCCACAATTTAACAAGGTGAAAGATCCTTCAATACACTCACAACTCGAGACTATACATCAAATCAAGACAGAAATCAAGTACCCGATAGCAAACGCTTGAGTCATAAGCAAACTTTATTCGTCATATTCAACCTATCTGAACACATCCCGCAGTCACATCATACTTACCGTATAGCCATTCAATAGATCATCGAGACACAAATCCTACTCGTGGGGATATTACCGGATATAGGGGTCCATATGTACAAGTTCTCACAACCGAAACTACCGAGCCTAAGCTGCGGTCTAACCCCGGCCTCAAGTCCTCCAGACAGGCCCATCAACAAAACATAGACTCAAAC
This sequence comes from Nicotiana tomentosiformis, assembly GCF_000390325.3. Taxonomy (NCBI): domain Eukaryota; kingdom Viridiplantae; phylum Streptophyta; class Magnoliopsida; order Solanales; family Solanaceae; genus Nicotiana; species Nicotiana tomentosiformis. The sequence goes on from NC_090821.1 coordinate 46,331,189, forward strand.
CTCGTTCATAGAATCACAAGACGACGATGCACAGCTGATACCGAATGCTCATATACGCATACGAAATGCGTGGAAAGAATTCAAAGAGTTATGTTTCAAGCTGAATCAATTCCGCACGATAGAATACAAGAAAGTGAAATTTTCCTAAGGGTTCGGCAGCCTCTCGAAGATAGGTACATACGTCTCTGTACCGATCCGCAAGAATCTACTAAACCTGCTCATGACTCGTGAGACCTATGTTACCTAGAGCTCTAATACCAACTTGTCATGACCCAGAATTCATCTGTCGTGATGGCGCCTATCTCAATACTAGGCAAGCCGACAATCTCAATAAACTCCCATATCTTAAATTTGAAACACAATATACTCACAAGTACAAATATAAATACTCCAAAACCTGGTGTCACTAAGTACATGAGCATCTAATATGAATACAAGTTTGGAAAATACGGTCCATAATAGTCCGAGACCAAATGCAGTAAATAAGGAGATAGGGAAGGAGAGGCAAGGTCTGCGAAACATGATAACTACCTCTGAATCTTTGAAAAATCAACTGTGCGAGAGAATTAGCACCCGCTATATCCGGTAATACCTGGATCTGCACACGAAGTGCAGGGTGTAGTATGAGTACAACCAACTCAGCAAGTAACAATAATAACTAAGGAACTGAAGATAGTGACGAGCTACACAGTTATAGTTCACTTTCAGTAATTTTAGCAAGGAATAGACATGCTTTCAAATCCAACAGTTTAAGTCAAATCAATTTTATACAGTTCAAGTTCATGTAATTCGGATATAGAATCTTTCAAAGAATTTTACAATAATGACATATTGCAACTAAGTGCAACAATAAATGAAAAGAAAGTACAGCCTCTCAGGGCAACAATCACTCAACTCGTCACAACAACTCAACCACTTGGCGCTCAGCACTCACACTCAATGGGTACCCGCACTCACTGGGTTTGTTTAGACTCATGAGGGACTCCTACAGCCCAAGTGCTATAATCTGCACGGACAACTCTCGTGCCATAGTATAAATATCTGGATCCGCACAGACAACTCACGTGCTGCACGGACAACTCACGTGCTATAATATAATATCTGGATTCGCACGGATAACTCACGTGCTATAATAATATATCTCACAATCAGGCCCTCAGCCTTGCTCAGTCATAAATCTCTCCAGTCTCTCAGGCTCTCAGAAATCATGAAATCAGCCCAAACAACAATGATATGATACATCAATAATGAACAATAGAGACTGAGATAAATTAATCAAGTAAACTTTGACTGAGTACAAACAACAATTAAGAAGATAGTTCAACATGTACATGACCTCTGTGGGTCCCAACAGTACCAACATATAGCCTAAACATGGTTTCTAGTCAAATTTCTAAAACACATAGAGAGCACATAGCTAACAACAAGTTATTCAACTTTACAGTCTCACGGGACGGATCAAGTCACAATCCCCTCGGTGCACGCCCACACGCCCGTCGCCTAGCATGTACGTCACCTCTAAAGATCTCACATAATACCAAATTTCAGGGTTTCATACCCTCAGGACCAGATTTAAAACTGTTACTTACCTCAGAGTGTGAAATTCTTTACTCTTCTAAGCCTTTGCCTCGCAAATCGGCCTCCGAATGCCTCGAATCTAGTCACAATTAATTCATTTCAGTCAACAAAATTTATTGGAATTAATTTCATAAGAAAATGCTAATTTTTTCATAACATCCGAAATTAAATCCCAAAATCGCCCGTGGGACCCACATCTTAGAATCCGACAAAACTCACCAAATACGACAACCCATCCAATTACAAGTTCAACCATACTAATTTCACTCAAATCCGATTCCGAATCGGTATTCAAACCTCAAAGAATTCATTTTTTGACATTAAAGAAATTTCCTTCTATTTCTCTTGAAGATTCGATAATCTTACACCAAAAATGAAGATTAATTCATGAAATATAATCACAAGGGAGTCTAGAACACTTACCCCAAGTTGTGTGTAAAAATTCCTCTCCAACATCGCCCAAAACGAGCTCCAAAATCCGAAAATGGTAAAAACTCACGAACCCTTGAACTTAAAGGATTCTGTCTAGTCAATCCGCACCTGCGGACAAGAGGTCACACTTGCGACTCCCGCTTTTGCAAAAAAAAATGGGCGCATTTGCGAGCCAGGCCACTTCTGCAAAGATCCAAGCGTGGATGCGACTCCGCATCTGCGGATAAAAATTCCGCACCTGCGCTGCCCGACTTCCTCACCATTTTCTGCTTCTGCGCCATCCCTTCGCACATACGGCCTTGCAGATGCAGGCAAATTCTTCGCACCTGCGAGCAATGCCCAGTTCCATTCTTGGCCACTTCTGCGACTGGTTTCGCGCACATGCGGCTTCGCACCTGCGATCAAAAACTTCGCAGGTGCGATCACATAAGTAGGCAGCAATCCCAGCATTTTCTTAAGTCCGAATTTGATCCGTTAACCATCTGAAACTCACCCGAGGCCCCCGGGACCTCAACCAAATATGCCAACAAGTCCCATAACATAATACGGACCTACTCGAGGCCTCAAATCACACCTAACAATATCGAAATGACGAATCACACCTCAATTAAAATCAATGAACTTTGAACTTTCAAATTCTATATCTTGTGCCGAAACATATCAAATCAATTCGGAATGACTTCAAATTTTGGACACAAGTCATAAATGAAATAACAGAGGTATTCAAATTTTCAGAACTATATTCCGACCTCGATATCAAAAAGTCAACCCCCTGGTCAAACTTCCCAAAAATTCAACTTTCGGTATTTTAAGTCAAATTCTACTACGGACCTCCAAATAATTTTTCGAACATGCTCCTAAGTCCAAAATCACCATACGAAGTTATTGAAATCATCAGACTTCAAATCCGAGATCGTTTACACATATATCCACATCCAGACAACTTTTCTAACTTAAAGTTTTTCAATTATGAGGCTAAGTGCCTAATTTCATTCTGAATTCCTTTCGGACATGTTCCAACTAACCCGGTAAGTCATAAAACAAATGTGAAGCATAAATTGAGCAGTAAATGGGGGAAACGGGGCTGTAATACTCAAAATGACCGGCCGAGTCGTTACCGTCGGCTTGCCTAGTATTGAAATAGCCGCCATCACGACGGGTGAGATTTTGGGCCGTAACAGAATCAAATTGTTTTTAACTCCGAAAATTCATAACATAAACAAAAGAGGAAAGTTTATTTTCAAGAATCCTCAAACTCATATTAGAATAAGAAAATGCTAATTACATCTTAATTTGGTAGAAAAACGTTGGAACATCTTGGTCTACTAAATGCTGCTTCTAGTTTTGTATTCTACTGCAATTTCACTTACTTGAAGGAGATGTATGAATAATTATATCTCAATTATATAAGTCTCATGATCGTTTTGTTTAGATAATTAATTTTAAAAGTCCAAAATTAAGATTTCATACTCAATTCAAATAAGGAAAAAATTAATAAATAAAATTTTAATTAATTTCAAAGTTTTAGATATTAGTAAACATTAACATGTAAGGTTTTATAGTTATGTTACCTAGTTCAAATAAAAAAAGGTTTACACAAGGTAACATTTTAGTCAATTTATTATGATTTTAATATTAAAAAAAGATTTAATAACTAAAATTTTAGTCGATTTCAAAGTTTTAAATAATAGGATAATAAATAAATTGCAGATTCTTCATATAGCTTCACTTTTAGAAGAATCAATGGTAGTACTTATTTTCGTACAAACAAAAAAGTAGTAGTTGTTCAATTCATTCTTTTAATCACGCGTAGTTTTGTATGCCATTATAATTTGAATATCTAAAAGATATTTCAACATCAAGTTAGATCTTATATGTGGTGCTAAATATTAGGACTTTGATTTATACAAGGAAAAAATATAGTTGATTCTAATGTCTAAATATTAGTACTTCCTACATAATAATTCAAATATGGAAAGTTTTAATAAATAAAATTTTTAATTAATTTAAAGTCTTAAATATTATGAATAATGTTTAAATGATAATTTTATCTAGTGTGAACTTTTTCTTAAAAGGGCGAAAAGACGAACGATATTTTGATACTTCTAGTTTTTAATATAGTATAGACAGATTAACAAAATTTTAATGGACTGATAATAAGATGTTGTACCTATTCAATAAGAACTTTCTAATTTTTAAAAATGAAATAAAGAAGGACTTTCTAATTGAAACTTTATTGCAAATCGTTCCTTACTTAGTAAGTTAGTAGTCAAGTATGGATTTGAAAGTCGTTTTTTCTAATTTACATTGATATTTGAATCCTTCCCTAGTTAGTATTCAAATAAAGTCTTTTGATTTTAAAATCCAATGAAGATAGGACTTAAATATCCAGATAAGGAAAAAATTATTAATAAAAAATTTATTTGATTTTAAAGTCCTAAGTATTAGGAGGATAATTTAAATTACAATTTAGTCTAATGTGGAATCTGTATTTAAAGGGTAAAAAAGGCGAACAATATTTCGCTAAGGGCTTTCGTGCTTTTAATATAGTATAGATAGATCCACTAATAGATAGATAAATATGACTCTTTTTTATTTCGTATGGCATGTAGTTTAATATGAAGTAAGTTGTTAAATAATTTGGCAGGCAACCTATTTTATTTGCTTTTTTGGAGATTTTATTCTTGTCAAGGCAAGTTATTTAAGAACATGCCATAAAAAAGTAACTACTTTTTTTTCCATGTTGTCTATATAAGGAGTACATGCATTCTCTAGTGCCTCAAACAAGTCACTTTATTTTTCAAAATGAAGAACTGTAACTTTCTTCCTATACTCTCCATGCTAGTACTTTTGCTAAGTCTAGTTTCCCTTTCTATAGGTAAACGTTCAATCTTTTTATCTTCCATTTCTATGTCTTTCTTTTTAGAATCTTTTTATTTCAATTATTTTTTGTTTGCCATATCCTGTTTGTTTGTTGGCTTTTCTTTTTCAAACCTTGTTATTTTTATTGGTTTTTCCCCTTCATTTTTGGTGTTTGTGTCACCACTTGTACTAATAGTCTAAAACAAAAGATTCTATAATAAGTTGATTTACACAAATGTCCCCTTTTAGGTTACTGTCTGAATTTTATTTCTATTATAAAAAGTTTTGTAAATATAACCCGTTAGAAATTACTCCTTTCCGGACAACATTAGACTTAGGTCTAATATTTTCTTGTATAATTATAATTTTGCTCACAAAACATTAGATTGTTGTATAATGTTTGCAATAACTTACAAGATTTTAGATCAGTTTGCTCAAAAAGTATCTTTCGACCATGGTCTAAAAAATTCATCAGTTACAAGAGAAATAATAAAAAAAAAAGACCATTTACTGAACAACTGATACAAATAGCGACAAATTACACTCTACAATATCAAATATTACATGAGAAGTTTTGATTAAAAAATATTATTGTATGCTTTAAATACTAGTCAATAATGTTTTTCTTTATTTCTTTGATCGTAGGACAACAAAAATTATGTCCAGTTAGCTTTGGAAAAATTCATGATTGTGGCAATACTGGTAGTCAAGACTGTGTCACTGCTTCAGCCAGGCTATTCCCACCAAGTGCTATGGTTCAGAATTGTGAATGTGGTCCACGTGAAATACCAGATCACAGTGTTTGTCGTTGTCAAATTATTTGCAGATCTCCTCCACCACCACAATCGAATTAATAACTTGTCACTGCAATATATGCAGTCCATTTCAATTTTATTTTTTAATACTTGGATCTGAAATGGAGTTTATTAGTTCAGAGAGTAGTGATTCGTAGTCTAGATATCTGTAATCCAACTATAAAATAACTATCATTTTGAAAGAGTTTTCTACAATTCAATATTATATAGTTTATCCAATATGACACAAATGATATATTAGTCTAAACCTATTTTTGGATTCGAATTCTTTTTTCTATTTAAATACATGACCAATCTTGTGTTATTCGGTTTTAAAAAAAATACTAGTCTATGCGTATGCGCATTGTACGTGCAACCCTATTAGCAAGGAAGCCAAGGCCAATTTGGGCAATACATTATAATTTTCAGATTAAATCCCTGCTTTCCAATCTATTCTCTTTATCTTTTTAACCATTTGATATTCAAATTCCATTAATTCGCATTTGCCTCGGTAAAATTACTACGGAGGTAATTTGTCACGATCCAAAATCCAACTGCCATGATGACACCTAACCTTATCCGCTACGTAAGTCAAATAACAACAATCCGATTCAATTAATATTTAACTGACCCTAATACACTCCCAAGGACTGATAGTACAAATCATGAACTTCTAAGAATAGAATTTACAAAGTTGGTGTGAAATAAAAATACGTCATCTGTCTGAAATATATATGAACAGATTTAAAATTCTCAAACTACCACAAACAAGAGGCAGCAATGACTAGAACGCAGGTACATCTTCAGATCCAGCTCTCGCCGTACGCAGCTACATCAGCATCCAAAATCTGCACGCAAGGTGCAGAAGTGTAGTATGAGTACAACCGACCCCATGTACTCCATAAGTAACAAGACTAACCTTCGGGCTGAAAGTAGTGACGAGCTCAACAGGTATAGTCCAATATAAAAATAACAGTACATAAATATAGGCATGCTTTCAAGTTCAACATTTAAGTTCACTGCAAGTAAAATAGCTCAATTCTGACTAATATGAGGAATATGACATCTCTATATCTACATGCCAATGTACATACTGTATGTGATGCACTTCAGTGGAAATCTCGTATACTGAAATCTCAAAATACTCAATCACTCAGTACTGTATATGGCCAATCCAGCCCAGGGAAGATCCATCCCATATATATGTACACATCGACTGATAGTCAGTCACTCAGTACTGTATAAGGCCAATCCAACCCAGGAGTAAAATTATCCCAAAATAAAAATGACTCGGACAAGATTCATGTCCAGGGAAATTCATCACAATTATAAATAAATAAGGTAAGTCCATACCCTCGGAAGTGCATCCCGAATATAAATCATCTACGCTCATTGTGGGGGGTGCAGACTCCGGAGGGGCTCCTTCAGCACAAGCATGATATAAAGCCGATATGACCTGTTGCAGGGGGAAGCCCGGATCCATATAATAATAAAGCTGATATGGCCAGCTGCAGGCGGGCAACCCCGATCCATATAATAATAAAGTCGATATGGCCAGCTGCAGGCGGGCAGCCCCGATCCATATAATAATAAAACCGATATGGCCTACTGCAGGCAGGCAACTCGATCCCATAAATATCCTCACAATGGATGAATATGACTGAGTATGTAATGTACATTTTAAACAATTAGTTCAACAACAACACGACTCTATGGGTCCCAAAATATCGGCACGTAGCCTAAACATGATCTTTAATACGAGCCTCAGCTCAATTTCTCTAATACGTGGAGAATATTAGGGTAATAATATGATTCTTTAATTTTACAACTCCACAAAATTTATTTAAGTCACAATTTCTATGGTGCACGCCCACACGCCCGTCACCTAGTATGTGCGTCACCTTTATACAATTCACATAACACGTAATTCAGGGATTTATACCCTCAGAACCAAGTTTAGAAATGTTACTTACCTCGAACAGGCCGAATCCAATGTCGAGCAAGATAAGCAATACTCCAGAAATTCTATTCCGCGTATATCAACCTCTATACGCCTTCCTATCTCCTCAACTCAAGCCAAACGATTTGTATCTATTCAAACAATGTGCAAATTAATCCCAATTTACTCTAATGCTTACAATTTAATAATTTATAAAAAATTTCAACTACACTCGAAAAGTCGGCAGTAGGGCCCACGTCTCGAAATCCGACAAAACTAATAAAATCCGAGAACCTATTCAATTACGAGTCCAACCATACTAGTTTCACTCAAATCCAACTCCGAATCGACATTCAAATCCCAAAAATTTATTTTATGACATTTTTACAATTATTCCCAAATTTTCATCTCAAAATACTAATTAAATGATGAAAAAAAATGATATATTCATGTATATTAACCAAATCCGAGTTAGAATCATTTACCCCGATGAATTTCTTGAAAATCCCACGAAAATTCGCCACAAAGCGAGCTCCCAAAGTTTAAATATGAAATAATGCTCTAACCCTTGTTTATAAAGTACAACATTCTGATTTCCCATTGTGCTGACCGCAAATTTTTTGTGCGGTCCGCACATTCCGGGTTCTGCGGCTGCAATTCTAATTGTGGTCGCAGTTCAACAGTGACTGCACTACCAATTTTCAGTAAATTGATCATAAACTTTCTGTACAAATATCCAAATGATTATTGGTTTACTTTTCTGAATACTAGACTCAAAGGGCTACAACATTTATTTTTGGATCCTCTCCAAATTCCTTGTAGATTTAAAGATATAAGCTTCCGAAGTCGAACCATCGAATCTGCAGAATTTTCTTTCTGCGGCCGCGAGAGGATTTCTGCGGTCCACACATTTCCTCTGCGGTCCGCACTTTTTCTCTGCGGTCCGCATCTGAGGCTTTGCCTCAGCACTCCCAAATGTGCCCCCCGCACTTCAAAAGTTCCAGAACAACACTAGAGTGCTAAAATGCCCAGACTCGCTCAAAACTCACTCGAGCCACTCGGGACCCCGTACGAATGTACCAACAAGTCTCAAAATATATTACAAACCTATTCGAGACCTCAAATCGCATATAACAACATCAAAACGACTAATCGTATCATAATTCAAACTTGGAAATTTTTAAACCTTTCGATTTTCAAAACTCGTGTCGAACCATATCAATTTAACTCGGAATGAACTCAAATTTTTCGTACAAGTCATAAATGACGTAACAAAACTATTGAGATTTTCGGAATCTCAATCCGAACCCGATATCATCAAAGTTATCTTTCGGTCAAACTTATGAATATTCCAAACCTTCAAGTTTCCAACTTTCGCCAATTGGTGGCGAAACCTCCTAGAAATATCCAAATGAAATTTCGGGCATACGCCCAAGTCGAAAATCACCATTCGGACCTAACGGAATCATCAAAACTCCGATTTGAGGTCGAATACTAAAAAGTCAAACTTGGTCAACTTTTTCAACTTAAAATTTCAAACATGGAATTCATTCTTCCGAACTAATTTCGAAACACCTGAAAACCAAAACCGACTATTCACATACGTCATAATACATCATATGAAACTATTCAAGATTTTAAATAGTTAAAAGGAGTATAAATGTTCAAAACGATAAGTCGGGTTGTTACATAATTAAAGCACTAGAATGTTTTCATCCGCAAAGCTCGGGCTCGAGAACTTTGATTTACGTAAAGAAATCACAATCGTCACACCATACCCTTTAGCCTTCGGTGGTTACTTTCCAATCCATTTTCACGAAAGTAAGTGTAAACTATAATGGACTAAGGTAGGAAAACAAAAGGAACAATGTCGCTATAATTTTATGACTGTCTATAAAATCTCTAGTTCTCTGTACTAGAAGGGAGGTAAAGGTAAATTTACCGTCTTATTTTCCGGTGAATCTCAACTTAACCAAATGCTATATATTACACTATCAAAGACTTCAATGGCATAGTTCTTAAGTATAGGTTAACCAAATGCTAAGACAAAAAAAATATTTACAAGAAAATGAAAAGAACAAGAATTCCAATGTGATTAAGAACTCAACTATCCATTCCTAAGAGTCCCTCCACTTTTCTCAACTGCTAGAATGATTCTATTAAGATTGTGAGAAGCAAATAATCTGCACATGATATTTACATCATACTTATGAATACATGATATGTATTTGATAATAGATTACTATTACTTAATCATGGTTAATTAATACATATTCTCAATATACTAAATCCCTTAACTATGATAAATTGATAAGATTTGATATAAGTATCGGGTGCCGATAAGTATTTGTCATTTTGAGGTGTACATTTTTTTAATTCATGTATGTGCATGTCCCTTGCAATATCCATTTAAAGCTTTAATTCACCTTGATTTGCTTGATATTTAGCTATTTTTACACATTTGGTCAAATTTAAAGAGCTTTTAAGCTGAATCAACTTATGATTTTTGGCTTGTTGCAGCTTAAAAGTACGAAAAATAGTTACCAAATATTAAAATAAGTCAAAAGTATTAAAACTTTTAAGTTTACCGAAACACCCTGACAATGTCTAACAAAAATATACGTGTTATAAACCAAGAAAGGAAGAATAGAGTATTGCAAAGAAAAGTAGAGAGATAATTCTTATTGATTTGAGATGAATTACAATGGAATGGAACACCTATATTTATAGGCAAAAAATGGCTTAGCCACCAAGTAACAAACCCTAAGATCTCTCTAAAGTATAGACATTCACCTTAAATATAATTCTATTTATAACACTTCTCTTGAATGTCTATTCAACAAATAACGTGCATCGTTAAAACCTTAACTAAAAAAAATCTAGTGGGAAAAAATTCTAGTGAAGAAAAAATAGTACACATGTTTAAAAATTCGCCTTTTGGTTGCCTCCATAAAAACCTTGCAAGGAAAACCCAGTAGGACAAAACTTTGTAAGGAAAAAAGAGTACAACGCGTATTAACTCCCCCTGATGAGATAATCAATTCACATCTTTGAACCTTCGCATTCCGATTGTGAACCATCATCAAAAGATTGTTGGTAGAGATTTGATAAACAAATCAACCATATTAACTTAAATGACTATGTTGCAGCTTGAAATCATCATTCTTGATAGATATATAATGTCGTGGAATGTCCTTTGATCAATATCTCAATAGAGGTTAAAAATTCTCGCTGTTACATTATCATGCTTATAGTTATAGCAAGATACATATGTGCACAAAATGCACTTAGGATGTGGTACTTCAGGATCAAGAATTCTATAAGCTTTAAGCAATTTAAATCTTCCATGAATTATCATATAAGTTAAGTCACATAAGCCATATGAATAGACTTTAGATGCATATCAAGTATTATGTCATGCAAGACATATAAGATAGATAAAGGTGATTGCACACACCATTGACTTTATACTTTCAAGTGTTTGAACTGTAGGTCCAAAATTACATGTCTTTCGTATGAAACCAATTCTACTTGAATTGTTTCTTCAGAATTAAGATCCTCATATATATTTGGTGCTATTATAGATGTCGTCGACGAACGTTTTATACTTGTTCCAACATTTTTTTATAAATACATAACATAGAGATCTCTTCTTTCATATTTTCAGGTACCTGAACCTCTCCCGAGATTTTATGAAGTATTATGTCATGTGATCTTGTAGATCACTTGCCTCCTATTTAAGATCATTTTGATCATTTGCTCATCTTCTTTATCAAAAATTTTATTTGAAGCCGATTTGTCTATACGCTTTAAGCGTACCATAGACTTTATCCTTCTAGGACTTATTCTAATAGGAGTATTTGCAGTGAGAATATAGTTACTTTCTTTGGGTCAACAAATGCATCTGACATGCTTTGCAATATTTTGCAGATGAATTATCTTTTTATGAACTTCAAGTTCATATTATCTTATTCGAGGATCTAGATGTACAAATGATAATTCATTCCATGTAACTTTTTCTCAACTATTTATCATGTCTCCCCCTTATGTTAGAAAAACTAACTTGCTTCCTCAACTTTGGAAACCCACCTTTGTGTGTTATGGTGTTAATCAAAATATACACCGCACATCAATAATAATAATAATAATAATAATAATAATAATAATAATAATAATAATAATAATAATAATAAGATGGAATTATTTGGTTCCTGATCCTGAACCACTTGTGAGGGGAGAATATAATATACTTTTGTATATGTAACGACCCGATCGACCCTGAACTGCATATATGACTTGCACATGTGGTCGAGTTCAGTTTTCAGATGATTTGGGATCAATTTGGAAGAAGGATTCTTGTTTTAGAAGTTTAAGCAGTAAGAGTTTATCGGAATTTGACTTTTATGTAGATGACTCTAAAATGGCATTTTGATGATTTCAATAGCTTCGTATGGTGATTTTGGACTTAGGTGTGCATCCGGATTTGGATTTGGAGGTCCGTAGGGTAATTTGAAGCATTTCGGCAAAAATTGAAAAGTTAAGTTTTGGAAGGTGGAGAGGTTTGACCGAGAGTTAACTTTTGTGATATCGTGGTCGGAATGTGATTTTGAGAGTTGTATTAGCTCCTTTATGTCATTTGCAACTTGCATGCAAAATTTGACATCATTCCGGATTGATTTGATATGTTTCGACGCGAGTTTTAGAAGTTGGAAGATTTGAAAGTTCATAAGTTCGATGCATGGTGTGATTAGTAGTTTCGACGTTGTTTGATGTGATTTGAGACCTCGAGCGGATCCGTGGTATGTTATGGAACCTGTTGGTATGTTTCGACGGGGTCCCGAAGGCCTCAGGCGTATTTCAGATGGGCTACGGGCCTTTTTCTCATGTTTTGGATTGCTGTTCTGATATCTGGTGTCCCCTTCTACGCAATCGCGAAGTTCATTCCGCGTTCGCGTAGGCCGTTTTGGTGACTGACCATTTTACTTCTTCGCTTTCGCAGTGTGTGGTCTGCGATCGCGTAAGTGAGTTTTTGTCAAGACCCAAAATCTCACCCGTCGTGATGGCGCCTATCTCGATACTAGGAAGCCGACAACATTAATAACCCACAATTTTTTTTAAATACTGAAAACATAATAATTAAGTTTAAGAGTAAATCCCACAAACATTAGAAATAAACACACTCCCAAAACCCGGTGTCACTTAGTACATGAGCATCTATACATTACAAGTCTGAGAAACCCGATCTATAATAATCCGAGACCAAATACAATAAACAAAAGGATAGGGAAGGAGAGACAAGGTCTGAGAAACATAGCAGCTACCTCTGAATCTCCAAAAAATCAACTGTGTGAAAGAATCAACACCCATTGTATCCGGGATCACCTGGATCTGCACACGAAGTGCAGGGTGTAGTATAAGTACAACCAACTCAGTAAGTAACAATAATAAATAAGAAACTGAAAGTAGTGACGAGCTATTCAGCTAAGTCCAAATATAGTACTTTCCAACATAAAAGGGTAGGCATGCTCTCAAGTTCAACATTTAAAATTTTCACAGAAATTTCATACCAAATTTGACTGAAACATAAAATAATATTTTTCCAAAATTTCCAAAATAGTGATATATGACAACTGAAATGCAACAAATAATGTAATCAATGCATCCTCTCAAAGTAGCAGTCACTCAATCCTCCCATTCACTCCAATCTTAGAGTCACTCTCTCCTCACAGTCACTCTTTCCTCACAGCCACTCATTCCTCACAATCACTCATCACTGGGCACTCGCACTCTGCACTCGCACTCAATAGGTACTTGCGCTCACTGGGGGTGTGTACAGACTTCGGAGGGGCTCCTTCAGCCCAAGCGCTATATCAAGCCAATCATGACATAAATCAATGAACATGCTGCTGCGTGTAGACCGATCCATAAATATCCTCACAATTAGGACCTCGGCCTCACTCGGTCATCAACCTCTTCAGTCTCTCGGACTCAAGATGTCATGCAAATCAGCCCAAAATGATAATATGATATATCAATAAATAGCAACAGAGACTGAGATATGATATGAAATAAATGAACATGACTGAGTGTGAAATTGCAATTTGATCATATAATTTAACCACAGAAATTACCCAAGTGGGTACCAATAATAACAGCATATGTCTAAGCATGATGTTTTTTAATACGAGTCTCAGCTCAATTTTCTCTAACACATAGAGAATGTAGTGGTATCAACATATTATTCAACTACACAGTTCCATGGAATTTGACCAAGTCACCATTCCTACGGTGCATGCCCACACGCCCGTCACCTAGCATGTGCGTCACCTCAAAACCAATCACATAATATATATTCTGGCGTTTCATACCCTTAGGACCAAATTTAGAACTGTTACTTACCTCAAACAGTGTAATTCTCTACTCTGTTATGCCTTTGCCTCGTGAATTGGCCTCCAAACGCCTCGAATCTAGCCCCAAATAATTCTATTCAGTCAATAAAATTTATTGGAATTAATTCCATAAGAAAATATTAATTTTACATCAAAATCCGAAATTTAGCTCAACAATCGTCCGTGGGGCCCACGTCTCGGAACTCGGCAAAAGTTATAAAATTCAGAAGCCCATTCAACCACGAGTCTAACCATACCAATTTTATCAAAATCCGACCTCAACTCGACCTCCAAATCTTCAAATCTTATTATTAAATTTCTAAGTTCAAATCCCCCATTTGAACCTCAAAAACATGTATTCAAGTCAGATTATTCGATGATAATTAAATATTATGGAGTAGAAATGATCACAAGTGACTTATCTCAAGATTTCCCGTGAAAACCTCGCTCTAAATCGTCTAGCCCGAGCTTGAAATGCCCAAAAATTGCAAAAGCTCGGGACCCCTCTGTTTTTGTACTGCCCAGGGGTTTTCGCTTCTGCAGGATTTTGTGCGCATCTGTGGAAACGCTTCTGCGAGGAGTTGTCTGCTTCTGCAAAGCTGCCTCACCAAGCGCCCTTGCGCTTCTGCGATCAAAAGCCCGCAGGTGCGGGGCCTCTTCTGCGGCTACCTCCCGCTTCTACGATCGAAGCCTCAACCACGTCTGGACGCATCTGCGATGGAAGGCTTGCTTCTGCGAGCTCGCACATGCGATAGAAATTCCGCAGGTGCGACTAGATCAGATGGTAGATTTTCTTCTAAGTTCGAATTAGATCCGTTAACCATCCGAAACTCACTCGAGGCCCCCGGGACCTCAACCAAATATACAAATAAGCCTAAAACACCATACGAACTTAGTCGAACTCTCAAATCACCTCAAATAATGCTAAAACCACGAATCATACCCCAATTCAAGCCTAGTGAACTTTGAAATTTTAAGTTTTCCACAAACGACACCGGAACCTATCAAATCATGTCCGATTGACCTCAAATTTTGCACACAAGTCATAAATGACATAACAGAGGTATTCCAATTTTCAGAATTAGATTCCGACCCCGATATCAAAAAGTCAACCCCCGGTCAAACTTCCCAAAAATCTGACTTTCGCCATTTCAAGCCTAATTCCACTACGGACCTCCAAATAATTTTTCGGACACGCTCCTAAGTACAAAATCACCATACGGAACTATTGGAATCATCAGAATTTGAATCTGAGGTCGTTTACACATAAGTTAATATCCGGTTAACTTTTCTAACTTAAGTTTTCAATTATGAGACTAAATGTCTCAATTCACTCCGAAATCCTTCTGGGCCCGAACCAACTAACCCGGTAAGTCATAAAACAACTGTAAAGCATAAATTAAGCGGTAAATAGGGGAACGGGGTTATAATACTCTAAATGATCGGCCGGGTCGTTACATTCTCCCCCTCTTAAACAAACGTTCGTCCTCGAACGAGTTTAGAATCATACCCGGAGTCTCAAATAGGTGTGGGTATTTGCTCTACATCTCCTGCTCAATCTCCTAAGTAGCTTCTCCGACTAGTTGTCCTTTCCACTTTACCTTCATTGATTCTATGTTCCTTGACCTCAGCTTTCAAACCTGCCGGTCTAAAATAGCCACCGACTCCACATCATAAGTCAAATTATCGTCCAGCTGCACTGTACTGAAATCCAAAATATGAGACGGATCCCCGACATACTTTCGGAGCATGGATACATGGAATACTGGATAAACACCTGATAGACTAGGTGGCAAGGCAAGTTCATAAGCCACCTCTCCAATTTTCTTAAGTATCTCAAAAGGCCCAATATATCGAGGGCTTAACTTGCCCTTCTTTCCGAACCTCAACACACTTTTCATGGGTGAAATCTTGAGCAGAACCTTTTCCCCAACCATGTAAGCAACATCACGGACCTTCCGGTCGGCATAACTCTTCTGTCTAAACTGCGCCATGTGAAGCCGCTCCTGAATCAATTTAACCTTCTCCAAAGCATCCTGAACCAAATCAGCACCCAATAGCCTAGCCTTACCCGGCTCAAACCAACCCACCGAAGACCGACACTGTCTCCCATATAAAGCCTCATACGGAGCCATCTGAATGCTCGATTGGTAGCTGTTATTGTAAGTAAACTCTGCCAGTGGCAGAAATTTATCCCAAGAACCTCCAAAATCAATGACACAAGTACATAGCATATCCTCCAATATCTGAATAGTGCGCTCGGACTGTCCGTCCGTCTGAGGGTGAAATGCTGTACTCAACTGAACCTGTGTGCACAATTCTCGCTGCACTGCTCTCCAAAACTGTGATGTAAACTGCGTGCCCTGATTTGAAATGATGGACACTGGCACACCGTGTAGGCGAATAATCTCGCGGATATAAATCTCAGCCAACCGCTCCGAAGAATAATTAGTACCAATTAGAATAAAATGTGCGGATTGGTCAACCGATTACCCAAATAACATCAAACTTCCTCAAAGTCCGTGGGAGCCCAACTACGAAGTCTATGGTAATACGCTCCCATTTCCACTCCGGAATTTCAAGTCTCTGAAGCAATCCGCCCGGTCTATGATGTTCATACTTCACCGGTTGACAATTTAAACACAGAGCTACAAACCCAACTATATCCTTCTTCATTCGCCTCCACCAATAGTGCTGCCTCAAATCCTGATATATCTTCGTGGCACCTGGATGAATGGAGTACCGTGAACTGTGAGCTTCCTGGAGAATCAACTCACACAAACCATCTACATTAGGCACACATAGCCTGCCCTGCATCCATAATACACCGTCATCTCCAATAGTGACTTCCTTTGCAGCATCGTGCTGAACCGTGTCCTTAAGGACAAGCTGATGTGGATCATCATACTGGCGCTCTCTGATGCGATCATATAAAGAAGACTGAGAAACCACACAGGCCAAAACTCGGTTCAGCTGGGAAACATCCAATCTAACAAACTGGTTGGCCAAGGCCTGAACATCCAAGGCTAAAGGCCTCTCTGCTACTAGTAAGTATGCTAAGCTGCCTAAACTCTCCGCCTTACGACTCAAGGCATCATCCACCACATTGGACTTTCCGGGATGATAGAGAATGGTGATATCATAATCCTTAAGAAACTCCAACCATATTCGCTGCCAAAAATTAAGATCCTTCTGTTTAAAAAAATACTGTAGACTCCGATGATCAGTGTAAATCTCACATTAGACCCCGTACAAATAATTGGTCAAATAAATTATCAATACGCGGCAAAGGATACTTATTCTTGATTGTAACTTTGTTCAACTGCCTGTAATCGATACACATCCGCATAGTACCATCTTTTTTTTTCACAAACAGAACCGGTGCACCCCAAGGCGACACAATAGGCCTAATAAACCCCTTATCAAGAAGCTCCTGAAGTTGCTCTTTCAATTCTTTTAACTCAGCTGGTGCCATACGATACAGAGGAATAGAAATGGGCTGAGTGCCCGACACCAAGTCAAAACCGAAATCAAAATCCTTGTCGGGCGGCATACCCGATAGGTCTCCAGGAAATTCATTCGAAAAGTCTCTCACTACCGGTACTGAATCAATAATAGAAGTATCTACATCAACATCTCTCACAAAAGCCAAAAATGACAAACACCCCTTCCCAACCATACATTGGGCTTTCAAATAAGAAATTACCCTGCTGGGAACATGATCTAGAGAACTTCTCCATTCGACCTTTGACAACCCCATTATCGCCAACGTCACGGTTTTTATGTGATAGTCCAGAATAGCATGACATGGAGACAACCAATCCATACCCAAGATTACATCGAAATCAACCGTACTGAGTAATAAGAGATCAACTCTAGTCTCCAATGGTTACCACACAAGACCGATATACACGGTCCACAATAATAGTATCGCCCACCGGCGTAGATACACGAACATGTGAAACTAAGGACTCACGGAGCATATCTAGATAATGAGTAAAGTACGATGATACATACGAATAAGTAGAACCAGGGTCAAATAATATAGAAGCTTCCCTGTGGCACACTGAAACAATACCTGTGATCACTGCATCTGAGGCAATGACATCTGGCATGGTAGGAAAAACATAAAATCGGGTCTGACCGCCACCTGATCGGCCTCCCCCTCTTGGGCGACCCCTAGCTGACTGACCCCCACCCCGTGCTGGCTGGGCTGGTGGCAAAGTAACTGGTGCTGAAGTCGTAGTCTGACTCCTCTGCTGCACTGGACCTCCCGAGCGATGAGGACACTGTCTCCACATATGCCCAAATTCCCCGCACTCAAGGCAACTCCCTGGTACTGGTGGTGGTGCGTACTGAATCAGACCCCGAGAACCAGAATAACTGCTAGAAGCACCCAGTGCAAATGAACCCTGAACTAAAGGGACATGAGACGAACTCTGGGTTGGGAGGGTACTGAGAGATGAATGGCCCTGATGAAAACTATATGAACCCTGGCCGGATGATGTACCACGGTGAACTGGACGACTCGTCTGAGCGTGTCTGTAAGGACGAACCCTACCGCGGTAAAACTGACCCCCTGAAGGAACACCGCTAAAAACTTGATCCACGAGGCCTCTTGGCCTCCCTCTCTCCACATCCCTGACTACGGACCATCTCTATCTGCCGAGCAATGCCAACTACCTTATCAAAAGTAGTACCAGATACCCTCTCCCGAGTGATAAGTAACCGCAGCTGGTATGTGAGACCATCAATAAACCTCCTAATCCTCTCCCTATAAGTGGGAACCAAACAAACTGCGTAACGAGCCAACTCAGAAAATCTCATCTAGTATTGCATCACAAACATACCATCCTGACATAACTGCTCAAACTGTCTGCGTAGCTCTTCTTTGTGAGACTGCAGCACAAACTTCTACAGAAAGAGAACTGAGAATTCCTGCCACGTAAGTGGTGCTGCACCGACCGGCCTGTGCCTCTCATAAGCCTCCCACCATCTGAAGTTAGCCCAATAAAACTGAAAAGTAGTGAACGAGACCCCACTGATCTCCAGAAAACCCCGATCATCTTCTGACTGAGCACCGCTAAATGATGGAGGTCAAAGCCTCCCAAATCTCTCAAGTCTTCTTTGCTCATCATCTTCCATAACAGGGACTACCGAGGCCTGAGCAGCTGCAACTCGCTGGGCTGGTAGTGCCCCCGGTATCAGAAGTCCCTGTACTACCTGATCTGGAGTACGTGCAACAAAGGTATGAGTACCTCCCCCCGCTTGAGAAGTGGAAGGTGCGTCCTGAACCGAAATCACCTGAGCAAGACCAGTGTAAACTGTCAATATCTAGGCCAAGTTCTCCTAAAGGCCCGAAATCTCAATGGGCACAGCTGGTGCCTGAGCTGGAGCAACTGGTGGTACTACAGGTGCTGGTCCCACTGTGGTACGAGCTACACCTCGACCTCTACCTTGGCCCCGGCCTCTACCATGGCCCCGGCCTCTCGCGGCCCTAACTGGTGGATGACCGTCCGATCCGGTAGTACGTGTTCTAACCATCTGTGAGAGAATAGAATAACAAACTTTTAGTTTTCCGGAATCAACAAGTTCGCACGATAGAATACATGAAGGTGAAATTTTCCTAAGGGTTCAGCATCCTCTCGAAGATAAGTACAGACGTCTTCGTACCGATCCGCAAGACTCTACTAAACCTGCTCATGACTCAAGAGACCTATGTAACTTAGGCTCTGATACCAACTTGTCACGACCCAAAATCTCACCCGTCGTGATGGCGCCCATCTCGATACTAGGAAAGCCGACAACATCAATAACCCACAATTTCTTTTAAATACTGAAAATAAAATAATTAAGTTTAAGAGTAAATCCCACAAATATTAGAAATAAATACACTCCCAAAATACGGTGTCACTTAGTACATGAGCATCTATACATTACAAGTCTGGTAAACCCGATCTATAATAATCCGAGACCAAATACAATAAACAAAAAGATATGTAAGGAGAGATAAGGTCTGCGAAACATAGCAGCTACATCTGAATCTCTGGAAAATCAACTATGTGAAAGAATCAACACCCACTGTATCCGGGATCACCTGGATCTGCACACGAAGTGCAGGGTGTAGTATAAGTACAACCAACTCAGTAAGTAACAATAATAAATAAGGAACTGAAAGTAGTGACGAGCTATTCAGCTAAGTCCAAATATAGTACTTTCCAACATAAAAGGGTAGGCATGCTCTCAAGTTCAACATTTAAAATTTTCACAGAAATTTCATACCAAATTTGACTGAAACATAAAATAATATTTTTCCAAAATTTCCAAAATAGTGATATATGATAACTGAAATGCAGCAAATAATGTAATCAATGCATCCTCTCAAAGTAGCAGTCACCCAGTCCTCCCATTCACTCCAATCTCAGAGTCACTCTCTCCTCACAGTCACTCTTTCCTCACAGCCACTCATTCTTCACAATCACTCATCACTGGGCACTCGGCACTTGCACTCAGTAGGTACCTGCGCTCACTGGGGGTGTGTATAGACTCCGGAGGGGCTCCTTCCGCCCAAGTACTATATCAAGCCAATCATGGCACAAATCAATGAACATGCTGCGACGTGAAGCCCGATCCATAAATATCCTCACAATTAGGACCTCGGCCTCACTCAGTCATCAACCTCTCCAGTCTAAGATTGAAACTTTATTATCCGGAATTGTTCCCTATGAGTTTTATTAATGATTGAAGTGATTTTGGCTAGATTTGAGCCGTCCGGAGGTTGTTTCTCTCGAGAAGGTCATTTTAGAGTATCGGTCTAGCTTCTTTGAGATAAGTATCTTGCCTAACTTTGTGTGGGGGAACTACCCCTTAGGATTCAAGTCATTTGTGCTAATTGTGTCATGTGAATGTTGTGTACACGAGGTGACGAATAAGTGCTCGGGCTTATTTGTAGAAATTTGACCGTTTAGGGATCTTAGGTTCGTATGTCCATTAAATATGGAGTTTTTTTGTCATGTTAAATTCCCCATTTACTGAATTCACCTTTACATGTCTTAATTGAAATTAATTACTTCATGTTATACCCTTATTGCCGATTAAACTCTTATGTGCCTTAACTAAAGTTGTTGCCCCTTTATCGTCATGCTATCCTTTCCATAATTGCTTAACCTTAATTAAAATCATTATTATCTTTCCGTAATTGCTTAACCTTAATTAAAATCATTATTATCTCTTCCGTAATTGCTTAGCCTTAATTGAAGTTTGTTATCCCTTTCATTGTTGACGTATTCTTATTTGGGGTCATTGATTCATGCTATCTCTCTTGTTGTTGAATTGTACTTTCGTGAAATCATTGTTACATAATACCTCTCCCTTGTTGAACTATTCTCGTTGAGACTATTATTTCCCTATTGTGTCTTCCTTTGTGAGTTTGTTCTTCTGTTTCTTTGTGTTCTGAAGTTCTTGTGTTGATTTACTTGCCGTATTCTCGTGTTATTGTTGTTGTAGTCAGTGTTGTTGAGCCGAGGGCTATGCATGGTTGTGATATTGAAACTGTTTTCAGGAAATGTTGTGGCATATGGGCACATATTGTAAAAGTCATTTTTGTTGAGTTCTTATGTTTTGGCACACATGTTATTGTTGAAAGGATTGTTATTGTGTCTGCACGAGGTTCCTGCCATGCAATTGTTATTGTGTTTGCACGAGGTTTCTGCTGTGCGGTAGTTATTGTGTTTGCATGAGGTTTCTGCCGTACGGTTGTCATTGAGTTTGCACGAGGTTTCTGCCGTGCGGTTGTTATTATGTTGCACGAGGTTTTTGCCATGCGGTTGTTATTATGTTGCACGAGGTTTCTACCGTACTGTTGTTATTATTGATACGCATGCGGTGTTATAAGGTCTGGGTGTTGAAACACATGCGGTGAGATAAGGTGGGCTTGAAATGCGTGGCTAGTAGGGAAATTACTAGAAGCCATGAGGTATGATAAGGTGGGCTAAAACGCGGGAT
This sequence comes from Nicotiana tomentosiformis, assembly GCF_000390325.3. Taxonomy (NCBI): domain Eukaryota; kingdom Viridiplantae; phylum Streptophyta; class Magnoliopsida; order Solanales; family Solanaceae; genus Nicotiana; species Nicotiana tomentosiformis. The sequence goes on from NC_090821.1 coordinate 46,353,187, forward strand.
GCTATTTCGAGAAAATGATTTTTAAAAACTAAATATAAAGGCTCCTGTGGTGATATAAGAAAAGTTATGATTCATTTTTACGATTTGAGACTACGAGGCGGTACCTAGAGAGGGCTCGTGTTGTCATTTCTACTTTTCTGTGCACTTGTCTTTGATTGTTGTTTTCCTTAGAATACTACTAATTGTTTTCCTCCATGATTGCACTTTTTGCTCAGTTCTATGTAGCTAACCTTGTTGTATTGGTCGCTGCTTCAAACTTCATTGCTACTTTTATTACACTGTACATTTCGTGGTGATCGTTTCTTATGTGCCATGTATGGACTCTACTCCTATTTATTGACTGGAATTGTGTAGAACACTTGCACAAGCATACACATAGTTAAATCACCCATATTGATTTCAAAAGGTGAATTTTGACGACATTAACCATTATACGTACTCTTGTCTACTTGCCTTCTGTGTGAGGGATGCTCTATTGGCATGTGAGTCGTCCGTGCGAATATGAGTTATAATGTGGGCACAAGATGCCAAGTGATAAGGGTACAAGAATTGGGACCCGTGAGCTGTGATTATGAGGTTTGGTACCTCATGGAAATGCTTGAAAAACTCTGGTGTGACAATGGTTGTTCTTATTGAGTTGTTGTTGATTTTTCCTTTATTTTGATTTCGCGGGACTTAGACTGTGTCCATCTTACTCTACGACATCATTACCTGATTGCTTCCTGTTAAATATTGTTGTTATTGGTGTCTTGTTGCAAGTTTTGTATTCCTTATCCTGCTCAGTTGTATATTAATATTATTTTTCTCTGTTTGTTCACCTTCACACTTGTTCAGGTTGTTTAGTCCGGTAAGTGTCTTGACTGTCCCTCGTCACTACTCCACCAAGGTTAGTCTCGATACTTACTGGTTACTGTTGTGGTGTACTCATACTATGCTTCTGCATATTTTTTTGTGTAGATCCAGGTGCCACGATTGTTGTTTATTATTAGCTGGCTGGTCGAGCTGTGGAGACTCAAGGTAAACCTGTTGTCGCATTCGTGGGCCTCAGAGTCACCTTCTGATATTTTCATTGTACTATTTAATTCTATCCCGAACAATTGCATTTAGGGATTTTCTAACAAAACTCGGTAGAGGATATGACTTGTACTACCGGTTTTGGGATTGTAAGTTGTGTATTAAGATCTCTATTTTTTTAGCAAATATTCTACTAGGTTATTCACCTTGTAGCTTATATATATATATTAAGTCCCAAAAAAGTTGGATAATGTTACACAATGTTCAAGTAAACGAAAATAAAGAAACAAAGAAAGTTAATGGCTATTGCTACCAAATACAATGTAGTAGTAGAATAATGAAAAATTGAAAAGTACAAAGCTATTAATTTGAAACATCCAATTGTTGCTGAAGACAATGAATTCACATTCCAGTTGCAAACAATTCCTTGTAGCACCTACGAAGCTCTCACCTGGCGCCATTTGTTGCAATCCAAAGGAATAGGTATGAATAAATCCATTAGTTGTAAAGCAGATCAGTTTGGACATCTTCATTTTGGGTCTGCATTACTTCAGCAGCAGTGTTGATTCAATGGATCTTCAATGAGGGCTGTACATGCAGCTGGTGAATACAGAAAAGAGACAGTACTGCATGCTTAAAATATTAGGACAATATAGTGTTCTCTCATCTCCAGATTGAGCATGCATGCACACTAACACCACTGGACAATGATAAAACACTATACTGTAGTAAATAAGAACAGATTCAAGCAGCAGTATCTGTATCATTTCATGTGAATAGATATACTCCATCTGATATTTCAACACTACCAATTCATAAACCACGCGGCTGATCATATGTGCAGCCTTATACTTATGTGAACAAATGCAGCAGAATAGTCTCATGAAGTTGCTAAACAGTGTAGTGATATCTTCTAATTGTGTGCACCTGTTGTATACTGAAAGCTACCTTGTTGAAGTATATTTGTTGTAATCTATCGAACAACACACAAAATGAGCATGGTAACATGATAATACCACTGGGTATTGATTCGATAAAAAACAAACAGTTAATACCTTCGAAATAATAAAAGCAGTTGACAGCTGTTGTGCAGAAACAATAAAGCTTGATCTTCCTGTAAAATGTAGCTCTGTTGATGTATTTGTAGAAGTACACTTTCTATTGTATGCATATTTGTATCCTACAATGTATCCATATGTGTAGAGTAAAGTGAGGATATCTTTCTGTTTTTTGCATCTTTTGGAAATAGATATCTTCCCTGTTAAAAAATCCATGTTGTATTTGTTGAAAAAACTGAGTAACAGTAGTAACAGAAGCAGAAGAGATACATCAACATCTTCAAACAACCCTGTAGCTGCCTCAAGAGTGTGAACTTATATCCAGATCCTGCAAAATATAACAAACAAGTTAGGGGGAAAAGTTCTTCTTCCAGTATCTTGTGTGTTCTGGGAGTAGTGAGACTAGGATGTGTGGTCGTGATGGATGAATAAGAGTTCTGTCTTTTGGGAGTAGCTAATGATATTTGGTTGTGACTGGTTTTTCTGTAATCTGCAATTAACACCACCATAGATAGAAATTCCACAACTCTAAAATCAAATGTGTTGTGCTGTAGCTTTAATGTTCCATATTGCTGTGAATGCCCTGTTCTCCAACAGCTCCTGCTCAGGTCCAGCTTGTTATTTCTGAGGATGAATGAATACTTATGTATTCTTGTTGGAGAAAACATAAGTTGTAGCACAATGGCAATTGGATCCAATCCGAGTCTATGTCTAGATCCTGAAACATGAAGCACACAAGTTAAAAGGAAAGATTGTACTCCAAGGTTCTTGTTTTTTTGGAAGTAGTGAAGTATATTAGGTTCTGAGTGTTGTGGAAGTTCAGTGGATGTTACTCTATTGGTATTTTGTTGTTATATGTCATCAATCCCTACCCAGATTGAGCATGATGTCCTACTAATACCACCTGTAAGTAGTAATCTCATACACATCCATTTAGAGCCTCCCAAGCCACAACATTAAGAGTTAGCGTGTACAAGTGTTGCTTGGTTGTCATGTTGATGGACATGAAAGTGATGCAGTCCCAGCAGGAACCTTGCAGTAATTCCCAAACCACATGATAAGTAGTCTAGTTGTACATGCATAGCTTGGTTGTCATGTTTAAGGGCATGCAAGTGAGGTAATCACAACAGCTCTGGGGAAGCAGTAGCCAAACACATGTGTAACATCTTCCTTTTATTATGTTATCATAACCCTCACAGATAGAGTAGTCCATGGGATCCATTGCAAGCAGATGCATAAATAAAGTTAAATTATCTCTGGAACCTACAAAAAGTAGCAAACATATTAGAAGGATAATTTCAGCTACCAACTTCTTGGTTGTTCTAGAAGTAGTGTATAATAATGGGTTTTGATTGTTGCAGGCTTGTTGTTGCTGTTGTCTTGTTGGTATGTTATTGTTGTTGTATGTCATCAAACTATCCCTAGAAAGAGTGTAAAGCCATGCTAATACCACTGTGAGGTAATTGGGTTCCACACAAACATGAACTGCCTCCAAAACCTCTAGCATCAATAGTCCAGTTGATCAGTAGCCAAGATCCATTTTTTTGCATAATCAGCTACAATCAACCATACATTGCTTGTTCTATTCCTCATGATATATCTGGACAGTATCATCCTATTTACTGATGAAACAGCCACAGAATGATTCTAGGTGCTGCAATCATTGTAAGAAAGCTTTGATTTCCACCATGAATAATTCATTGTTTTTGCAGAGATATTCATAGAGCATTGAAAGTTCCAGTCTTTATAGATCCTTGCAGTTGTTTGAAAAACTATTTCCCTCGAGAATTTGACCAACATCATCTTAAAAGTTGTTGTTCTATTCCCTGAATATGGTAATTTGTTTTTGTAAAGCAGCCAGATAGGCCCAAGACACATCAGTGTGGGTCTCAACCATGCCAATGTGCATTGAATATCAACTGTTTGTCCAAACTATGTCCAAACTTCTACTCTGTTGCTGCATTTGAACGTCAACATCAATTTCTTATGCGTGTGGATGTGTAACAGATTATTGATATGATATCTGAAGTAAAATCTGTCTGTAATCATGTTATGTATCGTTATAATTTTGTCGACCATGGAAAGTATTTATGTTTGTTGCGACCCGAATCCTTAGATTAGGTATTTGACTCTTGTATTGATTAATCAACATCTTTCCAGCAGTAGGAAATTCATTGAATGATTGGAATTATAATGAACTTGCAAAAGAGAAACTGAGATTAGCTAGAAAATCAGCCACAGAGTTTCCCTCCCTAAGGACATGCTGAAAAAAGCACGTTGAATTGCCCCTTCATTTCCTTAATCTTTTTCACTTCTTTGCTGATGCACCAGGACACCTCCCATTCTCCTTCAATGGTTTTCTTCATAACCATCGAGTCAGTCTCAATGATTAGAGGATGGAGATTCATTTGAATACAATAAGAAAGTCCTTCCACTATTGCCCTCGCCTCCACGACCATGTTGGTTGTATTCCCTATCTGTTCTGCCTTTGCAAAAATTACATCTCCAACATGATTCCTTACACAAAAACCATATGAGCTTGGTCCTGGATTCCCTATAGAAGCACCATCAGTGTTTCACTTGAACCATCTCTTAGAAGGAAACTGCCAGGTAACTCTTTTGGTGATAACTACTGGTTTGTAAGATTCAAAGAAGCTAATCTTATCTGGCCAAAGAAGAGGTATATTTCCTAGCCAAGCAAACCTTATCTTAGCTAGTTGATGGAGAGTATTGTTAACCTCATATACCACCTTTTGATCGAAATTGTTCTGCCTCCATGCTTCATAGCGTTCCTCCTCTTCCAAATTTCCCAAGATATAATTGCTGGTGCAGCCTGGAAGAGTTGCTTAAGTTTTGAGCAGCATATAGCATTCCGCCAAGCTCTAATGACCTGGTGTATCTGTATCATGTTGTCCACGATTCTAGCAGCCTATAAAAAATACTTCCACACTTGTGAGGCAGTTGTGCTCGTAAGAAAAATATGTTGTAATATTTCTTCCTGTGGTGGAAAGCAACACCAACATTTTGAAATAATTTGATATCTATTTCTCCTCCATAAGTCATCTGTTGGCACCTTGCCTCTCCATAATCTCCATATGAAAAAAGAAATTTTGAAGGGTAATCTTTTTGTCCATATTGAATTTTGTTCTAGATTTGCTGGTTCTCTATGCCTCAACATGTGCCATGCACTCCCAACTATAAATTTACTCGATGGCATTGGCATCCATATAGGTGTGTCCCAGCAGTCATCTATATTTTCAAAGTGTACCTCTTGCTTGATGTGGTCGGCTATATCCGCTGGTAATGTTTGATCTAGCAGCTGATCATCCCAACCATTATCTATTCCTAATTCTGACACGTCTTGTAATTCTTCGTTGATGTCGAACAGTGGTTGTACCTGATGATATAGAGCTCCAATTCCAGTCCAATTTTCGTGCCAAACATTTGTTGAGCCCCTATTTAATTGCCACAAGATTTTATGCTCGACCTCATCTTTTGCTTGTAATATTTTTCTCTAAACATGTGATCCCTGCCTGAATTGCACGACAATAGGAATTTCCTTCTTGCAATATTTATTCCACATGAAATTTGACCACAATGACTTTGATGTTCTAAATTTCCACCACAACTTTGCGAACAATGACTTTGAGATGTCAAACAGTGATCTGAAACCCAATCCTCCTTCTTCTGTAGGGAGACACAAGTTTAGCCTTTGTCATTGGAACTCCAAAAGAATCAAGCAAACATCTTGTGTAAGTGTTCGATAACATTGTCTGGAGGGTCCAACACTGAAAGTATGTGTGTAGGTAAACTCTGAAGCACGCTGGTAATAAGTGTTGCTTTGCCTCCGAAAGACAATAGTTTCCCCTTGTAAGAGTGTAGTTTTGCCTTCACCTTCTTAGTGAGATCATTGTAGTAATCCTTCCTTCTCCTTATGTAAAACATTGGACAACCTAGGTAAGTGAACGTGAATGCTCCTTTTTGGAAGCCAGTGATTGAACCAACTAAGTCAGGCAAATTTCTTGACACATTTGTATGCATGTAGTAAGAGCTCTTTGATTTATTGATCTGCTGTCTAGAAATCTGTTCATAGTTTGTGAGCACGTCAACTACTTTCTTCAGAGAGTAAGGATCAGTAGATGAAAAGATTATAGTGTCATCTCCATAAGCCAAATGGTTTAGTGGATCTGTCCATTTGGGCATTCCAAATCCTTTGAATTTCTTGTCTAAGAATAGATTGTTCAGTGATCTGGATAGTACTTCCGCAGACAGAATGAACAATGCAGGAGAAAGGGTGTCACCTTGTTTCACCCCTCTGCTGGATTTGAAGAACCCTGATGCTTGGCCATTGCTAAGACATGAGTACCAGTTGTTGACTAATATGTTCCCTATCATGTTGATGAAATGCTCAGCAAACCCCATCTTCCTCAAAAAATGTAGAAGATATTTCCAAGAAACCCTGTCGTAAGCCTTCGCCTTATCAAGATTGATTATGACATTGGTCGGTTTCCCTCTCAACCCTATGTCGGTGATTATTTCTTGTGTAAGCAAAATATTTTCAAAAATACTCCTACCTTTAACAAAGCCAGATTGGTTGGGCAAAATCAACGAGGGAAGTATCTTCTCCATTCTGTCATGTAATACCCTTGATATTACCTTGTTGATGAAATTGCTTAGACTTATTGGTCATAAGTCTGAGAATGTTTGAAATTGAGTTTTCTTAGGCAGTAGAACAAGATTAGTGTGTTTTATGGATTTTGGGAGTGGTTCTCCACCATAGAACTCTTGAAGCAGCATGTAGATATCTTCCCCCACAATGTCCCAGCATGTTTGGTAGAACAAGCCAGTGAAACCATCTGGTCTACTTGCACTATCCCTAGATAGAGCAAAAATCGCATCCTTCACTTCATCGATTGTAGGATATTTACATAACTCCAAATTATATTCAAGTGTCACCATAGTAGGTACATTGTTAAGCATTTTATCGTTAGTGGTATTCCATGTTTGTGTAAACTGGTTGCTGAAGAACTCCACCGCAACATTTGCCATAAGTTCCTGTCTTTCAAGCCAATACCCATCTGTGCCCTGTATCCTTTTGAGGTTCAATTTCTGCCTCTTGCCATTTGCGTAGTTGTGAAAGAATCTTGTGTTTCTATCACCTTCAGCAAACCAGTTCATTCCTGCCTTTTGCTTCTAGTATTGTTCTTCAATGCTCAGGTATTCTTTCAATTCTGCTTGTGCTTGTTGAAGTACAATTCTATTTGCTATAGTTGGTTCGTCCTCAAATAGTATCTCCTTTACTCTGACAATATCCTCCCTAATATCTACTTTCTTGAAGATATCTCCAAAAGTAACTTTACTCCAGTGTGAAAGGGCAATTTTCACTCTCTTCAATTTCTGTTTGAACATCAAGAAAGGATCCCCAATAAAATCTGCCAACCAGTTTTGTTTGTCTACCTATTTGAAAGTGTCATGCTTTGTCCATAAATTGAGGAACTTAAAAGGTTTAACAAACTGCATAGATTCCTGCCCACAGCTCATCAGCAAAGGTGCATGATCAGATCCTGTCTGTATCAGGTGTTCTACTTCTACATTTGGGAAGATATTCTGGAAAGGTAGATTGACAAAGATCCTATCAAGTCGTTTGAAGATGCATTGTTCATTTGGACTACCATTCCACCAAGTGAAAGGGTTGGCCTTGTAATCAAGGTCAAACAAACCATAAGAGTTTATACAGAAGGCAAAGTCTTCATATTCAGGCGGGTGCACTGGTAGTCTTCCTATCTTTTCATGTTCATATAAGATCACATTGAAATCACTGCCGACGAGCCAAGGCATATCCATATCACTGGCCAAGTAATATAAGTAGTCCCACAGTTCTAGCCTTTCAAGTGAAGAACATTTGGCGTTCACAAAAGTCATGATGATATGTCTTGATATTTCCTGATGAAATACTTTAATAGTAACCTGCTGCTCAGTGTCCATAATCAATTCCCATTCCACACCAGTTTCAATGAATATCCAAATTGTTCTATTGATGTTCGACATAACAGTTTCCATTCCAAGTTTCCTTTTGTAGGTTTAAATGTGCCTACAGTTCTAGAAAGGTTCCATAAGGCTATAATTGAAAATCTATGTTGTCTCTGCATATATCACTCTCTGAAAGGCCTGCTGTGTGTTAACAGACCTTATGTTCCAAATGAGAGACTTTATCATCATTTAGTTTGTGAGGCTGCCCTATTAGGCAAGATTCTTTTTGGTGGTTGAGTTTCTTTAGCATGTGCTTGTTTCTTGCCCTTCTTTCCATTTCTCGATGTGATCCTAGGTGACAAATCTCCGTCTCGTGCAATAGCCTTGAAGTTTCCAGCAGTAGATTCATCATCACCTTCATCTTCTAGTTGTTATTTTTCTACTAAGGCATGTTGAACCTCCGGTGGAAGCTCTTTATGGGTAATGATGTCATGTAGTACCTGATTTGGAGATATTAAAGGGACATTGAGTTGTATCTGGATTAGGGATCCAGTTGTTGACGCACAAGCAATGGGACCAATACTAGTTGCTGCTAGTTCCACATTAACTATTGCAAGTCCCATGTGATCAATCGCCATGCTATTTTCCTGACCAGCAACAGTTTGTGACCTCACTGTATTTGTTGAAGTCTCTATGTCAATATCAACACCTTGCTCCATAATTGTAACTCCAACCAGAGTTCCTGCAGTATTAAAACTAAGCTGCCCTATATCACTATTGCGTACTTCATTTGTGTGAGGTTTTCTGTGTGCTTGCTTTAGCACTGTACCAACCAGAGTTCCTGCAGTGTTAGAATTAAGCTGCCCTATATCACTATTGAGTACTTCATTTGTGTGAGGTTTTCTGTGTGCTTGCTCTAGCACTGTATTGTTTGTTTGAGCTTCAATTGCTATAGCCTGTTTTGGTTCTGAATTGTAATCAATCTCCTGGATTTAATCACTCTAGATTTGTGTAGCAGTTGTGGTGGAATTAGGCGATGACACAAAAGTCTGCGATGGTATGTCATGTCATGATTGGTTTAGAGTAACATTCATGACTTCTTTGTGTTTGCCAAAACTTCTTTGAACCCAGTCTATTATGTTCTCCTCTATTGTTGTACCTTTTGTCCCAGTATCTTTAATAGCATTGTGATTGTCAGTAATTCTGACCTACTGATCCTTCTGATTAACATGAGCAACTGTTGTATCAATCTATTTTTTGGAAAGTATGTTTTCACCTAATTCTAATGTTTGCTGCCTTTGATGTTGATCTTTCTTATTGTTTTCCTATTTTGCATTGGAACCAAGAATCCCAGAAGATTCAAGTTCAGCTGCTGTTAAGGTATTTTTGGTGTTACCTTTCAACTGAACTGAATCGTGAACTGCCTGAGGAGCAGCTATTCCATTAGGATTCCCTGTCTCATTAGGTAGCTCCTGGACAATCGCCTTTCCTCCATTCCAGATAGCATTACTATCAGCAATATTATGAATTCCTTCTTGAACAAACTCCAGTGTCATTAATGTAGCTGGTTGTAATTTGCTCATTATAATTGATGTCTGGGCTAGTTTGGGAACCTGTGATCCAAGTTCATGTTCATGTGGTTGTTGTGGTGGGAGCTTGCTAGAGGGCATACCTGACTGATTAGTGGTTTTTTGGTGCATTCTCTTTTTGTGAATGCTGCAGTAGTTGAACCTTTGGTGTTTTAGCAATGTATAAAGGCTGATGTTTCCTGCTGTTATTCTGTACAATTCCTTTGAATTTCTTGTTTTTCTGTGTTTGACATTCCTCTTGTGAATGATTTATCTCTTTGTTCTGATCTTCTTCCCTGGAAGGTGATGTATTTATTTTTTGGCTGCTCTGAGGTTGGTGGTGAGGTGCCTGTCTTTGCTGAACTGTAAAATGCTGCTGTTGTACACTTGAATTAACCATCTGTTGCTGGGCTGGTTCTGCATTGGATATTCCAGTGGCTTTCATTTTCTGCTTCTCATCATGTTTGGCTTTATCTGGGCATGCATGGATTGTGTGTTCTAGGTGTCTACAATAGGTGCGGTGTTCAGGCAGGCTCTCATATTGTATTTCCAGCCATTGTCCATCACCATTTTCATCTTGGTTTTCATCATAACCTAGCCAAACATGTTGAGGCCTTTTCTTAGTTAATTCAATCTGCATTTTCACCTTAGCAACACTGCCTTTTGTTTTTTGGAATGAATCTAGATCAAGGAATAATGCTTTTTCCACATGAGACAACAATGGTTTGAGGATTTTCATGTAGTAAAGGTGCCAAGGCATTTCAGGGATGATAATCCAAACCGGTACTATCGGAGAATCTTCATTAGGATTGAAAAGAGGTATCCAAGCTTCAAGTTTCATCATTTGGCCTTGAATGTACATGAATTATTTATTCCACACTGTCGCATGATCATATTCATTGTCTAGATCAATGTAGACAGTCTTAGAATTGAAATGAGCAATCTTAACTCCAACCCTGAGTTCAGTTTGAGTCACGAAGATTCTTCTAATTACTTCCATTCTAGGCATAGTTCTACCAAATTTCCCAACCACAGTGTTCTTACATCTTGCTGCCATAGTGCCCATATAATCCTCTTTTGTAAAAACAACTGCAGGCCTGCTTTGTTTGGTTGTTAACTTTGGTGGGGTGAACTGAATAGGAGTTCTCTCTGCTTCGAATTTGGCCCTGATTTTTGTGGCATAAGAGTGGGTGATTGTATGGGAGGGGGGGTTCAGTTGTGTTTGTGAGTTTTTGGAGTTATTCCTTGGTTACTACTGGAAACTGTGGGTTGATGTTAACTATATTGTGTAATGTGCTAGAATATGGAATTTGTGATGATTGGCTTGTTTGATTAGTTCTTCTGTTAGGTCTTTCAAAGTTGGCAGTGAGAATAGGCTGGTTTTTTATGGGAATGGCAGGTAACTTATTAAGTTGCTGCAGGGTAGTTTTGGATGCGAGTATCCTATTTTTGGCATTCTGTGCTCCTACTTGCTCTGTGACCTCATCAACCATACCAATATTGTCAACTTGTGGCGCAATAGGTTTACCTTGGATCACCCCAACTTGAATCACCCCATTAACATTTTTTGCCCCGTCACTGTAGTTGTAAGTGACTGCCCTTGATCACCCTCATTTCTCGTATGTTCTTGTAAATTCTCTTGACGACTAATCTCAACATGACTTTGTGAATCACATACATTTATATGTTCATAAAAATTGATATCAAAACTGATTGTAAATGGTGTGTTAAGCCATCTCCATGGCTTTGAATAGGTCTACTTAACCCAGAAACGTTGCAGTGTATCTCAGCTAAGTCATGGCGATTTATTGGTGAACACACAGTTCCACCATTGTTGATTCGTTCAGCAGATGCAGGAAGAAATGATAGAGTCCCCTACCTGAGTTGTGTGTGTAGTGTATAGACGCAATTGTTGAGACTGGTCCGGTGGTCTTTCACCACCGGACGAGGGATCGGTGACCATTTTTGTCCGTTCAGTTATTGTTCCTCTTTGTCGCCTCTCTAGCTTCTTTTGTTGATTTCAAGATCTCTATTTCATATTTATTATTTGATGGTTAAATTTTCTATTAATTCAGTAAGTGATAGGTGTCACGACCCAAACCGATGGGCCATGACGAGTGCCCGAGCCTACCTGTCGAACATCCCTAAGCATACGTCTAAGATAAAACATGAAATAAGTGTAGGAAATGCATAATGTCTGGCAGTAAACTACTGAATTATGTGAATAACATACGCGAAAAAATGTGCCCAAAAGACATATGTACATATATATATACGGAATACGGTAGGACGAGCCGACAAGGCCACATACTATTCGACTATACATGACTGTCTACAGGTCTCTAATAGAGTGTACATATGTATAAAGGACGGGGCTGGGCCCCGTCATACCCATATATGTATACAAACATATCGTACCAAAATCCAAAAGCAACTCCAGATCAAATGGAGCACACTAACTCTCGCTGAGCAAGGATCCTAAGAAGGGGGACTGTCAACCTGTCTACCTGCACCTACGGGCATGAAACGCTGGCCCCAGGAAATAGGGGCATCAGTACGAATAATGTATCGAGTATGAGGCATGCAAATCAGTACATAGAATCCGCCTGTAAGCCTAAATAACTTTGTGAATCCTGAAATATTTGTAATGTCATGCATGTGCGTATAAATATCATATCATGCATAGGTATATGTTGTCACGCCCCAAACTCGGGGAGTGCGACCGGTGCTCAACCGAGTGAACTCGGCCGAGCAAACCTGTTACATTTCCTTCTACCCAAACTCATCCATGAATAAAGAGGAGATGCATTCCATAAATCAAACACTGAAAATATTTTATTAACAACTCCCATTTCATTCCATTAGCTACTTCATTCATAATTTCCAAAGTATTGCAAGTTTATAGATATAATGCAAAATATGTTTGCCAAATAGCAACATTTCTAGTTCAATTCCCAACATCATATACCACTCATAACCTATCTATGGAGCCTCTAAATATGACAGAAGAATAGTATAAAAGTGCCAGCAACAAGGCCCCCGCTATACCTCAAGACACAAAGTGTAACATCAAGTGACATCGGGCCTCGAATAGAATAGGGCTCACCAAAACCTGCTCAATAGGGAGTAACTGCTAACGAGGACCAAAGTTGTACCGCTGATGAATCACCTGCATCTATTGGAGATGCAGCGACCCGGCAAAAGAGACGTTAGTACATATGGAATAGTACTAGTATGTAAAGCTAACTGTCCTCTTTCAAAATAGAATACCAATGTAAGAAGGGAAAATCCATGGAAACAACAAGTCACAATCAATGATATTCAAATGCCAAGTTTAAACATAATAATTTCCAAAATATGAAGATAACAATAGGAAGTGATAATCAAATTATGATGATAATATTATTTTTGGTTGGGAGATCTTTAGCACTGATATACCAATGTTCACAATACCAATGTTCACAATACCAGTGTTCACAATACCAGTGTTCATAATACCGATGGTCACAATACCAATGTTCACAATACCGATGTTCACAATACCAATGTTCACAATACCGATGTTCACAATACCAATGCCACCGTACTTTTAGCACAGAGTCTGATCACGATCCGATCGGCTTGGCTATCTAATTAGAGAATCAACCACAATTATTATCAATACCAATACAGCCGTAATGTTAGCACGAAGTTCGATCATGACCCGATCGGCTAGGTTATCTCATTAAAGAATCAACCAAAATTATTATCGATACCAATACCACCGTAATTTTAGCACGGAGTCCTATCACGACCCGATCGGCTAGGCTATCTCATTAGAGAATCAACCACAATTATTATCAATACCAATACCACCGCAAATTTAGCATGGAGTCCGATCACGACCCGATCGGCTAGGCTATCTCATTAGAGAATCAACCACAATCTCAATTTCAATTACAATTTCCAACACAATCACCACCATGTGTGCGACATGGTGTCCGATCACGACCCGATCGGCTAGGCTGTCTTATTCGAGACATCAACCCTTTTATATCAATCAATCTTATCCCAATTAAAAGGAATAATTTTATCACATCAATCTCATCCCAAATAAGGGGAATAATTCACAAAATTAACATAGGTGCAAATGTATTTACCTCATCAACTTCCACATTGTATAAATCTCCACTAATATTTTCAACCAATAACAACAATAATATTTCCTTGGCTTTTTTGGCCATTCACAAGATTCTTTATTCAAGGCACGGTAGCCATATTTGTTATTCCACACTTTTATTTCTTCTCTCTCATGTTTCATCATCATAAATATCAACATACATATAATATTCCAGAAATCACAACTTTAAGTTCATTAGAAATGAACAATTTAAGCACCATAGATGTTTTTTCCGAGTTAAAATCATCAGCAAATAACACACATTTAGTCTTGACACATTTTTTCCCACAAAGGGCAATATACAATTTCCACTCACGAATATCTAAGAACGCAAAACACATTGAAAATACTCATAAATCATAACGTCTGTTAAAACAGCCACATATGAGCATGACTTGAGTTTATAGGCTTTTAGGCAATTCTATTTTCGAAGTTAATTCGGAAAAGTTGAATCAAGGCTCATTTCATAACCTTTCTCATATCATTTCATTTCATTGGCTGCATTGGCCATAAGTTTAACTTTCACTTATATCAATCTTCACATTTCGTACTTCTTTCACATATTTTAATTCCATTGGCCCCATTGGCCACATGTATAATTTTAACTTATATCAATCATCGCATTTCATATTTCTTTCACATCTTTATAGGTTACCAATAGTAAGACATTTTCAATCAAGGCTTTAGGTTCACATATGAGCAATTATGAGTCTTAAGCATATTGAGTTTTCTCGCACAATTTGGAATCATAACCTTTATTTGAAACACAACTCAAAGACATAGCATTTTAATACACGTATCATTCTTGAACACATTCCCAAAGGATAACATAATGTGTTAGGAACATTCAGAACATGTTTTGAATACTTAATTTTCGACACTTTGCTTATTTAGGACAATCGAATTTATTGGGAACAACTCGTAACATAGAATAAGGAACTTGAGACAACCATACTTGAAACTTATGGGAACATCATTGAATTCAATTCTAAGAAAGTAGTTTAGCCAACATACCTTGTTTTGCGCTTTCCTTAAATTACTACAACATTCTGAAAATTCTAGCAATCCCAATTTATTTTGAGACATAACAAAATTGAACCATTATTAAGAAGATATTCATGATCTCAGCTCATTTGAGCATTTTATCAAACACTAGGTGTGCAAATTTAACTACAAGGTTATTCTACAAGATTTCCTTTATTCCACAACTCAATCTTTACTTATTTAAGCTCAACAATCTCCCCACAAACCTTATTGGTACATATATGTATGCATAATACTCTCACACCCAAGAATCATACTTTTCATAACCTACTTTTAATCAAAATCCCATAATTTAGGGCTAGGGAGTAGAATCTTACCTATTAGATGTAGATCTTGTGAAATGTTCAAGCCTTGAGCAAGAATTGATGAACAAAATAGCTAGGTCTTCTCGTTCTCTATCTAAGATAGCTCTCTCCTCTCTCTAAAAAAAATCACATTTTACCTTCTAAAATGACCCCCTAAGGCCTTATATCAAAATTGGATCGGATATGAAAATTTCCAAAAATGACACCCGAAGTCAATTATGTGGTGCAATTATGCTATAGCATAATCGTTTTGTGGGCAGCAAACTTGCAACATAATCAATTATGCGACAACATAATTGCAACATAATAATTATGCAACAACATAATTGCAGCATAATAATTATGCGACAACATAGTTGCAGAATAATCAATTATGTGACAGCATAATTGCAGCATAATAGTTTGTCCGTCTCTGCTCCACTTTATGATGCTTATGCGGTCTGCGGAACCGTTTTGCGGTCGCGAAATTGATCGCAGATCCAGTCTTTGATAATTTGGTTATAACTTCTTGTAGGTGTATCCAAATGACAAACGGTGTGAAGCGTTGGAAACTATACACATAGACCTTTCTTTTGATAGGTAATACACCATATAAATCGACATATCAAGAGAGGTATGCTCGTTTGAAGTTTGGTCTTGTGCAAACTCACTTGAAACTTTATCCCATCATAAAATTTTTAACTTGATTTAGCCTTGGGGCTCTTCTTAGACCATAAACCATTCTTAATGCACCTCATACATATATTATGATGATCAATTGGTATCATTGATATAATAGTCCTTGTCTGCACACAAAATAATATAATTAGCGCACATCAACTTTCTTACTAGCGCTGAAGTACTTCGAAATTTTCCGGGGTGTTACATTCTCCCCCACTTAAGAACATTTGTCCTCGAATGTTTTACAAGTCACTTATAAGAATATAGTTACCATCCTTTTACCTCCAACCATTATACATAGATGCTTATGACTACATGGGTCTTATACTTCCCTTCCAAAATCTCAACTTACTTATGGCCCTTAAAATTGGCTTTCTTTACAAATTCATAAAAATTTCGACAGGGTTTTCCCTGTAACTGGGCCTATCCACCTGTCAGAGAATCCTAGAAATCAATCCTAACAATATATCCATTACTCAATGACGCATCACAGTATATATCAACAACACCGATCTCAACATTAGGGCATTACATTAACAATAGTGGTATCTTGACATGAAATGTACACATTTAAACCATAATACATAGAAGGTACATTTTTGAACCACAACCATTTGGCTCTAGAAACAAGTGAGAATATTTCCTTTACTCAACACTTTCGACCTACGAGGTGATCTCCTCGACTCACAGACTTAGCCATAACACTTGACGGAGGCAATCTTAACTTTCGGACTTATCTAACAAGGATAGCAAATAGTTCCTCCTCATAATCCAATTATCCATTAACTTCACCTTCTTAGACATAGACACATGAAACACCGGGTACACGGAGAACAATAATAGGAAAACATCATACTCATAGTTTGGCCTATTTCCTTTAAGATTTCATAAGTCCTAATGTGACTACACATACTCTACCTTTATTAACAATTCACATATAATCCTCATGGGAAAACAATATTGAGAATAACCCATTCACTTTCTTCAACTCTAAATCTCTACGCCGAACACCAGGCGACCTCCAACAATTAGTCTAAGATGTGCTAGCTTGAATATGACCATAAAATTTCCTATCCAATATATTTGATCACGGGATGACACTTCTTCTTTGACACGTGACATATGGGAGGCATAATCGGAAGGATAAAGTCATTAGCACCAGTTATTCTTGAAAGACTATTATTCATGAAAAGGAAAACAACAATTGTTTCATTCCATATGTGCCTTGTTTGGCAATAGTAGGCCTCAAAGAGAAATAGCCAAGTACGTGACACCAGTCGTCTCCTGGAGTGTAGGGAAAATCAGTTTAACTTGAAATGAAAATATTCTAGCACCCCGAATGTGATATGGGTTTCGAAATGCATGAAATTGTATTACGCTCTTAACATTAACTGACACAATGAATCTATGTCACAAGCCCATGGGGATGAAAAAGAAGTTGAACACTTGTGAGATTATTATCATTTTCACAACTTAACCTTTGCCAATAGTTTATCCTATATGAGAGGACTAGAGATACGACAACTTGTCTTTCAAATCAATATGCTCTCATGTTACTAGACGGTTAAAAGGATTCGTGATAATATACACAAAGGAACAAAGTGATTGTCCAAACCATAGGAGCCACATACACTAGAGAGAAACAGAGTGACTCAAGAAGGATCTCAACAATAGGCTGTTTTACATTAGATTTGATACCACATAGGTAAATATTATGGTGGTGCGTGCATAGGTACAAATGACCAGATGTTATCTATTCGAATAAAAAGGTTATGTATGAAATTCATCAGGTATAGTCCCTTATTGAGAATTTAGGAAAGCAAGTGGGAATTATTAATCCTAGAGTTATAACTCAATTCAAGGAAATAATTATAGAGCTCAATTCCACAAGAGGTTGTAAATAAGAGGCTTTGTGATAGAGTGGATTCACGAATAATGTGTCTTGTTCAAAGAGTAGATACATGAAATTTTTTATGGTTCAACATTTTGGTTAAGACCATATTTATGTAGGCCTCTTCAATATGGATGTACATATACAACAAGGAAAATAATGCGGTGTTCATAATGATGTAATAAGGAGTGACTTACTTGATGACTTTAGATTGATAGGGCAGTATCTTACTTGATGCCCCTCAACTCCACAACCATAACGTATTTCAAGAGTCATTCAACACGTTCCCAAGTGGCATTTCTTACAAATCAAACATTCCAACTTATTTGTACAAACAACCCTCTTTCATTTCTTAGGTGCTCTTACCACATGATCAGATGGCACGATAACATTAACTGGGACAAGTACACTTCCCTTAGCAACTGGTTCTCTCATTCCCTCCTCGTGACTCGAATCGGTAGGTTACTCATATGGAAAATGAGGCATGATGAGGAAAATAGCTTCCTATCTTAAGCTCTATCGCATGATCAGGAGTATCAAAGAAGTGTGAAATTCCTAAATGTCCAAGTAGCCTCCTCATTATAGATGTGGTCAACAACACACCGATAAGAAGGACTCTACTAGACACGGCTCCGAGACATCCTAGGACACTTTAAAACCTTAGGCTCTGATACCAAGTTTGTCACGCCCCAAACTCAGGGAGCACGACCGGCGCTCAACCGAGCGAACCCGGCCGAGCAAGCCTATTGGATTTCCTTCTACCCAAACTCATCCATGAATAAATAGGAGATGCACTCCATAAATCAAACACTGAAAATATTTTATTAATAACTCCCATTTCATTCCATTAGCTACTTCATTCATATTTCCAAAGTATTGCAAGTTTATAGATATAATGCAAAACATGTTTGCCAAATAGCAACATTTATAGTTCAATTCCCAACATCATAAACCACCCACAACCTATCTACGGAGCCTCTAAATATGACAGCAGAATAGTATGGAAGTGCCGGCAAAGAGGGCCCGGCTATACCTCAAGACACAAAGTGTAACATCAAGTGGCATTAGGCCCAGAATAGAATAGGGCTCACCAAAACCTGCTGAATAGGAAGTAACTGCTAACGAGGACCAAAGTTGCACCGCTGATTAATCACCTGCATCCATTGAAGATGCAGCGCCCCCGGCAAAAGGGACGTTAGTACATATGGAATAGTACTAGTATGTAAAGCTAACTGTCCTTTTTCAAAATAGAATACCAATGTATGAAGGGGAAATCCATAGAAACAACAAGTCACAATCAATGATATTCAAATGCCAAGTTAAAACATAATAATTTCCAAAATATGAAGATAACACTAGGAAATAATAATCACATTATGATGATAATATTATTTTTGGTTGGGAGACCTTTAGCACTGATATACCATTGTTTACAATACCAATGTTCACATACTAGTGTTCACAATACCAATGTTCACAATACCGATGTTCACAATACCAATGCCACCGTACTTTTAGCACGGAGTCCGATCACGAGCCGATCGGCTAGGCTATCTCATTAGAGAATCAACTACAATTATTACCAATACCAATACCACCGTAATTTTAGCACGGAGTCCGATCACGACCCGATCGGCTAGGCTATCTCATTAGAGAATTAACCACAATTATTATCAATACCAATACCACCGTAATTTTAGCACGGAGTCCGATCACGACCCGATCGGCTAGGCTATCTCATTAGAGAATCAGCCACAATTATTATCAATACCATTACCACCATAATTTTAGCACGGAGTCCGATCACGACCTGATCGGCTAGGCTATCTCATTAGAGAATCAACCACAATTATTATCAATACCAATACCACCGTAATTTTAGCACGGAGTCCGATCACGACCCTATTGGCTAGTCTGTCTTATTTGATGACATCAATAAAAATCTCAATTTCAATTATAATTTCCAACACAATCACTACCATGTGTGCGACATGGAGTCCGATCACGACCCGATCAGCTAGGCTGTCTTATTCGAGACAACAACCCTTTTATATCAATCAATCTTATTCCAATTAAGAGGAATAATTTTATCACATCAATCTCATCCCAAATAAGGGGAATAATTCACAAAAATAACATAGGTGCAAATGTATTTACCCCATCATCTTCCACATTGTATAAATCTCCACTAGTATTTTCAACCAATAACAACAACAATATTTCCTTGGCTCTTTTGGCCATTCACAAGATTATTTATTCAAGGCACAGTGGCCATATTTGTTATTCAACACTTTTATTTCTTCCCTCTCTTGTATCATCATCATAAATATCAACATACATATAATATTCAGGAAATCACAACTTTAAGTTCATGAGAAATGAGCAATTTAAGCACCATAGAAATGGAGTAAAATGATTGGCAATTGATGCCCAAGTTAAAATCATCAGAACACACCATTTATTCTTGACACATTTTTTCTCACAAAGGGCAATACACAATTTCCACTCACGAATATGTAAGAATGCAAAACACATTGAAAATAGTCACAAATCATAACGTCTGTTAAAACAGCCACATATGAGTATGACTTGAGTTTATAGGCTTTTAGGCAATTCTATTTTCGAAGTCAATTCGGAAAAGTTGAATCAAGGCTCATTTCATAACCTTTCTCACATTATTTCATTTCATTGGATCCATTGGCCAGAAGTATAACTTTCACTTATATCAATCATCACATTTCATACTCCTTTCACATCTTTTAATTCCATTGGCCCCATTGGCCACAAGTATAGCTTTCACTTATATCAATCATCGCATTTCATATTTCTTTCACATATTTATAGGTTATCAACAGTAAGACATTTCCAATCAAGGCTTTAGTTACACATATGAGCAATTAAGAGTCTTAAGCATATTGAGTTTTCTCATACAATTTGGAATCATAACCTTCATTTGAAACACAACTCAAAGAAATAACATTTTAATACACGTATCATTCTTGAACACATTCTCAAAGGATAACATAATGTGTTAGGAACATTCGGAACACGTTTTGAATACTTAATTCTCGACACTTTGCTTATTCGGGACAATCGAATTTACTGGGAACAACTCGGAACATAGAATAAGGAAGTTGAGACTACCATACTTGAAACTTATGAGAACATCATTGAATTAAATTCTAAGAAAGTAGTTTAGTCAACATACCTTACTTTGAGCCTTCCTTAAATTACTACAACTTTCCGAAAATTCTAGCAATCCCAATCTATTTTGAGACATAACAAAATTGAACTATTATTAGGAAGATATTCATGATCTCAGCTCATTTTAGCATTTTATCAAATACTAGGTATGCAAATTTAACTACAAGGTTCTTCTACAAGATTTTCTTCATCCTACAACTCAACAATTACTTATTTAAACTCAACAATCTCCCCACAAACCTTATTGGTACATATATGTATGCATAATACTCTTACACCCAATCATACTTCTCATGACCTACTTTTAATCAAAATCCCGAAAGTTAGGGCTAGGGAGTAGAATCTTACCTATTAGATGAAGATCTTACGAAATCTTTAAGTCTTGAGCAAGAATTGATGAACAAAATAGCTAGGTCTTCTCGTTCTATCTCTAAGATAGCTCTCTCCTCTCTCTACAAAATCACATTTTACCTTCTAAAATGATCCCTTAAGGCCTTATATCAAAATTGGATCGGATATGAAAATTTCTAAAAATGACCCCCAAAGTCAATTATGTGGTGCAATTATGCTATAGCATAATCATTTTGTGGGCAGCAGACTTGCAGCATAATAATTATGCGACAGCATAACTGCAGCATAATAACTATGCGACAGCATAATTGCAGCATAATCAATTATGCGATAGCATAATTGCAGCATAATAGTTTGTCCGTCTCTGCTCCACTTTGCGATTCTTATGCGGTCCGAGGAACCGTTTTGCGGTCGCGAAATTGATTGCAGATCCAGTCTTTGGTAATTTGGTCATAACCTCTTGTAGGAGTGTCCAAATGACAAACAGTTTGAAGCATTGCAAACTAGACACATAGACCTTTCTTTTGATAGGTAATAAACCATATAACTCTACATATCAAGAGATGTATGCTCGTTTGAAGTTAGGTCTTGTTCGAACTCACTTGAAACTATATACCATCATAAAATTTTTAACTTGATTTAGCCTTGGGGCTCTTCTTAGACCATAAACCATTCTTAATGAACCTCATACATATATTATCATGATCAATTGATATCATTCATATAATAGTCCTTGTCTGCACACAAAATAATATAATTAGCACACATCAACTTTCTTACTAGCGCTCAAGTACTTTGAAATTTTCCGGGGTGTTACATATGCGTACATAACGTCATCAAGCCTCTGGGGGCATCCCCTCATATCATCTCGGCCTTATTGGGAGAAATCATCCACGTATACCAACTGATCAGGTGGTGCTGCGTATATAACGATGTAACCTTTCCTCATGCCACACACACACACACACACACACATATATATATATATATATATATATATACTCATATATAACGCCACCTGTTCATGGGTCCATTTACATATATAAATGAATGCAATGAAAAGTAAGTCAATAAGATCTCTCGCAATGTCTTAAAATCAATATGCCTTCAGATAAATTTTATTAACTACATATTTTTTCGAGACCCATGAACAGATAATATAATAATAAGATACATGGGGAATCAAGAACATAGGCACCCCTAGTGCTTCTATGAATAGAGACATTTATGAAAGTTGTGCGTTTGCTCGTTTCATTTGTATCATAGGGATCATGCCAAAAGGAAAGAAGGAATAGTCTTAACATACCTGAGACGATTCTCATAACAATACCTCTAATCCACGTCTTTTGCGATAAAACACGTAACGGCGGATCGAAGTAGAAAAAAATCAATATGATATTCTTGAGAAAGATTGTACCGTACTCCCTTAGAATTTGTAACTCAATATGCTATAACATTATGTAGTTTCGTATGAATTCTTTTGTGGCTCCAGCAGTTACTTAGCAAAACATAAACATCATACTTTAATGATGTAGGAAGATTTCTTATCATTGTGGTTTGTGGGCCCTACTTTTGTGGATTACTTTTCCAAAAATCCCCTAAATATGCTACCTAGCCACATAAGCCAAAGAGTCACTATTTGGTCTTAGCAAATATAACCCCTTGTTTCCGGGGGGGGGGGGCTGATGTTTCCATCAAATACTTATACATCAATTTCTAATTAATTTATTAACTTCTTACTAAAATCAATAATTAACTAATTACCAACATAATTAGGTACTATCCTAAT
Source organism: Nicotiana tomentosiformis (assembly GCF_000390325.3). Lineage (NCBI taxonomy): Eukaryota > Viridiplantae > Streptophyta > Magnoliopsida > Solanales > Solanaceae > Nicotiana > Nicotiana tomentosiformis. The sequence continues at coordinate 46,376,200 of NC_090821.1, forward strand.
TTACTTAAAATACTAATTACTTTTAACATACTTTATACACCTTACTATCATGGTCATGTGGTACATTGTATGGCACTAGTTCATAAATACGTGGTATTATAGCTCGGACCATATTTTATCTCAAATTGTCAAACTTCAACGAAACTCATTTTTTTCGATTTGTTTACCCTCTAACCTTCATGGCACTTACTTATCACCTGTTATAAATAACATAATTTCCTATATCCTCAAAATTAATCTCATTCCCGAGCTTACGTTGATCAACTTACTATGAAACCTTAACGTACCAAAATGCAAAATGTAACATCCTTCCCCCCATAGAAACATTCGTTCTCGAATGTTAACTGTTAGAGACTTGCAAAAATTTTGCCAGAGTCTCTTCTGTAAATTGAACTACTTACTACCAACCTGCCACGCAGCAAACCAACTAATATAAGGCCATACAGGGTCATATTTATCAATAGTGACAATGGCCTCACACGACCAACGATAATAACTAACATGAGAATCCATACACACACCTTAAGGTTGTGATATCTCAGTCGGATCCTCCTCTGGAAGAGGAAACAAGTGAGGACCTAGACTTCATGTCTTCTTCAGCTTCCCAAGTCATTTCATCCACATTATTGTTTCTCCAAAGTACTTTCATCGAAGCTACGTCTTTAGTCCTCAATCTCCAAACCTGTCTATCTAGTATAGCAATGGGAGTTTCCTCATATGATAGCTGCTCTACGACCTGAACATCATCAACTGACACGACTCTGGAAGGATCTTCAATACATTTACAGAGCAAAGGCACATGAAAGACTAGATGTACAAACTCCAAGTCATAAGGCAAGTCTAACTCATATGCTACCTGGCCTACCTTGCATATGATCTTATATGGTCCAATGTACTGAGGGCTAAATTTTTCTTTCTTACCGAACCTCATAATGCCTTTCATCAGTGATACCTTTAGGAATACCAAGTCGTCAACCTGAAACTCCAAGTCTCATCGTCGATTATCCGCATAAGACTTCTTACGGCTTTGAGTTGCTAATAGCCTTTCTTATATAAGCTTAATCTTCTCGATTGCCCATTGTACCAACTCTGGTCCTACTAACTTAGTTTCCCCAACATCGAACCATCCTATAGGCGACTACACTTCCGTCCGTAAAGAAGTTCATATGGAGCCATATGAATACTGGAATGATAGCTATTATTATACGCGAACTCAATAAGCAGCAGATGATCATCCTAGCTACCCTTGAAGTCTATCACACAAGACCATAACATATCCTCAAGTGTCTGAATAGTACGCTCAGCCTGTCTGTTTGTCTGGGGATAAAATGTTGTACTAAGACTTACCTGAGTCCCTAATCCTTTTTGGAAGGACCTCCAAACGTTAGCTGTAAACTGAGCACCTCTATCCGAGATAATAGATATAGGGACACCATGAAGTCGTACTATCTCCTTAATGTAAAGCCTTGCATAATCCTCTGCTAAATACGTAGTTCTAACAAGCAGAAAATGGGCTGATTTTGTAAGTTTATCAACAATCACCTATATAGAATCGAACTTATGCTGGGTACGAGGTAAGCCTATGATGAAATCCATATTAATTACTTCCCACTTCCAAGTCGGAATCTCTATAGCCTGCAATAATCCACCAGGTTTTTGATGCTCAATCTTAACCTGCTGGCAGTTAGGGCAGTGAGCAACAAATTTCGCTATATCCTTTTTCATTCCGTCCCACCAATATATTTCATTGATATCATGATACATCTTTGTTGCTCCTGGATGAACAGAATAACGAGAATAGTGAGTCTCTCCCATAACCTGCCGGAGCAGCCCTGCAGCATTAGGGACGCATAATCGTCGTCGATATCTGAGGACCCCATCTCCTGTAATCTCAAATGGTGTCTTCTCTTTCTGAGGGGCTGTATCTCTATAATGAGCTAACACATGATCCTCGTACTTGCGTCCCTTCACTTCAGTTACTATAGAGGATGTCGTCGTCTCCTGAATAGTAACTCCGGTATCACCTGAGTCCAGTAATTGAACCACAAAACTAGCTAGCTGATGAATCTCATAGACTATCCCACTCTTCTCTGGCTATAAATATGACAGGCTACCCATAGATCTATGGCTGAGGGCGTTGGCTACTACATTTACCTTCCCCGGATGGTATAAAATATCAACGTCATAGTCTTTCAGTAGCTCCAACCATCTCCTTTGGCGTAAATTCAATTCCTTTTGCTTGAAGATATACTGAAGGCTCTTATGATCCATATAGATATTAACATGAATGCCATACAAATAAAGCCTCCACATCTTTAGTGCAAGAATCACCACGGCTAATTCTAAATCGTGGGTCAAGCAATTCTTCTCGTGCTTTCTTAGTTGTCTAGAACCATAAGCTACAACCTTACCATGCTGCATCAGTACACAACCCAATCCAATGCCTGAAGCGTCACAATAGATAGAATAACCATCGGTTCCCTGTGGGAGTATTAGAACCGGTGTTGAAATTAATCTGCCTTTAAATGCTTGGAAACTCCGCTCGCAAGCATCAATCCATTGAAACTTAGCTCCCTTTTGAGTCAACTTTGTCAATGGTGCGGAAAGAGAAGAAAATCCCTCTACGACTCTCCTGTAATAACATGCCAAACCGAGGAAGCTACAAACCTCCATCGTTGTCGTGGGTCTAGGCCAAGTCTTCACTGCCTTAATCTTTTGGGTATCAACCCGGATACCCTCACCTGAAATAATATTTCCAAGGAAAGCTATAGAATTCAACCAGAATTCACATTTAGAGCGTTTTGCATACAACTTCTCTTTTTTAGAACTATGAGCACCGTACGCAAATGATATGCATGCTTAGACTCTGAACGGGAATAAACCAATATATCATCAATAAATACAATCATGAACATATCTAGAAAGGGTCTGGACACACGGTTCATCAAGTCCATAAATACTGCTGGGGCATTGGTCAAACCGAATGACATAATACGAAACTCAAAGTGCCTCTATCTGGTCCTAAATGCTGTCTTCGGAATATCTTTCTCCTTAACAATTACCTGATGGTACTAGGACCTCAAGTCTATCTTTGAGAAACACTTGGCACCTTGCAACTGATCAAATAGATCATCAATCCTCGGGAGCGGATACTTATTCTTGATCGTCACCTTATTCAACTGTCTATAATCAATACACATCTGCAAGAACCATCTTTCTTCCTCACAAATAACACAGGTGCTCCCCATAGTGATTTACTAGGTCTGATAAAGCCTTTTTCAAGCAAGTCCCTTAGTTGTTCCTTCAACTCTCTCAGCTCTTCAGGTGCCATTCTATAAGGAGGAATAGATATTGGTTGAGTATCTGGTGATATGTCAATAGGAAACTCAATTTCTCGCTCTGGCGGAAGACCCGGAAGCTCATCGGGAAAAACATCGGGAAACTCATTAATCACAGGAATAGATTGAACGCTTGGTGACTCTACTTTCACATCTTGTACCCGAACTAAGTAATAAATATAGCCCTTTATGATCATCTTCCTTGCCTTGAGATAGGAAATAAACCTACCTCTCGGCGATGCCATATTACCTTTTTACTCCAAAACAGGCTCCCTTGGGAAATGGAATTGAACCATCTTTGATCTACAATCAACGTTGGCATAACAAGAAACCAACCAATCCATACCCATTATAACATCAAATTCTACCATATCTAAATCAATTAGGTCTGCTACTATAGATCGATTATGAACTACTACTATACAATTTCTATATACCCGCCTAGCTATCACTGGATCCCCAACAGGTGTGGACACCTCAAAAGGTTTAATCAACTCAGGTTCTATCCCAAACTTACTAGCTACTAACGGAGTGGCATACGATAAGGTGGAACCTGGATCAATCAATGCATATACATCATATGAGGAGACTGATAATATACTTGTAATAACATCAGGTGATGGCTCCCGATCCTGTCGACCTGCTAATGCATAAATGCGGTTCTGAGGACCGTTGGAGCTAGATGCTCTACCTCTGCCTCTACCATGACCCATTTGTGCTTGTGAACCTTGCCCGGGGGGCGTACTATTGATGATGAACTAGCTACAGATCCCGCTGGCTGAACTATACTTGCACCACATCTCGTCGGACAATCCCTCATAACGTGGTCTAGATAACCACAAGTATAACAAACACCCAACCCCATAAGGCACTGCCCGGCATGCTGCTTACCACACTGAGCACATCGTGGCAAGGGCGACCTCATCTGACTTGACTCACCCCTACACTGAGAAGTAGAGGCCCTGGAATTTTGACTAGGCCTTAAATATGTAGAACGATCAAATCTCCTATCGGCAAACTGAGGGGGTGCGCTAGCCGATGGCTGGGATAGAAACCTTCGGGAATTGTTTTCTTTGACCACCTCGAAAATCACTAGAAGGACCCAAAATTCTCGCTCTCTTACACCTAGAGCATATGCCTGAATACAAGAAATATCCATGCTTGGCTGAAGTGAAACCGACATACAGTCGTTAAGCAAGTGCGACTCCAACCCCATCATGAACCGATGAACCCGATCCTCCATCTTAGCTATAATAGTAGGAGCATACCTAGCCAAATAATCAAATTGAAGGTTGTACTCCCGAACACTCATATTACCCTGTCGAAGGGTCAAGAAGCTATCAACTCTGGCCCGTCTGAGCTCTGGTGGCAGATAATGACGAAAAAAGCCTCTATAAACTCATGTCATACCGCTAGAGGGGCATCCTCACCTCTGGTCAAATCCCAAGACTCGTACCAATTAACTGCAACATCCTGAAGTCTATAGGAATCTGACTTAGTCACAGTGGCCTTCATTACACTCAAAGTCCTCTGCACCCTATCGATAAATACCTGAGGGTCCTTGTTTGGATCTGCTCCAGTGAATACCGGAGGGTCCATATTAATGAAATCACGAACCCTCACACTGATGGCCCTGTCTGCATGACCAATACCTACCTCCTGACGCCGAGATTGTGCGGCTACTAATCCAGTCAATAGCTGAATAACATCTCTCATCTCCTGCCCCGATGCATCCGGCTGAGGAGCTGGATGTACATGGGCAGGCGCTGGAGGTGGTGCCCCTCAAAGCTCCTCTGGAGAGGGCGGGGTATGTGAAGTCTGAGATGGAATCTCACTATGAGACTCTCCTCGAGCCTTGGTAACTCGTGGCACTCGACTAGTAGTCTCATTAGCCACAGACTTGCCCTTCTGGGCGGCTGTAGCCTTCGTAGGCATCGCTGAAAACATAACATATCGTTAGGAAAATGAATCCTCATATCGCATGATCTAAGATAAAATGGAAGTATAATATCTTATATGTCATGTAGCCTCCTATTTACAAATGTGGTGCATAACACACTCATAAACAAGACTCTACTAGACACGGTCTGTAGACAAACCTAGGACAGAACTGCTCTGATACCACTTTTTTCACGACCCAAACCGATGGGCCATGATGAGTGCCTGAGCCTACCTGTCGAACACCCCTAAGCATACATCTAAGATAAAACATGAAATAAGTGTAGGAAATGCATAACGTCTGGCAGTAAACTACTGAATTATTTGAATAGCATACGCGAGACAACGTGCCCAAAAGACATTTGTACATATATATACAGAATACGTTAGGGCGAGCGGACAAGGCCACATACTATCTGACTATACATGACTGTCTTCAGACCTCTAATAGAGTGTACATCTGTATAAAGGACAGGATTGGGCCCCGTCATACCCATATATGTATACAAACATATCGTACCAAAATCGAAAAGCAACTCCGGATCAAATGAAGCACTCCAACTCTCGCTGAGCAAGGATCCTAAGAAGGGGGACCGTCAACTTGTCTACCTGCACCTGTGGGCAAGAAGCGCAGGCCCCAGGAAATAAGGACATCAGTACAAATAATGTACCGAGTATATAAGGCATGAAAATCAGTACAAAGAAGACATAAAAGAAGTATGGAGTAAATGAATTCACCTGTAAGCCTAAATAACTTTGTGAATCTTGAAATATTTATAATGTCATGCATGTGCGTATAAATATCATATCATGTATAGGTATATGCGTACATAATGTCATCAAGCCTCTAAGGGCATCCCATCATATCATCTCGACCTTAGTGGGCGAAATCATCAACGTATACCAACTGATCAGGTGGTGCTACGTATATAACGACGTAACCTTTCCTCATACCCCATACACACACACACACACACACACACACACACACACATATATATATATATATATATATATATATATATATATATATATATATATATATATATATGCATATATAACACCATCTGGTCATGGGTCAATGTACATGTATAAATGAATGCAATGAAAAGTAAGTTAATAAGATCTCTCGGAATGTCATAAAATCAATATGCCTTCGGATAAATTTTATTAACTACATATTTTTCTGAGACCCATGAACAAAATATATAATAATAAGACATTTGGGGAATCAAGAACATAGGCACCCCTAGTGCTTCTATGAATAGAGACATTTATGAAAGTTGTATGTTTGCTCGTTTCATTTGTATCATAGGGATCATACCAAAAGGAAAGAAGGGATAGCCTTAACATACCTAAGCCAATTCTCTTAACAATCCCTCTAACCCACGTCTTTTGCGAAAATACGTAACGGCGAATCGAAGTAGGGGAAAATCCATATGATATTCTTGAGAAAGATTGTACCGTACTCCCTTAGAATTTGCAACTCACGTTGCTATAGCATTATGTTGTTTCGTATGAATTCTTTTGTGGCTCCATCCGTTACTTAGCAAAACATAAACATCATACTTTAATGATGTAGGAAGATTTCTTTTCATTTTTGTTTGTGGGCCCCACTTTTGTGGATTACTTTGCCAAAAATCCCCTACATATTCCACCTAGCCACATAAGCCAAAGAGTCACTATTTTGTCTTAGCAAATATAACCCCTTGCTGCCACGTGGGGGTGATGTTTTCACCAAATACTTATCCATCAATTTCTAATTAATTTGTCAACTTTCCACTAAAATCAATAATTAATCCCTTACCAACATAATTAGGTACTATCCTATTTTACTTAAAATACTAATTACTTTTAACATACTTTATACACCTTACTATCATGGTCATGCGGTACATTGTATGGCACTAGTCCATAAATACGGAGTATTATAGCTTGGACCGTATTTTATCCCAAATTGTCAAACGTCAACGAAACTCATTTTCTTCGATTTGTTTACTCTCTAACCTCAAGGCACTTTCTTATCACCTGTTATAAATAACATAATTACCTATATCCTCAAAATTAATCTCATTCCCGAGCTTACGTTGATCAACTTATGATGAAACATTAACGTACAAAAATGCAAAATGTAACAATAGGGTTACCTAGTCTTAGAGACTAGGTGCCGTCACGGCATCCAACGAAGGAAAATTGGGGTCGTGACAAGTTGGTATCAAAGCTCTAGGTTCATAGGTTCTACGAGTCATAAGTGAGTTTAGTAGAGTCTTGCGGATTGGTACAGAGGCTTTTGTACTTATCTTCGAGAGGCTACAAAACTGTTAGGACAATTTCCTCGCACAAATGGTGAGGAAACGAGCTACAGTTACTGATGATGCTGCCCCTAGAGTCGGTATTGCTAGGGGACGATGCAGAGGAAGAGGCAGAGGCCGAGGAGGAGCACGTGCTATAGCTAGAGCACCTGTCGGAGTAGCTGTTGATGATCCACTAGTAGCTCCTATTGGGGGACATGTACTAGAGGCGCCTGTTGTTACCCTAGGACTTCAGGAGACTTTAGCACAGTTCCTGAGCATGTTCGGTACATTGGCTCAGGTGGGGTTATTTCCGGTTGCATCAGCTACTTCACAGATCAGGGGAGGAGCTCAGACTCCCTCCACCCGTACTCCAGAGCAACTAGCCCACATTGGTCAGATTTCAAGTGTCATGCAGACATAGCCTATTGTTCCATTTCAGCCCGTGGTTAGCGCAGCAACATACAAGGAAGAAAAGCTTAGACTTGCGAGGTTTAAGAAGTATTACCCTCCTACTTTAAATGGTTTGGCTTCAGAGGGTGCACATGGGTCTCTAGGGGAGTGCTACCATATTCTTCGTGCTATGGGTATTGTATAGACAAGTGGGGTTGCTTTTACTACGGTCCAACTTAAAGGAGCAGCATATCAGTAGTGGCGAGCGTATGAGCTGGGTAGTCCGGCCGATGCAGCTTCACTTTCATGGGTTCAGTTTTCAGAGGTATTCTTGAGAGAGTTTGTTCCCCAGACCATTCGGGATACATGGCGCGTGGAGTTTGAGCAGCTGCACCAGGGCACTATGTCAGTGTCAGAATATGCTGTTATATTCAATGAATTGTCCAGAAATGCACCAACTTTGGTTTCTATAGTTAGAAAGTGAGTCTGCAGGTTCATTGGTGGACTCAGTCATGATATCCGGTTCAGCATGGATCAGGAGTGGGAGTCGGATGTTCCATTTCAGTAGGTGGTAGAGATCGCTTTCCGATTAAAGGGCATGCGAGACCAGGAAGGAGAAGACGTGCGTGGTCAGAAGATAAAGGACCAGGAGGCTAAGAGGGCTCGTAGACTGGAGATACCTATTGGTTCCTATTTTGGAGGCAAGGTACGACATAGTAGAGGTTTTGTGGGCCAGCCAGTTTAGTTTGCACTTCAGGCTTCGCACGATGTTTCACGAACCCATGGGTCCCAAGGTACCAGTACCGGACAACTTCCACAACCACATCAACAGAGAGGTTGATTAAATGTGGAGGTACCAGCCACACGGTGAGAGATCATCCCAGACTCCTGACATATGTGTCACAGCGGGGTATTCGGGCTATGAGTCTTGCTTCAGTTGCTGATATCCCTGTACCACTAACTTAGGGTGCAGGTTAGGCGAGTAGAGGGCACCTAAGAGGGGGAGGCCTGGTCAGTTGAGGTGTTTTCTATGGTAGGGCTGAGGACGCTGCACTAGATGATGTTGTACAGGTATGGTTTCGATTTGTTATAGAGGAGCATCATTTGCATTTTGTTTCGGTTCTGCTTATCGGGGTTAGTCATTCTATTTTACTTCACATATGGGTGAGTTTCATGATTTTGTACTCTGCTTATGTGTTTACCCCTGTTGGGAGATTCTATAGTAGTAGCTCGTGTCTATCATTTTGCTTTTATTCATTATTGAGAGTTATGAGACTAGAAGTGACTTTCTGTTACTCATTTCGGTAGTTTTGATGTGATTTCTTGGTGATAGGTTACGACTTGTGATTTAGATGCTCTACCATGTGGGAGTTCAACATGTGTTGTGATTTTGTTGGCGGAATTGAATTAGAGGAAGGTTTTGGTTGGTATGATGTGTATTCTACTTGTTATTCAGAGTTGAGGGTGAGACCCTCGCGGTTTCATGTGATTCGATGTGTTGAATCGGGCTGCTTGCCGTGGTGAAGTTATATCAGGATGAGATCCTTACGATTAGTTCATATATTTTGATTCTCCCTTGTGAAATTGATTTGTGCTATGATACTGATAGGGAGGGGTGCCTGTCGGGCTTGTTTGATAGTTCTCTTATGTGTTTCTCCTTGCATATTTAGTCGTATTCACGTTATGCTTATTGGGTTTTAGCTTACGAGGTGTGTGCACAGGTGGCGTTAGATGTGACTTGTTGATTTGGGTGTATAGTTATGAGGTCTTCATGTTTCTTGCATCGTTGTCAGTGTTGTGAAGGTTTGGAACGGGGTTCTAACGGATTTAGGGTTAATTGCCGGTAGTGGATTTGATTTTGGGTAGTTATTATGATTAGAGATGTGGTCATGGGCATACGTGTGATGTGTTACATTGTGTGGCTGTACCTTGTGGGTGTAGGCATAAGTTGTTGCAGCTGGTTGAGGCTGATACCATGTGTTAGTATGGGAATCGAGTCTTTTGAGAATGATTGGATGGTGAGAAATTTGGTTCTAAGGCCTATCAGTAGCTTACTCTACGGCATTATTACCTGACTGCTTCCTATTAAATATTGTTGTTATTTGTGTCTCGTTGCAAGTATTGTTTGGTATTCCTTATCCTGCTTAGTTGTATATTAATATTGTTTTTCTCTATTAGTTCACCTTCACACTTGTTCAGGTTGTTTAGTCCGGTAAGTGTCTTGGCTGTCCCTCGTCACTACTCCACCGAGGTTAGTCTTGTTACTTACTAGGTACCACTGTGGTGTACTCATACTACGCTTTTGCACATTATTTTGTGCAGATCCAGGTGCCACGGTTGTTATTGATTATTAGCTGGCTGGTCGAACTATAGAGACTCAAGTTAAACCTGGCGTCGCATTTGCGGGCCTCAGAGTTACCTTCTGATATTTTCATTGTACTGCTTAATTCTATCCCGAACAGTTGCATTTAGGGATTTTCTAGCAAAACTCGATAGAGCTTATGACTTGTACTACCGGTTTTGGGATTATAAGTTGTGTATAAAGGTCTCTATTTCATATTTATCATTTGATGGTTAAATTCTTCTTTTAATTCAGTAAGTGATAGGCTAAGGTTCCGTCATGATATCCTACGAAGGAAAATTGGGGTCGTGACAGTATATAACGTATATCAAATTGATATAGATAACTTTGTTCTTATAAGAAATAATTTAGCTATTAAGTGGAGGCACTTAATAAATTATTTTGCTAAATCAACTGTGATATAAACCAACTTATCAAGATGAACTGTCTTGAATAGAAAATCTGGAAATTATGCTCTAAATTAAATTATTGAGCAGGTTACCTCGCAAACAACAGGTTGCCGTTAATAATAATCGCACATGCAATAATCTCATAGATGCATCTTATGTGGTATATATAGCAGGTGAATGGGCCCATATTCACCTTCGATATTTCTAGCATTCATGGGATTCAATCCCAACTTTAGTTGATCTATTAATCAACGAGAACAAACAACATAAGAGAATCCGTAAAGAACTTTTTAGTTCTTTAATATATACCCATGTGAATTCTATTTTATTTTTGCACATCATACTTAAATTAACATGTCTAAACCAATTATGCCAACCAGATAAATTATCAATATTAATAAACTTCAGGTTTACACCATGACGTGTGCAATTATCAATAAACTCCAAGTTTATTATGATATAGGTTTTTATATCAATAAACTTCTACTTTATTGTTGCATACTTTTATTTGTGTAGTACAAAGTACAAACTGGAGAATAAAGCAGGTAGCTTATCACATACATATTACCCCGCTATAAGTTGTTGTAATAGAACATATTAAATCTTTTCTTTATTTTTTTTACAATATACCAACTGCTTTCGTGAACACTTTAGAAACGCAATAAGTTTCTTTGAGACATACTATGACACAATACGTTATTGATAATAAATTTTATTTCTCCAAAATAGTAATAATTGGCTCTTCTAGAGCTCTCAATTAATTTTGTACTATCACATATTCATCAATATCCATATAGTAAATATCTCTCTCAAAGAAAAATTTATACCATTATGGTCATGGTCAAAATTATATGCAAGATCTATTTCTTGCATTACTGTTGTCCTTTAATAATCACACTGTCAAAATATTTTGGCGTGCAATAGGTACGTGACCAATAATTATTCATGCCATAATAATGGCATTATTTTCTTATTTTCTCTAAAACCTCCTTCTAGAGATGAGTGTGGTATATTCACTACCACTAGCATATTTTTATTCTTTCAAGAATAAATATGTATTCATAAATCACATGTTGTCACTTTCACACCATGAATGGACCATAATCATCTATATGTAATTTACAAATCTCATGTCAAATCGATGACAAACATTATTTTCACAGAATGAAGGATTATTTTGAGAATCCTTATTATCTCATTATCACAATGATGACGAGTATAATTTCGTCTATTGGCACGTCCACATCTATTGATACCTTCACGGTAATAATTTTGTCTTCTTTCAGACTTATCATATATTGCTATCACATTCTCTTAAGGGAACGAGAATGAAGAAAATTCAATGGGACAAGTTTTCACTTCTTGTGCCCACAATCATACATGTATTTGATCATGGCAAGGCATAGAAATTTTACCACTTTGGGTGGTTATAATTTCTTACAAACTCTATTAGAGTTATAATTAAACTTATTTTCTTTATTTGTATTTGAAATCAAATTATATAATTTCAAGAATTTAAAAGATAAAATAAGGTAAAATACTTATCTTAAATCCTGAATTTATTCCTGAAGGAAGTTCATTGAACAATTGACAATCGTTATGCTCAATAGTATATACAAGTTGAGCACCATGCACATATCCCAAAGCCTGATGACCAAAGCAGATGGCTAGTATAGGAGTATCAATGCATTCATGCAAGAGCATCACGCAAATTCCTATATCATTCTCTCCATGAGTGGTTTAATTTCTCAAATATTAGACAATTAATTAATTAATAATATATCTACCAACTGCCCACTACTCAATTGGTTAGAGTCTCGTGCTGATAACATGTTATAAAACAAGAAAGGAAGAAAAGAGTATTAAAAAAAAAAGTAGAGAGAGCGAATTCTTATTGATTTGGGATGAATTATAATGGAATAGAACACCTTTATTTATAGGGAAGAAGTAGCTTAGCCACCAAGTAATAAACCATAAGATCTCTCTAAAGTATAGATATTCACCTTAAATATAATTCTATTTGTAACAATATGAGAATTATTCAAGTGATATGATTTCGGATGGTGTAAAAAAGGATGAACACTATAACAAATAATATGGGCAGTGGTAGAGCTTTGTACGAACAAGGGGGTCCAATTGATTTCCTCTGTTAACAAATTATATTGTACAAATAGAAAAAATGAGTTTTTTTTTGTTATATATAAACTATTGACATCACTTGATATAAAGAAACTTTTTAGCATAGTGGCAAAGAGGTCCAAAAAATACTAGAGTTCATGAAAAAATGCTAGAGTTTGGACATTCTACAAGTAAGACTCTAGGATATACATTGGAGGTTGAATAAAGTAGGAAAAGTGAAAAGTGAATCTTTGCGCATATTGAATTTTGAATATTTTGTCCAAATTTTATTTTTGCGTAAAAAATAACTTTTTTTCAATGACTATTCAATCATGGCTATTTTTGAATTTACATGGTCTAAAATAAATATTTGTGAACTCCATCCTTTCTATTTGAGTATGAGGCTGTCACGACCCCAAAATCCTACCTGTAATGACCCGGCCGGTCGTTTTGAGTATTTTATCCCCAATCCCCTATTTATTGTCTCCTCTATGCTGTATAATAGTTATGTGATTTGCCGAGGGTGTTTTGTTTCGGTTTCAGGTGTGTTTTGGAGTGAAATGGGACACATAGTCACTAAATTGGAAGTTTAAGTTGAAGGTGTTGACCGTAGTTTGACCTTTATGTAGATGACTCCGGAATAGAGTTTTGTCGGTTTCAACAGCTCCGTATGGTAATTTTTAAGTTAGGAGCATATCCGGATGTTGATTTGTAGGTCTGTAGGTCGTTTCGACTTGAATTGGCGAATGTTAGAAAGCTGAAGGTTTGGAAGGTTGAGAAGTTTGACCAGGAGTCCGTCATATTTATGACTTGTGTGCAAAATTTAAGGTTAATCGGAGTTGTTTTGGTATGAGTCGGCGTTAGTTTTGGAAGTCAGATATTCATAGTTTCAATTGGCTTGAATTGGGTTGCGATTCTTAGAATCGATGTTGTTTGATGTGATTTTTGGCCTCGAGTAGGTTCGTTATGTGTTTTGGAACTTGTTGATATATTCTTCCCGGGATGATATATAATGGTGATATCATAGTCCTTAAGCAACTCTAACCATCTACGCTGCCGCAAGTTAAGATCCTTCTGTTTGAACAAATGTTGTAGACTCCGGTGGTTGGTATAGAATTCACAAGGGACACCGTACAAATAGTGTTGGCAAATCTTCAAGGCATGGACAATAGCTGCTAGTTCCAGGTCGTGGACAAGATAATTCTTCTCATGCACCTTGAGTTGTCTAGACGCGTAGGCAATCATCCTACCGTCTTGCATCAACACCGCGCTGAGAAACAAAACACACAAAATAAGTACAAGGAACCGTACTAAACATCTCACTATTACGGCGTGCAACCCAATCTACACATCATACCCGTGGCGGCGTGCCACCCGATCCACACATAATAATCAATAAGGAAATACCCATAGATCCAAAATGGTGATACCTATGAAGTTCCTGAATATCGACCACAAGCACGCCAAGTGCATAAACACAACCCTGGGAGATAGATAACATCATGCGCTACCAAAGACCAAGCACGACTAAGGTACAATAACAACCAACATCTCGAGAGTCGTCTTGTTCATATAATACCACAAGCTACGCCGGATCACAACACACGTGTGAATGATCAATCCATCTCACAACCCACATGGCATAAGAGAGTAACACACGAAATAGACGGCATCAAGAATAACATCCATTGCACTCGAGGAATCGTCCATAAGAAATGCTATGATGAGTTAGCATATCTGATCTGGTGTAGAATATACATTCACATTAGACCTACCAATGGAGCCCAAGCCATTTCCAATCATCCCATGATGATCCAATAACCTTCCATAGGTCCACAATGACCTTATTCATGACACATACTATTTACCGTCCAATCCGGAACAACTCCCACAATCCAAAGCCAAAGAAATAGAGCATCTTTAAGACATAAACTCCCATCAACGATAGTACCAGAATCTCTATTCATGATTTCAACCTCTGCCCCTTAAATGACTGACACACCAAACTTAAACGACCATCCCGTGGGAGATACTCCCACGACCTTCCGCACAAAGTAGCAAAGTCTGCACATCCATTCCACCAATCGTACTATTTCTGTACTATAAATGCAGAATCCTCAATTCATTACACAATGTCTCTTATGCAGAACACCATTCTTAGGTTACACTAAAATAGCGCCAGCATACTCTAAACGTCTGAAATCTCTATCGCATCTTCGAACTCATGACATTCTTGACAAAACTAAACTGCAACCTTGATCCACAAGTTCCAATTCCATACTTCTCACTGCACCTATCATGCTGTCACGTGAGAATGCAAGAATTTTATCATAACTCCTTGACCACCAGTAGAATAAACACTTTAGCGGCTGGGAACCTTTCACTTAACTCAGTTTAGAAGAAGAATCGCAACTCACAACCAACTTTCCATATCCATAAAAGACACAGACCTCAAGTCGTGTTCTAAACCGCCATAACTCTTTCGGGATCCATTTACACATAACGAAGTCATCAGAATCAAATACCTCCAAATCAATTAAATTACGGTGGGTGTCAAGCCCGCACGTACATCCACGAATCACCTGTATAGCCTTACCACACCAAAGGAACTGATCATTTCCTCAACCATGCTGACTCAAACCACTACTAACTAACTCACCTTCTTCCGATTTACTCTTGACTTGCCTTCGAAATAATTGCTCTATGCAAACACACAACGGACCTCAAACAACACTCATCCCGAGTGATCCAAATCATGAGACCACATCGTCTCAATGCTCATAAACCATTTTATACCCTCCTCATGCACTCAATAGTATCTCCAACTGATACACCCATTCTTAAAGACCTTCTACGAATTCGAAGATATTTCTCCCATTTCTCTACACTGCACCGCATACCCGATGATAATGTAGAAATTCTCCAAGTACCCTTCACACTCTGCTGGAAAACCCAATCCTTAGCCACATAACTAACCCGGAAAATCCTTAGGCAGCACACTTAAATTCTTGAGCCCACTAGAACCATTGTTAAGAGTCGCCCACTCTGACCTGGTCCCAAATATATAGCTAGCAACCAGTGCCCCGCTAGCACATAAATACCCCAGAAGAAGCAATATAATGACTCTCTTTCCTTGCACATTACCTTCACGAAGAAGTATCAAATCCGTGTCATTTCAAAAACTTCCCACATCAATAAGGTGAAATTGTAGCACACAACCATCAAATTTCTTGCTCGACTTACCCCTACTATTTTCTTCCCTTAGTCATAACTAATCCACCAACATAACGATAACCCGATACTTCTAAGGCACATAACCACGCGACTCAATCATAGACGGTAAGCTCCCCCACTTAGCTTTAAGCCACAGTCACATAAATCCATAAATCACAATGTCTCCTCCTTCTCGGTTACCATGATTTCGCACCGTCACTCCGCCAAATTCCTTGCAATCTCTTGTTAAACTTTTCATAATATAACTTGAATTATCATCCCTAAGCGCACACTCGACCTCCTGTTCACTGCACCATCTTTGTCACGACCCAAAATCCAACTAGCCATGATGGCACCTAACCTCACCCGCTAGGTAAGCCATATAACAATAATCCGATTCAATTAATATTTAACTGACTCTAATACACTCCCAAGGACTGATAGTATAATTCATGAGCTTCTAAGATTAGAATTTACAAGCTGGTATGAAATAAATAAATCATCTATTCGAAATGTACATAAACAGA
Organism: Nicotiana tomentosiformis; assembly: GCF_000390325.3. Classification (NCBI taxonomy): domain Eukaryota; kingdom Viridiplantae; phylum Streptophyta; class Magnoliopsida; order Solanales; family Solanaceae; genus Nicotiana; species Nicotiana tomentosiformis. Next base: position 46,392,769 of record NC_090821.1, read on the forward strand.
TTTTTATAAATCTAAGGCTACTATGAACAAGAGACAACTATGACCGAAACAGAGATACATTTTTAAACCCAGCTCCCATCGATCACAACAACATCAACATCCAATATTTGCATGCAAGGTGTAGAAATATAGTATGAGTACAACCAAGCCCATGTACTCAATAAGTAACAAACCTAACCTTAGGTTGAAAGTAGTGACGAGCTGGAACAAAGGTCAGGGTCCAACACCAATAGCCAACAACAGTTCATAACAACATAATAGAAGTAATAAAAGAAGTAGCACAGAGATAAAATGCTCACCTCGTTCGTAGTTCCAGAAAAATAGGCCTACTATTCAAGTATATCAGTGAAAACCCAAATATTTTATCGAAATCACCAAAATATGAGTATGTTTTGTAAAACATTGATTTTTCACAAAATTCTTTTCAACAACAGATAGGATGTTTCGTTTTCAAATGGCATGAGGAAAATACATCACTATGCCTACATGTCAATGAGTATGTAAAGTCATGAATGATGCAATATCGTTCAACATGAGGAAAAATGCATCTCTATGCCTGTATGTCAAGCATGTCAATGCGATGTAACTGAGTACTAAAATCATATGCATACTCTCAGAGTATCAATTCACTCAGTCTTCCCGGTCACTCAGTCCTCACAATCACTCAATCCTTACATTCGCTTGGCACTCGGCACTCGCACTTAGCAGGTACCTGCGCTCATTAGGGGTGTGTACAGACTTCGGAGGGGCTCCTTCAGCCCAAGCGCTATAATCCGCACGGATAACTCACGTGCTGCATGGACAACTCACGTGCTATAGTATAATATCTGGATCCGCACGGACAAGTCACGTGCTGCACAGACAACTCACGTGCTATAGTATAATATCTGGATCCGCACGGATAACTCACGTGCTATAGTATAATATCTGGATCCGCACGAACAAATCACGTGCTGCACGGATAACTCACATGCCATAGTATAAATATCTCAAAATCAGGCCCTCGACCTCACTCAGTCATTAATCTCTCCAGTCTCTCGGGCTAACAATGTCATGAAACTAGCCCGAAATGATAATATGATGTATCAATAAATAACAACCGAGACTGAGATATAATATGCAATGAATGGATATGACTTATGAAATTACAATGTAAGCGAATAACTCAACAACAGTAATGACCTCAGTGGGTCCAAACAGGATAAGCATATAGTCTAGACATGATTTCTAACATGAATCACAGCTCCATAACTCTAGTACGCAGAGATTTCATGATTACAGGTAACTTCAGGTAACTACACAATACCACAAAAATAATGGAGTCACAGTTCACACGGTGCACGCCCACACGCCTGTCACCTATCATGTACGTCACCTCAACACCAAACACATAACACGTATAGTCAAGGTTCCTACCCTCAGTTCTAAGATTAGAAGAGTTACTTATTTCGAACAAGCCGAGTCCGATATCGAGCAAGCTATACAGTGCTGTAAAAATTCCATTCTGCACGTAACATCATCCGAACGGCTCGAATCTAGCCACAATTAATTCGATTCAGTCAACACAAATTATAGAAATTAATTCTATATCAAAATACTAATTTTTCCCACAAATATTCGAAATTACACTCAAAAATTGCTCGAGGGGCCCACGTCTTTGAACCTGACAAAATTTACAAAATATGAATGCCCATTCAACCACGAGTCTAATCACACCAATTTTATCAAATTCCGACATCAATTCGGCCCTCAAATCCTCAAATTATTCTAAGAGGGTTTTCTAAATTATCCAACTTAATTCACCAATTAAATGTTAAAAGCAATCATGGATTCGGGTAATTTGACCAATATTGAGTTAAGAACACTCACCCCGATGTTTTTCTTAAAAATCTCCTGAAAATCACCTCTTCCCGAGCTCCAATTCGTCAAAAATTAAAAATGAACAAACCCTCGATATTAAATATTTTTTTGCCCAGTTATTCTGCCTCGTTTCGTGTGATAAAAAATACTAAACTCTCTTTTGATTCCTCAAGTGGATTCCTTATGAAATTTCAGTCAAGTTAGGCTTTTGAGTCACCTAATTTGGCTTTAAAATGATGGAGATATGATGTTTTGAAGATTCAAATGAAGTCTGCAAATTTAAGAGATAAAAAATGACATTTTCGTAATTATTTTACACCAGAAAATCAGCAACGAAAGAATTTTCGTTTTAGCACCCAAATGTCATTCGGAACCTTCCGAACACAAATCATATATGTGTTTCAATCTTAAAATACGCTACGAACCTGCTCGCGTACTAAAATCACCGAAAAGAGGTCATCTTGACCCGATATTGACCATGGTCAAACTCCAAATCTTTAACTTAACTAGTTTGTCAACCAGTGATCCAAAACACACTCAAGCCCCTCGGGACCCCATTCTATCATACCAACAAGTCTTAAAATACGATGCGAACTTATTCAAAACCTCAAATCACATCAAACAATGCCAAAACCACGAATCATACCGCAATTCAAGCTTAACGAAACTAAGATATTCCAACTTCTACATTCGATGCCGAAACCTATCAAATCAAGTACGATTGACCTCAAATTTTGCACACAAGTCAGAAATGACATAACGAACCTATGAAAATTTTCAGAACTGGATTCTGACCCCGATATCATAATGTCAACTCCCCGGTCAAAATTCCAAACTTAAATTTCTATTTTAGCCATTTCAAGCCTAATTTAACTACGGACTTCCAAATAATTTTCCGAACATGTTCCTAAGTCCAAAATCACCATACGGAGCTATTGGAATCATCAAAACTCCGTTCTGAGGTCAAATTCACAAAAGTCAAACGTGGTCAACTCTTCCAACTTAAAACTTCTTAGTTGAGAATCTTTCTTCCAAATCAACTCCGAATAACTTGAAAACCAAAACCGACGATTCACACAAGTCATAATACATCATACGGAGCTACTCATGCCCTCAAACTACCGAGCGACATGCAAATGCTCAAAACGACCGGTCGGGTCATTACATCCTCCCCCACTTAAACATACGTTCGTCCTCGAACGTGCCCAAAGTTCTTCTTAAGCCGTCAGATCACCGTGTAACCTTACAATGCACATACCCAGGGGTAATCCCATGTCACCCTATTCCATATAGGCCCTACAACACAACATACTGAAGATCATTACTTCAACCTTAGCCCGTAAACCCTAGAATCCAACTTCCAAAATCCGGAATTTCCTACAAGACCCGAATCTCGCATCTACACACTGTCTAAGTCTGAACAAGTTGCACAAAGCCATAACCATAACCTGAAACACAATAACATGATATACCACATAACTCAAATACTCATAATAATAACTAGAAACTTCCGACCGCAATAGCTGCTCGATAACCAACTCGACATCGGTAACAAACCTCATATCAACTAAAATCATTTTCTAAAACTTTGTACACTACCGATGATGAAAGAAACACACATAAACTCTTAACCACTCATCATATCAACAAGTCATGAAGCTCTCTCTTGTCCGATGGGAACCAAAGCCAAGTCCTAAGCCGACTTCCGATGTTATTCTTCCAAACATACCGTAATCAAATCTGATAGTATCCATTCTAGGTCTAATGACCGTATCTCATCAAACACAACTATTCTATTGACATGCCACACCAATACAACCTAAAGTCACAACTGTGCAATCTGTGCACCAACAAGCAACAATTCAAATGTACTCAAGCGGGGGAAAATAACTCAAACGAGAGAACCGTCCTACAATCTCAACAAGTATTACCACAACGTAATGCTATGAACCCATCACACATAGTAGGACCCAGAAACATGAATCTAACATAAAGGATCATATCCCAACATAGCCCCTCTGCAATGCGTGACCATCCAAACACCGGTCCATATGAAATACGTTAAGCCGCAATGCTCAAAATCAACAACTACACGCAATTCGACATCAAGTACACGAAGTGCATGACCATAACCATGGATAAGCCAATAACACAATATACCATAGCCCGGAAAGACCATAATTAAGGCGCAATCAACCATTCCACACCCCAATCACTATCTCGCTCGAATTCCGCTATAAGGCCCAAACAGAACCGCATTATGTGTGCATATAACCAACGAATCACAACCCCTCGTAGCATGAAAGAGTAACACATAGAACATATCAGATATAAATAAAATCAATTCTAACCGAATGGCATATCCCTCAACAATAGCTGTTCGAAGTCAACAAATCCGACCGGGTGTAGAATACACATCCTCATTGGGCCTACCAATGGACCCCAAATCAACTATGGTCACCCACAAATAGATAAATAACCCTTCGAAAGTCAACAATGACTGAATCATAACACATACTATCATATGGATAGATATGGCCACAACTTCACAGTCCACAACAACGAAACAATCTGCTCCTGAGAACTCCCAGTCTCCAAATCCATAGAACACACGAATCACCATATCTAATCCTAACTCCACCGTCCGAATGTATAACACATCTATCATACACGATCATCCCACGAGGAATACTTCTGTAATTCTTCCGTGCCACATAGCAAAATCTGAATATCAACAGTCCATCAGCAAGGCGGCCATTACAATACCAATGAAGCATCTGTAAGTCAAAACACAATGCGCCTTCTGAAATTCGCACCCTTCTTAGGAAATACCAAGTAGTAATAGCATTCATCTATACATCTGAAACAGTCCTTGTTGTCTAAGAATTCATGACCTTCCCTTCAAAACTGTACCGTGTCCTTGCACATGCAAATTTCAATCCTACACAATACACTGCATCTATCATCCCATCATATGAAAAGGTACGAGAATCTCATAATCAACTCTGATTACTAGCAAACTACATACTCAATTAGCCAGGAACCTTCCATTTGACCTCATCCAGGAGAAAATCCCGATACGCAACATGTTCCTAACGCCAGTATAAAATATCCACCTCGAACCGTGATAGAAATCATCGAGAACTCTTCGAAATCCATTTTTACTTAACCAGGCCATCAGAACTCAATCTCTCTAACTCAACCAAGGCACGCAAGTCACCCAACCCAAGATTATTGCAACAAAAATATCTGTAAAGTCTCACCACATCATAGGTACCCAAAGAATTAATCATACCATTACTATACTGGTCCAGCCTACTATCCAATCGTCCTACTTTCTCTGAGTTTCTTCTGAATTACCATCAAGTTGACATTTCTCCTTGTCAGAACACTACGATCTTTACCCAAAGCTCACTACAAGACCTCCAAACATAAAACGACACTGCCCTAAGGCCCATAAGCCACTGTATTCTTCTTAAGCACCCAATAAGTACCACAACCGAAATGCCCACTCTGAAAGTATCTTATGTGAATTTAAAATTGTCCTTTTACCTTTCTTATACTGGAATGTAGAATCCATAGTCATACAGAATTACCGCAAGTCCAGGCACCATAAAATGCAAATCTCAGATATTATCCATACACAAGTACGGAGAAATTCTCAATTGCTATATATAAACCTCGAACCCATTGGAACTTTCTCAAGAGTCAGCCACTTTGTTCAAATCCAAATTGCACCGCCCAAACGGACCGAAAGACACATGCCCCATTATCACAACAACACCCAAAGAAGTAATCATGCCTTAACACCATCAATCAAATTCATACTTCATGCACACTATATTCTTCAAAATAACAACTTAAGCATTCCATGATTTTCATATTTTCATAAAGTGCAGTGTAACCTGTATTCAGAAGTTTTCCTTACTCGAGTCATCCTCGATCTCAACCTCTGCAAGTCATGATTAACCCACAAGTATGTCTCAAACCAAAACTAAAATTTAACATATAACGATGAAATTGAATTGTCAATAGCAGGCTTCCCCACTTGGCTTAAAGCCATGTATTAAAAAACTCGATAGATCACAATACTCATACTCTATTACTGCCAGAATACTGTAGTTAGTTCAACGAAAATTTTTCTCAAGCTCAGGCAACACCAACCATAAAATACCTCAATCATCCGCTAAGATCGCATTTATTCTCTTGACACTCAAGTCAACTTTCTCACCCAGATTCAAATTCAAATCTCAACACATACACTCCGCTGGTAGAAAAGAAACTCTCCACTCAACATTATAAGGATCACACATCCATAAATTACCCCGCATGTGATAACCCGCTTGCTTGGCCTCAAACTGGCATATTTCTATACCCTTTTACAGCCACAACTACTACGTAATCACTTAACCTTCTTGAGTCCAAACTCATTGACAAGACATGAGAATTTAATTTGTCCCACAATTTAACAACGTGAAATATCCTTCAATACACTCACAACTCGAGACTATACATCAAATCAAGATAGAAATCAAGTACCCAATAGCAAACTCTTCAGTCACAAGTAAACTTTATTCGTCACATTCAACCCATCTGAACATATCTCGCAGTCACATCATACTTATCAAATAGCCATTCAATCACTCATCGAGCCACAAATACCACTTGTGGGGACATTACCAGACATATAGGTCCAAATGTACAAGTTCTCACAACCGAAACTGCCGAGTCTAAGTTGCGGTCTAAACCTGGCCTCAAGTCTGGCCTATTACAAAAACACAAAATACACATCTCGCACGTCATCCCTGAAATCACAAGCCGGCGATGCACAGCTGATACCGAGCACTCACATGCGCACACGAATGCATGGAAGGAATTCAAGGAGTTATGCTTTAAGCTAAATTAATTCCGCACGATAAGGAAAGAAAGACGAAAAATTATCCTAAATGCCTTGTAGCCTCTCGAAGATAAGTATGGACGTTATCATATCGATCCACAAGACTCTATTAGACACTTGCTCATGACTTGTAGAACCTATGAACCTCGGACTCTGATACTAACATGTCACAACCCAAAATCCAACTAGCCGTGATGGGACCTAACCTCACCCACTAGGTAAGCCAAATAACAATAATCTGATTCAATTAATATTTAACTGACTCTAGTAAACTCCCAAGGACTGGTAGTACAAATCATGATCTTCTAAGATTAGAATTTAAAAGCTGGTATGAAATAAATACATTATCTATTCGAAATGTACACAAACAGATTTTTATAAATCTAAGGCTACCATGAACAAGAGGCAGCTATGACCGGAATATAGGTACATCTTCAAATCTAGCTCCTGTCGATCACAACAACATCAGCATCCAATATCTGCATGCAAGGTACAGAAGTGTAGTATGAGTACAACCGACCCCATGTACTCAATAAGTAACAAACCTAACCTTAGGTTGAAAGTAGTGACGAGCTGGAACAAAGGTCAGGGTCCAACACCAATAGCCAACAACAGTTTATAACAACATAATAGAAGTAATAAAAGAAGTAGCTCAGAGATAAAATGCTCAGCTCGTTCACAGTTCCAGAAAAATTGGCCTACTTTTCAAGTATATCAGTGAAAACCCAAATCTTTTACCGAAATCACCAAAATATGAGTACGTTTTGTAAAACTATGATTTATCCCAAAAACTTTTCAACAATAGATAGGATGTTTCATTTTAAAATGGCATGATGAAAATACATCTCTTTTCCTACATGTCAATGAATATGTGAAGTCATGAATGCTTCAATATCGTACAACATGAGGAAAAATACATCTCTATGGATGTATGTCAAGCATGTCAATGTGATGTAACTCAGTAATAAAACCATATGCATACTCTCAGAGTATCAATTCACTCAGTCCTCCCGGTCACTCAGTCCTCACAATCACTCAATCCTCCCAATCGCTCGGCACTCGGCACTCGCACTCAGTAGGTACCTGCGCTCACTAGGGGTGTGTACAGGCTCCAGAGGGGCTCCTTCAGCCCAAGCGCTATAATCCGCACGGACAACTCACGTGCTGTACAGACAACTCACGTGCTATAGTATAATATCTAGATCCACACGGACAACTCACGTGCTGTACGGATAATTCACATGCTATAGTATAATATCTGGATCCGCACGGACAACTCACGTGCTGCACGAACAACTCATGTTCTATAGTATAATATCTGGATCCGCATAAACAACTCACGTGCTACACGGACAACTCACGTGCCATAGAATAAATATCTCAAAATTAGGCCCTCGACCTCACTCAGTCATCAATCTTTCTAGTCTCTCGGGCTCAAAATGTCATGAAATTTGCCCGAAATGATGATATGATGTATCAATAAATAACAACAGAGACTGAGATATGATATACAATGAATGGACATGACTGAGTATGAAATTGCAATGTAAGCGAATAACTCAACAACAGTAATGACCTCAGTGGGTCCAAACAAGATAAGCATATAATCTAGAAATAGTTTCTAACATGAATCACAGCTCGATAACTCTAGTACGTAGAGATTTCATGATTACAAGTAAGTTCAGGTAACTACACAGTACCACAGAAATAACGGAGTCACAGTTCACACGGTGCACGCCCATACGCCCCTCACCTAGCATGTGCGTCACCTCAACACCAAACACATAATACTTGCCTCGAACAAGCCGAGTCTGATATCGAGCAAGCTATACAGTGCTCTAGAAATTCCATTCTGCACATAACATCATCCGAATGGCTCGAATCTAGTCACAATTAATTTGATTCAGTCAACACAAATTATAGGAATTAATTCCATATCAAAATACTAATTTTTCCCACAAAAATCTAAAATTACACTAAAAAATCGCCCGTGGGGCCCATATCTCGAAACCCGATAAAAGTTACAAAATATGAACGCTCATTCAACCATGAGTCCAACCATACCAATTTTACCAAATTCCGACATCAACTCGACTCTCAAATCCTCAAATTAAACTAAGAGGATTTTCTAAATTTTCCAACTTAATTCAACAATTAAATGTGAAAACAACCATGGATTTAGGTAATTTGACCAATATTGAGTTAAGAACACTTACCCCGATGTTTCCTTAAAAATCTCCCGAAAATCGCCTCTTCCCGAGTTCCAATTCATTAAAAATGGAAAATGAACAAACCTCGATATTAAATATTTTTTTGCCCAGCTGTTCTGCCTCGTTTCGTGTGACAAAAAATCCTAAAACTCTCTTTTGATGCCTCCAATGGATTTCATAGAATTTCAGTCAAGTTAAGTTTTTGAATAAACCAATTTGGCCTTAAAATGAGGGAGATAGGATGTTTTGAAGATTTAAATGAAGTTTAGAAATTTACGGGATAAAAAATGACATTTTCGTAATTATTTTATACTAGAAAATCAACAACGAAAGAATTTTCGTTTTATCACCCAAAACTCATTCGGAACCTTCCGGACACAAACCATATATGCGTTTCAATCATAAAATACGCTACGAACCTGCTCACGTACTCAAAATACCGTAACGAGGTCATCTTGACCTGATATTGACCATGGTCAAACTCCAAATCCTTAACTTAACTAATTTCTCAACCAGTGATCCAAAACACACCCGAGCCCCTCGGGACCCCATTCAATCATACCAATAAGTCTTAAAATATGATACGAACTTAGTCGAAACCTCAAATCACATCAAACAACGCTAAAACCACAAATCATACCCTAATTCAAGCTTAACAAAACTAAGAAATTCCAACTTCTTCATTTGATTTCGAAACCTACCAAATCAAGTCCGATTGACCTCAAATTTTGCACACAAGTCATAAATGACATAACTGACCTATGAAAACTTTCAGAACTGGATTCCGACCCCGATATCAAAAAGTAAACTCCCCGGTAAAACTTCCAAACTTAAATTTCTATTTTAGCCATTTCAAGCCTAATTTAACTACGGACTTCCAAATATTTTCCGAACACGCTCCTAAGTCCAAATCACCATACGAAGCTAATGGAATCATCAAAAATCCATTCCGAGGTCAAATTCACAAAATTCAAACTTGGTCAACTCTTCCAACTTAAAGCTTCCTGGTTGAGAATCGTTCTTCCAAATTAATTTCGAATAACCTGAAAACCAAAACCGACGATTCGCACAAGTCCTAATATATCATACGGAGCTACTCATGCCCTCAAACTACCGAGCGAAGTGCAAATGCTCAAATAGATCGGTCGGGTCATTACAATCTTCTTCAAGCAATCCCAGCTCACCTCGTAGTATATACTTCATGTTGGATAGAAAATAGAATTCTTCATAGGATCTTTACTAGAAATCACGCAATTTCTAACACCTCACAGGAGATTGCCCACTGGTGTAACCCCATATTGACATCTTCCAATGATATTGCCCTGATTACATGCACCACAAAATCAATTAATCCTCCTGAGCCCACACTCGCCCACTAGCTGTATGCACCCGTTCATTTCCATTAACATCCACTGAAGATCCAACGATGCGTTCAAAACTCAAAGTCATATTACATCATAATCAAATGTTTACGTTGTTTCACATCCTAAGCAAACTCTTTCCGTCATATTAGAACTTCCTGAGTACAGAAGCCACCATCCCAAATGAAATACACAAGACTTAATCATTTTTCCACCATGATCAAAATTGTTCTAAGTTTCCTCAAAGCATGTTGCTATCTTACCACAAAATTCAGATGATACGCTTCGACTCCCATTCCGGTTATCCCATCTTCCTAAGAAAACTACTCGATCTCTGTTTCTCGTACTTGACCTACTAGCGATCCAATCACCACGAGCCATATCTTACCATTTCCCTTCTTATCATCTGCCGCCAGTCATGCCACTCGAAATCATGATCCATTTCCATAGCATCCGGACAATTTGATTGCTATCACTCTAAGCCTCCTTAAGATCATATTCCTTGAGCCATCAACACTAGAAACACCGATTCGACCCTGAAGCCTCCACACACTGCCATTTCTGACAACCGCTTCTTAGATACCATTGCACATCACCTAGCCCCGAAGATGAAACAATGAAGACCACCACACCGACAAGCCTTTATGCGTTCAAACAAGGATGATGACACATCGATACAAACAAGAATTCCACCAAGTTCGAAAATATCCAATCTCACTACTCCGTAAACCAAAGGTTGAACAACCATAGTCCAATTACCTCTCCTCCACTGAAATTGAATACCGTACCCCTAAACCATGAACCGAATAATCCTCCTCTCGAGTTATTCATTGCCATGACATATATTTAAGCATATTACCATTCACACCAGTATTGTGCGATACAGTGCATGAACATCACAATACACTACGCATATCCTCAAACCATACACAACACTACCACTGCACTGAAATGACAGAACACACTTCCACAAGGCGACGATAATAGCCCGCCCCAATACGTAGGGAAACAAATCATGCACCACATGTGTAAAACCACTATAACACCTCAATGCCCAATTGATAACAAGCGCTCAACATCATGTAAGAATGAGTAGGATGGGAAATAAAGGCATAAGCTTCAATAAAATCAAACCACACGACGAGGAATCAAATTCTCGTAACAACCCGATAGCCTCTCGAAGATGAGTACAGATGTCTCCGTACCAATCCGCAAGACTCTACTAGACTTGCTCAAGACTCATGAGACCTAAGTGAACCTAGAGCTCTGATACAAAGCTATCACGACCTAAAATCCACTATAGGACTTGATGGCTCCCAACGTCGCCGTTAAGCAAGCCAACTAAATAATTATTCTTTTTATTACTTTTGAAATCATAAGTTTTGTTAAATAAAGAATTTAATGCATTTAAAATCATGGATACATACAATATTAGTAAGATATAAAATATGAAGGTGACATTATTAATGCAAAACCATTAACATCTACTAGAATATCCCAAAACCCGGTGTCACAAGTGCATGAGAATCTACTAAGAAGTACAATAGTAATACAACATCTGTCTGGAATGTAAAATAGTCAGGATAACATAAATGAACATGATGGATACTCCATGTACTGCAGATCGTATCATGTGATGCATCTCACCTAAAAGTCCCCTCAATTGTTGCGCCCTTGTGCCCAAATGACCATCAGATATATACGTGTATAATAACTGCAGAAGTGTAGCATGAGTATGTCAATCAACGTTACCTGCACAGAGATATACCATAAAATTTTGTGAATGAATTTAAGGTTTCTTGATGCCAGAGTAGACTTACGTGTTTAAGGTCTGCGGCGCATTATGCGATCGCAGAATAGTTCTGCGGACCGCATAACGGCCGCAGAGTGGGGCAGACCAGTCCAGTTTCGGAGGGCCATTTCGCGGCATATTTCGCGAACTGCTTAAGTATTATGCGGTTGCATATCCGACCGCAGATCCTGTTTTGGAGCTTCATTTTTGGGTTTTTATAACCCGACCCTACTTCGTTAAATAGACAATTTGTACCATATTTTGACCAACAATCTGATATTTTGAGGGTGAGAGAGTGCCCTAGTATGGAAGAGAGTTCTTCAACAATTTGTTCTTCAATTCTTGCTCGAATCTTGGAAGATTAACAAGGAAAACTCACTAGGTGTTCATCCTATATGTAAGATTCTACACACTAATCCTCAATCTCGAATTTTATCTAGAATTGGGTAATTAGTAAGATGATTCTTGTGTATGAGAGTTGGTTATTTTGCATGCATGTATTATCAAGGGGTGTAGGAAAATTGTTGAGCTAAAAATGGTAAAGAATAGGTTGTGGGATGATGGAATTCTCCATAAAAGGACCTTGAAACCTTAATGCACATATAGTGTTTGATAAAATGCTCAAACGAGCAAGAACCATGATCATCTTCCTAATTTTGGTTCAATTTGTTATATTCCTCAAATAGATTGAAGTTTCTAAGAATTTCGGAACATTTTAGAGTTTAAAGAAGCTCCATTGAGGTATGTTGGCTAAACTCTTCTCTTAGGAAAACACATTATCCTTGTAAGTTCCAAGGTGTTAATTATAAAATTTGATATTCCGAGTAAGATTGTGTTGAAAGATATATGTTCAATAAGTATCCCAAATGCTTAATTTATGTTATGTTATCAATTGAGGATATGTTCAAAATATAGGCCGTGCATTAAAAATGGTCGACATCAAGTCAAGTTCAAACGAAGGCTATTCTGCCAAATTTTGTGAATAATCCCTATGTGCCTTAGACTCTTAATTGCTCACATATGTACTACATACCTTGATTTGAATTGTTGTTGATATTGTTAATGATGAAGATGTTAGAAACTGAAAAGGTGAGCATGAAATATTAAATACGACCGACGTGCCAATAATGATTTTATAATTGTGGCCACTAGTGCCAATGAAATGAAAAGATGCAAAAGAAGTATGAAATGAGATTATTGGTATAAGAAGGATGATGTCTCTATTGAGACGGCCTAGCCGATCCGGTCGTGATCGGACGCCATGCCGCACACATGGTGGTGATTAAGCTGGAAATTATGATTGTGGTTGAAGTCTCTAATGAGATGACCTAGCCTATCGGGTCGTTATCGGACTCCATGCTAAAAGTACTATGGTATTGGTATTGTAAAAAATCTGAATAATGAGTGATGGAAAATTGGTACTGAAGACCTCCCAACTTAAAATATGAAAATTTACTACACTACCTGATTCTACTACAACTGATCAGACCGCACCTGTCCCTACACCTACTAAGGGTGCAACGGTCCCTCCAACTGATATACCAGTTCCACCTCCAGCTCCAGCTTCCGATTCTGGTGTTTCTGATGGGGATCTTAGGGGAGCCATACAGATATTGGCTCAAATAGTGGCTTCCTAGGCCTAGAGATGTAATGTTGCACCCACTTCTTCTAGTCAACCAGGGGATTCTTCTAGTTCTAGGGTGAACAGGTTTCTCCAGTTGGATCCTCCAGTATTCGCGGGTACTAACCCAGATGAGGACCCCCAAGACTTCATTGATGAGATGCACAAGACTCTCCGAGTTATGCGTGCTACTGAGATAGAGGCAGTGGAATTGGCCTCCTACTGCCTGTAGGAGGTGGCATATTCTTGGTTTGAACTATGGGAGGAGTCTCGTGAAGAAGGGATCCCTCCGACGAGGTGGGGTGAGTTTGTTGATGCCTTTATTAATCATTTCTTGCCTGTCATGACTAAGGCAGCTCGTGCTGCTGAGTTTGATGGTCTGAGGGAAGGTAGCCTGAGTGTGTGGGAGTACCATATGAGATTCGCGCACCTGTCCAAGTATGCTATTTACATGTTGCCCACTATGGAGGCTAGAGTGCGCCGGTTTGTGCAGGGCCTAAATCCCTTAGTAATTAGTGAGGCCGCTACAACTGCCTTGAATTCTTATATGAACTATGGAAAGATGGTGGCATTCGCTCAAGCCACAGAGACCCGCAAATTGAGGAACAGAATGGAGCGAGAGGGTAGTAATAAGGCCCGGTCTGCGGGCAACTTTGGTGGTTCTTCTGGTGGCGGCATGTCAGCTTTCAGGGGAGGGTCATCAGGGCCATCTCAGTCCTCTGCTCAGTCTTTGGTTAGTGCACATCCACCAGGGCTGGATCAGCAGCAGTGGAGCCGTTTCAGGCCCAGTCAGGGCAACAGGGGATCCTACCAGCAGGGTCGACATTGTGGTAGATTCCAGCAACAGCGAAGGCCCCCATGCCCTAGGTGTGGAAATATGCCCTTAGGAATATGGTAGATGAACTTACCCATATGCTATGGGTGCGGATTGAGGGGACACATTCAAAGGGATTGTCGTTTGTCCCACCAGGGTACGGGCAGGGGCATGTCACAGCCGGCCAGTTCTGCAACTACTACATCCACAGCACCTCCTCCAACTCGAGGCACTCCAATACCCACAGGGCGCGGTGCAGCTAGGGGTGGAGCACAGAGTTAGGGAGGATCCGTCCGTTTCTATGCTACGAGGGGTCGCCAAAATTTAGACGTTTCTCCAGATGTTGTCACAGGTATATTGACTGTCCAATCTCATGATGTGTATGCTCTTATTGATCCAGGTTCCACTTTGTCATATGTCACTCCTTATGTTGCTATGGAATTTGGTATAGAACCGGAACAACTTCATGAGTCGTTCTCTGTATCTACTCCGATTGGTGAGTCTATTTTGGCCGTGCGGGTTTATAGGGATTGCGTTGTCATGTTGTGTGGTCGGGACACCATAGGTGATCTCATTGAATTGGAAATGGTCGATTTTGATGTAATTATGGGGATAGACTGGCTTTATTCTTGTTTTGCCAAGCTTGATTGCCGAACCAGGACTGTTAGGTTTGAATTTTCAAATGAGCCAGTTATTGAGTGGAAGGGTGATGATGTAGTGCCGAAGGGTAGGTTTATTTCTTACCTTAAGGCCATGAAAATGATCACAAAGGGTGTATTTACCATTTGGTCCGGGTTACGGGCACCGATGCTAAGGCACCTACACTTGAGTCAGTGCCTTTTGTGACTGAATTCCCGGGAGTCTTTTCGGATGAACTCCCTGGGATCCCACCAGACATGGAGATTGATTTTGGGATTTATGTGATGCCAGACACGCATCCTATATCTATTCCGCCTTACAGAATGGCACCGATAGAATTGAAGGAACTAAAGGAGTAGCTGAAGGATTTGTTAGAGAAGGGTTTCGTCCGGCCGAGTGTGTCGCCTTGGGGCACACCAGTCCTTTTTGTAAGGAAGAAAGACGGGTCACTGAGAATGTGTATTGACTATCGGCAGCTCTACAAGGTCACGATCAAGAATAAGTACCCACTGCCAAGGATAGATGATTTGTTTGACCAATTACAAGGTGCTAAGTACTTCTCCAAAATTGATTTACGATCCTGGTATCACCAATTGAAGATCAGGGAGTAGGATGTTCCGAAAATAGATTTTAGAACCCGATATGGGCACTTCAAATTTTTGGTGATGTCTTTTGGGCTAACAAATGCCCAGCAACTTTCATGGATCTTATGAATCAAGTGTTCAAGCCTTTTCTTGACTTCTTTGTGATAGTGTTTATTGACGATATTCTTGTATATTCACGAAGTCGAGAGGACCATGCTGATCATCTTAGGGTAGTTCTACAAACCCTATATCAGCATGAGTTATATGCAAAGTTTTCAAAGTGTTAATTCTGGCTTGAATCTATCACATTCTTGGGTCATGTCGCTCTAGTGAAGGAATTAAGGTTGATCCTCAAAAGATTGCAGCTGTGAGGAATTGGCCGAGGCCTACAACTCCGACAGAGATTTGCAGTTTCTTAGGCTTAGTTGGATATTACAGAAATTTTGTGAAGGGGTTCTCTACTCTTGCCTCTCCGTTGACTAAATTGACGCAGAAGGAAATTAAGTTCCAATGGTTAGATGCTTGTGAAAGGAGCTTCCAGGAGTTGAAATCGAGATTGACTACGGCACCAGTGTTGACTTTACCAAACGGTACAGATGTGTTTGTAGTATATTGTGATGCTCTGAGAATCGGACTTGGGTGTGTATTAATGCAACATGGCAAGGTGATAGCTTATGCATCTACCCAACTCAAGAATCATGAAAAGAAATATCCGACACATGACTTAGAACTTGCGGCGGTGGTATTTGAATTGAAATTTTGGCGTAATTATTTATTTGGGGTCCATGTGGATATATTCACGGACCATAAGAGCCTTCAATATATTTTGAACCAGAAGGAATTGAATCTGAGACAAAGAAGATGGCTTGAGTTACTCAAGGACTACGACATTGATATTCTATATCATCCGGGGAAGGCTAATGTTGTGGCGGATGCTCTTAGCCGGAAATTTATGGGTAGTTTAGCACACCCGGAGGAATATCAAAGGCCATTGGCCAAGTAAGTTCACCAATTAGCTAGTTTGGGAGTTCGTCTTGCGGACTCTAGTGAAGGAGGGGTGATTGTGCAAAATAGGACTGAATCATCACTTGTTGTGGAAGTCAAGGAGAAGCAATACAACGATCCATTGTTGGCACAATTGAAAGAGGGGATTCACAAACATAAGAGCATGGCCTTTTCTCTTGGCATGGGTGATGGTACATTAAGGCACCAAGGGCTTCTATGTGTTCCAAATGTAGATGGTCTCCGGGTGAGAATCATGATCGAGGCTCACCCTTCTAGGTATTCCGTGCACCCGGGCTCTACGAAAATGTATCATGATCTTAAGGAAATCTATTGGTGGAATGATATGAAGATAAATGTAGCGAACTTTGTGGCGAGATGTCCAAATTGTTAGCAAGTGAAGGCCGAACACCAAAGGCCCGGTGGGTTGGCACAAAACATAGAAATTCCAATGCGGAAGTGGGAAATGATTAATATGGACTTTGTGGTAAGACTACCTCGCACTCCTCGTAAGTTTGACTCGATTTGGGTGATTGTGGATCGACTCACAAAATCAGCCCACTTTTTGCCGGTTACGGCTACCGATATAGCGGAATAGTATGCTCAGATGTATATCAAAGAACTAGTCAGGTTGCATGGCACTCCAATTTCCATCATTTCTGATCGGGGAGCACAATTCACTACTAATTTTTGGAAGAAATTTCAGCAAGGTTTGGGTACTCAGGTGAATCTTAGTACAGTCTTTCACCCACAGACGGACGGGCAGGCAGAGCGGACTATTCAGGCGCTCGAGGATATGTTGCGCGCTTGTGTTCAAGAATTCAAAGGCAGCTGGGATGATTATTTTCCACTCATAGAATTTGTCTACAACAATAGTTATCATGGTATCATTCAAATGGAACCGTTCGAGGCTTTATATGGGAGGAGATGTAGATCTCCTATTGGGTGGTTCGAAATTAGGGAAGCAGAGTTGATAGGGCTAGACCTCGTGCATCAGGCTATGAAAAAAGTTAAAATCATTAAGGAGAGGTTGAATACTGCTCAGAGTCGACAGAAGTCCTATTCAGATGTTCGTCGTATGGATTTAGAGTTCAAAGAAGAGGATTGGGTATTCTTGAAGGTTTCCCCCGTGAAAGGTGTAATGCGATTTGGTAAGAAAGGAAAATTGAGTCCGAGGTATGTTGGACTGTACAGAATCATTCAGAGGATCGGTGAGGTGGCGTACAAGCATTAGCTACCACCTGAGATATCATTAGTGCACCCGATGTTTCATGTGTCTATGTTGAAGAAAGTAGTTGGAGACCTGACACTCATTATTCCAGTTGAGACTATTGAGGTTAATGAGAAATTGACTTATGAAAGAATTCCAGTTTCTATTATTGATCGACAAGTCCGGAAGTTGAGGAATACATAAATTGCCTTCGTGAAAGTGTTATGGCAAAACCAACTGGTTGAAGAGGCTACCTGGGAGGCCGAGGAAGAAATGAAGAAAAAGTATCTTTATTTGTTTGAATAGCTATGTATTTATAAATTTGTGATCTATGAAAATTCTAAGAGTTACTTTCTATGAATTATGTATCATTTGTACAATTGATGTTAAAGGTATTTCATTTCTGGTAATATATTGCTTTTGAGGCCACGGTTGGTGTTGTTCTTATGTTATATTGCATCATCGGATAATGTATATATTGTTAGGATTGGTTTCTGAGATTCTCTGACAAGTGGATAGGCCCAATTACAGGGGAGACTCTGGCAAATGTTATGAAAATTTAGGGAATTAGCCAAATTTTGAAACTACTAGTGTGTGTGAATTAACAATCGGGCCACATTGAATGGTAATGACAGAATTTGACCCTCATTCGAGGACGAATGATCCTAAGTGGGGGAGAATGTAAGGCTGATGACGTCCAAATCTACTACTAAAAAGTAAATGGATACGGTCGCATGCAATATAATTTACCCAACTATGAGTCGGGGGCGAATCCCACAGAGAACAATATGTAGGTGATTAGGAATGTAAGAGAATTATCACTTGTTATGCAATGCCAAACACTTAGAATTTGGTTGTAAAAATATTATAGCTAAATGTGAAAATGTAAACTAACCTAGAAAGCAAGTAAAATGACCAATGGCTACAAGCATGGATGCATCGGGATTTACACTCAAGTAACGATCCAAAGTATTTTACGATTTTACAAATATGAGCGAGTTTATGTTAATTAGCCTCGGGTAATAATTCTATATTACCTTCTTCCGAGGACTAAAAAGACCTCCTAATTGAATTATTCCTAAAACAATTAAGAGATTAAGAACACCCGGATATGGCTACAAGTAGTTCAATCCTATCCCTAGGTAGAATCTATAAAGTGAGGGTTAAAGCCTCATGTTCTTGTCAATTAATCTTTCCAAACTCCAAATAATCTTTCCCAAAATTAATTCGAAGTTAATGGACGAGTCCTAGGGTTAGCTAATCCCTTTGGAAACATTAAAGAACAAGAATAATTAAAGAAACAATAACTCACTTCATAATAAATAAAAATTGTTTGATACATAAGCACAACAAGATATTTAATCTACACTTTAAATATGAATATTTCCATAAACAAGACTCAAGTGTTGGA
This sequence comes from Nicotiana tomentosiformis, assembly GCF_000390325.3. NCBI lineage: Eukaryota > Viridiplantae > Streptophyta > Magnoliopsida > Solanales > Solanaceae > Nicotiana > Nicotiana tomentosiformis. The sequence goes on from NC_090821.1 coordinate 46,412,170, forward strand.
AAAAATAATACATACTTAGATATTCAATACAAAGCAAGGAAATGAAGAAATGAGAATAAATGAGTAAGAAATTCTCAACCAAAAGCTTCAAAACTTCAAGCCCCAAGTGTGTGTGCAAGAACCCTAGCTCCAAAACTTGTCTTCTCTAGTCTAAGAGACTGAAAAATAAGCCAAAGATGTCCAAACAATCTGCTAGGTCGTGTATTTGTGGGTTTGGAATTTAGGAGGTATGAATTTCCAAGTCTGCCCAGGTCTGAAGTCCGTTGATCGCACCTGCGAAAGTATCCACGCAGATGTGGCTCCACAGATGTGGATAGCCTATCGCAAATGCGAACATTGAAGGGAAACTCTGGCTCCGCAGAAGCGGACTTGCATGCGCAGAAACGCAATCACAGATGCGTATTTTATGCGCAGATGCGCTACCGCAGAAGCGGTTCTTTTTTCGCAGATGCGGTCCAGGGAAGGAAGCTTAATTCCGCATATGCGGCCTTCCACCTCGCAGATGTGAGTTCACATATGCGAACAGTGTTTCGCAGATGCGGAAATCACTGAAGGATTTTGCACTTTTGTACTCTTTTTTGCTCAATTCTACTTCAATTGAATTCAACTCTCTTCATGGCATCATTTACCTGAAAATCTAGCAGTACACACCATGAACAACCTCATATTATAATTAAAGGACGCAACATATAAAGAAAAGAGACTAAAATAAGTGGTAAAATCACCACTCATCAACACCCCCAACTTAAAGCTTTTGCTTATCCTCAAGCAAATCAAAACCAACAATTCAATGAGGTTCTACCATTTAAAGTAAAATTGGCATTGCTATCATACACGAATCACATTCTCCAATTAAGCACCATACTTATGGATTTGGTTGGTACTAATAATTAGGCTCAAGCATGTGAATTTCAACCAAATAACTCCATCATCTAAAACAACTTTAAGAAATGCAAAGGAGTTTGAAAATAATCAAGTGACAGCAAAAAGCCTCAAGAAGTGACTCAAAAGCACTAGTCTACTACATATGCTCAAGTTACTCATTTCGGATACATCAATGTCACCAATCCATCCTAATTCATGTGCCCTCACAAGAAAGAAAGTCCCAAAATCACCATATTTACAAATACAACACAAGGGACAAATGAACAAAGACACTCACTCTCAACAAAGAATTTCAAGTGTTACAAAATATCATGCCATAAGCTTGCCCTTATTTTAATTCGCCGCCTATTCAAGAACATTCGGTTGGAGATCCCATAAGGACTTTTTAAGCTTGTAATGTAGGTTTAGGGAAGGGTCAAATAAGCATTTGGGATACAAGTGATTATACCCTCCTTGAACACTACTTACATTTGTCTTTCTTTTTGCACTTTGCTTCTTTTTAAATCACATCGCCTTTATTGACATCTAGTTACTAACATAGAACCACCTTAAAGTATCTCTATAGTTTTCTCAAGACTCCATATATATATATATATATATATATATACACATACATATTTTTCTCTTTTTTTAAAAATAATTTTTACTATTTTCTTTTGGAGCTTGAGTAACTTCATATGAACAACTTTGAGGTATATGTTTCTACCCTCAATGTACAACCTTACCAATTTCCAACTTAACACCAACACCCCCCCAACGTAGGATTTTAGCCTCATTCTCAATATTCAAGGAGGGACGGGTTCAAAAGAGGGAATTATTTCACAAAAAGATAAAGGTTTGTAATGAGGTGGCCAAAGAAAAGGTTAAAGGCTCAAATGGGGTAAACTAGTGACAATATTTATGCAATGGTAGGCTTGAAAGGCTAAAGAGGCTTTTTCAAAGATCACAAAGAATGCCTAAGGTCTTCTCTCCAACCAAACATAATTAACATTAACATTGAAAGAATAACTGGGCAAGTTCTAGATGATAGAAGTAAACACAAGAATTATTTATAACAAAAAGTAACACACATGGCACATGAACTAATCAAGACGGATCAATTTCACTACTTAATAAGAGCATCTAGAGCAATATCATACCAACTAGTGAGCAAAGAGTCACCAAAAGAGCCAAAAAGTTATCACATAAATTATTCTTTCCCATGCAACTTACTTTTTCAATTTAAAACCAAAATTCAGAGGGGTATTCTTAATTCACACTTCACATACAAGAGACTAATTTTTATTAGTACCAAATAATTCAAAAGTCTCCACATAACAAAACAAGAATAATTCCCTTAAGAAAGTCGTCACGCCATCCATCATAGGAAAAAGTCACCCGGTTCAACACAAAAATGTTCCTCGAAAAAGAACCGTAGCATAAAGAAAATACAAGAAAATACGACTAAAGAATTAAAATATAAACTAAAACTATTAAAGAAGATAAAATAAACACTAAGGAAATAAAATAAAATAACAAAAGCTACTTAAAGAAACTAATACTAAATGAACAAAAATAACATAAACTAAAAACTGCTAAAGAAAATAAGTAAAGAAAGAAAAATAAAATAGAATAACAAAAGTGACTAATCTTGCAAATGTACAACTAATCACAACTACGCTCGGCAAGAGCACATGATAAGCACTACTAAAACAAGCCCAGAAAGGGCACACAATATCCATACCACACATACACCCGGCAAGGGCACGTATATAGCATCAATGTACAAATAAAGTATACTCCCTAAAGCTATGCCCAACTAAAAACATTGCAGTGTCCTCACTGCACAATATCAAAAGAAAATAAGAGTAGTTTGAGGGTCTCACTGAGGGCTGCATCAGACGAGCAGACTGCGGGAGAGGGCTAATCACTGCTGCTGAGAACTCTCGACCTCATCATCATCAGTATCATCAGCATCATCAGCATCATTATCATCAGCACTCGACATGAAAGAGTACTCCTCGCTATCCTCACCATCAGCAACATGTATCTTCCTGTTCGGCTGGCCCCATTTGAAGATGGCTTTGATGCCTCTCCACATCTTTATCATAAACTTGCCTTTCTTCTTATTTCTCTCTTTCTCCTTTTTGAAGTCCGCCTGCAGATTTACATGTGCCTTGGCCATGTTGCCATAGGCTGCCTCAATCTTGCCAACAGAAGCCGCCAACCTCTCGTGAGACATTTTCTGGACCTCTATGTAGGTCTTCAGTTCTTCCCTGGTACAATATTCGGGCATAGGCTGGGAGTGTGAAGGCCCACTAGGGAGTTGTGACACTAGGTCACGAATGGAGGAAAACTGAGAATTTAGTATCCCAAATGGTCCCTCGGCCTGAGTAGCTTGTGATGAGGACCCCTCACCTACCGTAATCTCCACTTTACTCCTCTTGCTCTTTAGCACACTGCCTGCTCCTATCACTCTCAATGGGTGAAGGGGCTTGTCTGCCGGTATCAAATGATCTCCATCCCATTTCTCAACTTGTGCACGCCGGCACAACTCTATAATCAATGATGGAAATATCAATGACGTGCCACCTTGAAGCACATACTCCGTCAGCTCCTGAACAATGTAGTGACCGACATTCACAGGAATGCCATCAAGGATGCAAGCAATTATCAAGGCCCTAGTATATGGGACATCAGACACGTTCCCACACGGAGACACTCTACTCGCAATGATATGCAACCATATTTTTGCTTCGACTGTGAAATCACCATATTTGATGCCTTTTTTCTTTGTAGCCCAAGTCACTCTATGACCTGGAGAATATAGTTTTGCGACTAGCCAATCACCATTGCTGCATGGATCTCTCTCTTGCACTGGTTCGAGCGGATGATTTGGGAGCCCATAGACATCATTTATCTCTTCAACTCCGAATCTCACAGTCTTCCCCCTTATAGTGATTTCATGGTTTTGGAAATGTGTATGCCTTAAATTGAAATAAAATTCCCTGACCCATTCCTCATTGACTTTGCATGGAGTGGGGATGAAGCAGGTCCAGCCGCTTGAAACTAGCCGGCCATGGAAATCCGGAAGGAGCTCGGCCACTTTGTCATCGGCAATTACCTTCTCAAGTTTGAGCTTCTTCGTGAGGAGATCATCATAATATCGGGCTTGGCAATGGGAAGACATGAATCTGT